>NC_085842.1:280905951-281225237 GCF_035594765.1 Anolis carolinensis
TTAATTTTCATATATTTAGGATATGTTAAATTCACAAAATTCTGCATCAATTTCTATTCCTGAAAAAGCATGCCCTGGCAACCCTCTCAGGCCTGAATGTTGGTATTTAACATCCTAAAAAGTCAAGCTATATATATATAGGAAATTTTGCAGCCATCCCTTAGAACCTGGCAAGTCCTTATCAATTAGCACATGAGTCAGGATACTGGAATTTAAGTCATAATCTTCTTCTGGCCAAGAGGAAGTTATGACAGAAGAAATAAACCTCATGTATGAGAAATGAGTGAGGGACCTATCTGAGGTTTGCTTCCATCCTTATCAGCTTCATCCACCTTCAGTCCTTTTGAACTGGACTATGGAAAACACAACTAATAAACAGACATAAATGCTGTTATGTCTTACTAAGAACATCCTTGTGTGCTGTTGAATTAACTAGAAGACTTAACAGCTTTGGTATAGGCTGGTTTAAGCCCTTACAACTGGAGAGAGGGGAAGGGAGAAATGAACAATGAAAAAGCCAATTGACCAGGAAAAAAAAGAATACTAACTGGATTATTTGTTTAATATCTCCCCTTTTCCCAGCATGGGACTCAGGATGCACTTCCAGTTTTCATACATGTATGATTACAGTAATATTTATCACCCACATTGGGACACCCCCCCCCCCCAAATAAAAGCTAAACCTTACAATTTTGCAAGCAAGGGCAACAATATTGGGGCTTCTTATTCTTAGGCAGGAGAATGAAACAAGTGAGAATTTAGTTTCATTGCTAAATAGAATAACCTCCTCCATAGACATGCATAGGCTTGTACTGTAAATGAAATCTCAGTTATGATGGCCATTTTTAAGCCATTCATAAAATCCAGGTTCATACTTTCTCTATTCAATGCATACCATTGAGTCTCTCAATGTTTCAGAGAACCAATTTCTCACTTCCGAAGCTAAATAGACAAAATACTTCCAAAAAGATGGAAGGAAAGACTGGCTACTATTTTGGACACATCAGGCTAAGTCATGCTTAGATTTGGATAGTCATATATGTTAACAATAACTATGTTCATTTTCCTACACTGGAAAAAATGGCATCCTAGTATTATCTCACTTCTTCCCTTGTGCTACCATGATGAAAAATGTGGAATAAAGTAATACAGTTCTACAGTTGATTCTGAATATGCAGGCTGGAATTTATTAATGATGGTTGTTAAACTTGTTCTGTAGGATTAACATGGTGAGCACTTTTTTAATATAGTTCTAATGCAAAGGTATCAGGTAATTTATTAAATATTGTGATATATCCTAAGGCAATAAAGCTCACATTTTCCAGAATAGTAAAATATATGTTTTGTATTTAGTGCAAACGGATTCCATGGTATGGCAATGCTCTTCCTCAAATTAAAATTTTCTACATTCTATTAATCTAATATATATATGGGAAATAATCATTTTAATTCTGGTGATACTTCATTGGAAGTTGTTATTTGGTTTTTTCTTGACTATTTATTATTTTAAAGATTACCATAGCACTGACATTGTTAAAAAGAAGTCCTTTCTCCAATGGCAGTTTGTGGTTCTGTCAGCAAGGCAGTCCACTCTGAATTTTAAAGTGTTATCAAAGGTATTAATACATTTTCCCAAAGCAAGATTCAGTGCTTTTGATGCCTCCATTAAAGTTCTGACTAAATTCAAAGTGGTTTCACTGATGTTTGAATCACCATCTGCCACTGACCACCACTAGATGTGCAAAGATTCAGCAAACATCTTCTAGATGGTTCTACCCAGGTTTGCCTTCATCCTAAGGCTGAGTCATTATTAGTCCACTGTGATAAATACACTACCTGCTTAAGGAATAAAATTATTCTTACCTGGTTCAAGTTGGCAGTAACAGCTTTCAATGCAGTTTGCTGCTGTTTCTTGGGTGTCCCCCCCCCCCCCAAATCTGTATATCAGTTTCAGTCTTTCTCATTGAGCAGAAAACATCCAAGAGGGATGAAAATGTCCAGTTGAAATTTGCTTTAAAAGTAAGCTTCTTTGCTAGTTAACTAGCAGAATTCCATATTGATTCCCATCACTGTTGTTACCCAACATAGTCAATATCAGATTCTACTAGAGACATAAATATTTATTCTTTTGATTCTCCAATGGCAAATATGGAGACTGAAACATTTTCTCAATGCAGCCTACTGAGATAAAATGGGCTTTGGTGAAGTTGGAGAGAAGGAGGAGAAGGATGATGATAACCTTTTAGAAAATGTGTGCATTTTTTGAGTAATCTTTCAGACATCTAATACCATTACTAGCACAGAAACCAGTCACTATAAATAGTTCTGTGCAAATGTCACTGTAAGGATTAATCTGGTTCGTGGACTAGAAAGAGACCACCTAAAATTATCTCTCTCAAGTACCTGATGGGTCAGTCATTCTATAGTATCCACAAGTTTAGCAAGGAGTACAGAATAATGTACTGAGAATTGGGAATATCTAACAAGCGAAATCCTAGAGATATGAGAAACTTAACAGTTCATGGCTGTCAGTTCACACATAGCCTTCCACTCTTTTTTTCAAAAAAAGGGAAGGTGAAAATAATCCTGGTCTGCAAATATTTCTAAAAAACTGCACTGGTTTTAAGGACTTTCTTGCAGCAGACAGAAAAATTATAAAATTATCTTTTCTTTCCTATAACAATGCAATTTATAAAGATTTACATCCCTGGTAAATCTTGAGCCGTGGTGGTGCAATAGGCTAAATCCTTGTGCTGGTTGGACTGCTGACCTGAAGGTTGGGTTGCTGACCTGAAGGTTACTGGTTCGAATCCTCGAGATGGGGTGAGCTCCTGTCTGTCAGCTCTAGCTTACAGGGACATGAGAGAAGCCTCCCAGCAGGATGGTAACACATCCAGGCATCCCCGGGCAGCATCTCTGTAGACAGCCAATTCTCTCACACTAGGAGCAACTTGCAGTATGTTCTCAAGTTGCTTCTGACATGATAAAAAAAAATATCCCTGGTGTTCATAACACTCTCCTAAATAGTGCGCAAGGACTTCTTCAGTAGATTGTGAAAGACTTCAAACCAGTTTTAGACTTAGTAGTAAGATTTTGCTTTTAGCTTGCAGACAGTGGAAGAGGTGTCATGAGAGAAGAGACCTATCTGTTTAGCCCTTATTTTTCTTGGCTGATTATATAAGCTAAAATGCAAGTAAGGTTGTTGCAAGAGAAAGTGGTTTATGTCTCTCCAAGAGCAATATATTTGTTCTTGCTTAAAGGGGGCATTAGAGTTACATGCTTGGTAGATGCAGGGAATGCTGTGGATGTAGTATATCTTGATTTTAGTAAGGCCCTCATCAAAATTCCCTGTGACTTTTTTTGCAAGCAAACTAGTCAAATGTGGGCTAGGCAATGCTATTTTAGTGATTTGGATGAAAGTTTAGAGGGTGTGCTTATCAAGTTTGCAGATGACACCAAATTAGGAGGGATAGCTAATACTCCAGAAGGCAAGATCAGAGTTCAAAATGATCTTAACAGATTAGAGAGCTGGACCAAAACTAACAAAATGAACAAGGACAAATATAAGATACTCCACTTAAGCAGAGAAAAATGAAATGCAAAGATTCAAAATGGATGGTGCCTGGCTCAACAACAGTCCATGTGAGAAAGATCTTGTAGTCTTCATGGACAACAAGTTGAACATGAGCCTACAGTGTGATGCAGCAGATAAACAAGCCAATGAGATTTTGGGTTGCATCAAAAGGACTATAGTGTCTAAATCGAGGGATTTATTCTGCTTTATTCAGACCTCACCTGGAATACTGTGTCCAATTCTGGGCACCACAGTTCAAGACAGATATTGACAAGTTGGAAGGTATCCAGAGAAGGTTGACTAAAATGATCAAAGGTCTGGAGACCAGGCCCTATGAGGAGCATCTTAAAGAACTGGGCATGTTTAGCTTGCAGAAAAGAAAGTTGAGAGGAGACATGATAGACAAGTATACAGTTATTATTTATTTTATTTATTTACAGCATTTATATTCCGCCCTTCTCACCCTGAAGGGGACTCAGGGCGGATCACATTACACATTCAATGCCTTTTAACACAGAACAAAGACAAACAAACATAGGCTCCGAGCGGGCCTCGAACTCATGACCTCCTGGTCAGAGTGATTCATTGCAGTTAATTGCAGCTGGCTTGCTCTCCCGCCTGCGCCACAGCAGGGTGTCATAAGGAAGAGGGAGAAAGTTTGTTTTCTACTGCCCTTGAAACTAGGACTCAGAGCATTCGTTTAAATTACAGGAAATGTTCCACATGAACATTAGGAAGAACTTCTTGACCATATGAGCTGTTTAAGAGTGGAACTCTCTGCCCTGGAGTGTGGTGGAGGCTCCTTCTTTGGAAGGAGGCTGGATGGCCATCCATCAGGAATACTTTGTGCTTTTCCTGCATGGCAGTGGGTTGGACTAGATGGCCTATATGGTCTCTTCCAACTCTATTATTCTATTATTAATGATAGGTTTATTAAAGAAATGGAAGTCAATATCATTCCTTATGATATTCTTTTGGTGGGGATTGGTCTTGGGTGTATTCCAGTGGTTTCATTCCTTTTTATTAGGTGCTGTACTAAAAGTAGTACTGGGGGCATTCATCCATAGTGTGACTCAGTGTTTTGTCTTATTTTCTTTGTTATTCAACACTTACTTGAAAGCCAGGGATTATCTGGAGGTTTGGAATGAGATGGCTTCAACAGTTCTTCTACATACTGTCAGCTGACTCCTAGGATATTTTCAATATCTTTGAAAGCTGCCTGAAATATCCATGTTTTGTTGCATTGTGCTTACATTATGCATATAAGCACTCTACTTAGAGTTTACATGAGTATAGTAGGGAGGTTTCAACAGGCGAAAAATTAAGTTATTGAGTTTCTAGCTGATAAGAAGTAGTGTGATCATATGGCTTTACTACTTTTATTTTGTGTCAAAAGCATTGTACAACAAATACATTTCAAATAATGGGAAAAAAGAAAAAAGAAAAAAAAAGAAATCACAAGCAACTAAATAGTTTTGGACCAAAAGCGGGCAACAGCAACCGCATTGTCTGTAGCTTTAAACAACTCCTCCTCCGTACATAAGGCAGGGCATTGTGGGCAAGCATACATGTGCTGAGTTGTTTGTTCAGCTCCACAGTCACACAAGGTGGAGGATTCCTCCAGGTAGTGCCACCTTGCCAAGTTGTCTTTTGATCTGCCCACTCCACTTCTGAGTCTGTTCAGGGACTTCCAAGTTGCCCATTCTTGGTTTGCCCCTGGAGGAAGACCCTCTTGGGGGGCCATCCAGTTAGAATTGCCAGGTTTAGCTGCCCAGAGGGACACCCTTGCTGTTGTTGGAGGACCATCAAGAGGAGTGGTGGTTCTCATGAAGCCCTTCCTTGATTTGAGTCTGGTGGGAGGAGGGTGATAGCCATGCAGTGGGTGGCTTTCACAATGTTTGACCTTTTTTCTCTCACCGTTAGCAGCAACTTCCTGTCGCACGTCAGGAGGGGCAATGCCAGCTAACTTGTAGAGTTTATCAACAGGTGTAGGTTTAAGGCATCCCGTGATGATTCTGCATGTTTCATTCAGTGCTATGTCCACCTGCTTTGCATGGGCAGACTTGTGCCAAACAGGACAGGCATACTCTGCAGTTGAGAAAGACAAGGCCAGGGCTGAGGTTCTTATTACTTGTGGGTCTGCTCCCCATGCGCTGCCAGTCAGTTTCCGCAGGATGTTATTGCGTGCAGCTACTTTGTGCTTGGTGTTCATGCAGTGTTTCCTATATGTTAGTGTTCGGTCTAAGGTGACACCAAGGTATTTAGGATGGAAACAGTGTTCGAGCTCTTGGCCTTCCCAAGTAACTTTCAGTTTCCTGTTGGCTTCGCGGTTACGTAGGTGGAAAGCACACACTTGTGTCTTGGAAGGATTAGGCTTCAGGTGGTTCTCCTTGTAGTAGCTGGAGAGATCTTTCAAGGCATTGGTGAGTTGCTTTTCAACTGTTTCAAAATCTTTTGCTTGTGTTGTAAGGCCAAGGTCATCAGCATATATAAAGCTCTTTGTGAGTGGTGGTTGTGGCTGATCGTTCGTGATGATATTAAATAAGGTCGGTGCAAGAACGCTGCCTTGGGGTAAACCATTCTTTTGCCTCCTCCATCTGCTTTTCTGGCCCTGAAACTCCACATAGAAGCTGCGGTTTTCTAAGAGGGTCTGGACAGTTTTTGTAAAGTCAAAGTCCCGGGTGATATGGTAGACTTTATGCAGCATTTTTCTATGTTGCACCGTGTCATAGGCTGCCGTAAGGTCCACAAAGACTGTTCCCGTAATGCAGCCTTTCTCATAGCCTTCCTCGATATGCTCAGTCAGATGAAGAATTTGACCTGTACAGTTTTTCCCTGGTCTGAAACCTGCTTGTTGTGCAATAAGCTTGGGTTCAATAACAGGTCCTAGTTGATTTAATAGCATCCTCTCATAGACTTTATATAGATGACATAAGAGGGAGATTGGTCGGTAGTTCCTGGCATTGGAGGCATCTTTACCAGGTTTTAAGATGGCAATGATCTTAGTTTTCCTCCATGCTCTGGGAATCTGTTTGTGTGCCAGGCATTGATTGTAGAATTTCAAAAGCCAGTTTTCAGCTTTGGGCCCCAAGTGTTTGATTTGCTCCATCATCAGTTCATCTAGGCCAGGTGCTTTACCAGTCTTACATCGCTTGATGGCTTCTCTGAGTTCTTTCAGGTTTAGAGGAGAAGACAACTGGTGGGTTTCAAGTTCTGGCACCCTGTTGATTTTCATCTTTATTCTGCTGCAGTTGGTTTTCCCATTCTGAATTAGCTGGTGAGCTATCTGATTTGGTGTCACGTTCGCGTGTCCAGGGTTGACCAGAGGGTCACTATCCAGGTGTCTCAGCAATTGCCAGGCTTTTCGGCTACTCTTGGACATGTCCAGGTTCTCAAGCAGCTCTATCCAATGGTCTTTCTTCGCATTAGCTAAGGCTGTAGATAGTTTTTGGCCTGCTGCTATAGTCCCATCACTGTATGGGTTCTCTTGAAATAATCTGAGATATTCTTGTAGCTGATTTAGCGATTCTTCGTTTAGGCCTGGTAGGTAGCTTGTGCGACAGCCTCTAGGGATTGAGAGCCTTGAGGATCTTTTCACAGCTTCTACGAACAAGTCATAATTTTCTATAGAAGGTTCTATATCAGAAATAGCAGCTTCCAAGGTCTCTGTAAACTTTGTCCAGTTAGCTTTATTGAAGTTATATCTTCTGCGGAATGGGGCACTTTTCGGTCTTACAGCTGCATATGCTACGCAGCATATTGGTCTGTGTTGTGTGTTAGGTATTGGGTTTAATACCCTTTTGGTGCATTGGTGGCTTATGCTTTCCTTTACAAAAATCAGATCAGGGTTATAACCACGCTTCCATCGGCCACTATTAAATGATGGTGGTAATTTACTGTCATGGAGGAGGTTCATTCTACTATTGTCGGCCCACGTTAGAACTGCTTCGCCATTTCTATCATCTTTGTCATAGCCCCAGACACAGCTGTGGCTATTGAAATCTCCCACAACAAAATGGGCTTCATGATTGTGGCAACTGGTTGGGGGTGTAAAATAGAAATCAACCCCAGGTGGTTTATAGAGTGATGATATGGTGCAACTATCAAGTTCCACAGATAAGATTTCAATGTTGTTCACTTCTGTGAGGGAAGTTGCAGAGATTGCTGCACCAGATCGTACAAAAATGGCACTACCATATTGTCTGTGAGGTCGTTCCACTGCCAGTTGCATTCCAAGAATTTTTGACTTCTCATTGTGATGTCTCTGTGTGTTTCCTGTATACATAGGATGTCACACGAGATGTCCTCAGACATTTTGGCTAATAGTTCTTCCTTAGCAAGTGACAAACCTTCTATATTAATAGACATAATCGTTAGCAATGGTCTTGATGAAGACCTTTGGTATTCATCCATTCATCCAATGCTTTACTACTGAAACATCTGTATTGGTAGGTAGTTCTTCAGAAGCTGCCTTGCTGGTCACATGGAAAGGGATGGGAAGTAGAGATTAGATATATCCTGTTTGCCAGAAAGCAGATATATCCCATTTTTCTTTCTTTTAGAGGGAAAACTGGGGTGGAAATTGGCCCCATTCCCTACGGTGCCAAATTGACTTGGCACAGCTGGGCTGTGGGGCTGGTGTCTAGCCACAATGCAGCCCAGAACACTGTGTTTTGGGAGAAACTGAAACAGAGATATAAACATTACACATGAAAATATGCCCACATACTGAGAGGAGATTCAAATGATTTTTTTTCTTTTTTATGGAATTCCAACACAAAGAAATACTTTTCGATGATACTCACGTTGAGGTTGTAACATTTTAATGGTTTGCTGTATACCAAATAAAGAACAAAGTAGATATTTGCCACTGCAGACATATATTCAGTAGGCCTTAGACAGCAATCCCATTATTGTGCTTTAAGAGTGCTTAAATATGGAAAGATACTATATGTTGTCCAGATGTCTCTTCAGTTCTACCTGAATATATGTACATTTATCTATCATGATGTTTTAGGACAGGATACAGTAAACAGACTGGAATCAATTTACTTGCCTTTTTAAGTTGTTGAGAAGATTCAGATATTGCTAGGTCCTAAACTATAAAGAAAATCTTGGAACTAAGAACAAAGGGATATCAAGAAGAAAGACTTTTGTTTCAGAATCTGATCTCCGGATCCTGGGGTGTTCCATATAGAAAGACATTTTAGTGGAAGTGTTTTGTGTTTATTAACAAGACCGGATACCATTGTTTGTTAATTAGCTCAGTAATTTTCAAGATGTGGCAGCTTTATGGACTTCATAAACAGCTTCGAAGGGGCTCTCAACCCAGCTAAATGTTTTCTAGGAATTTATTTAAGACACCATATTAATACCAACGAACTACTTTATCAGGAAGCACCCATGCAGTACAACCTTGAAAGTGTCATTCTAAAAAAACTATTTAGTATAAAGTGCTGGCAGACTCCAGGTTCAAAGGCAATTCCTTTTTTAATCTGTGCTCTTTCATGGTGGATCAAGTTAAGGGGAAAGAGTCTTTGAGAACTATATTAATAACTAATCACACTCATTATTACCAGCAATTGCGTCTTATCAAATACAATATGGTTTCCCTTGCAACAGCTAGTGATGCTTCGATTTCGTTTTTGCTAATCTAAAATAACAAATCTTTTCTATGACTTCATCACACATGAAAAAATAAGCGTCCTAGTATGCTTTTGCCCCAGTTCACTCACAGAGCCCCATGCCACCCATCAGATAATGTAAGCTGATTTCCGGTGGGTCTGTGTGGGTGAACTGAGGTGGCAGCATAGTAGGACGCTGCACTGCCAAAATGGTAGCGTCCCCGTGTACCATTAGGAAAAGGGGGCTACTGTGTTCAAAACATGAATGTCCACTATTTACTATAGCATGAATGTCATACTTTGTCATATTGCTACCATTGTGTGCATTTATGTTGTATACTTCATCATAATGATCTATGTGCTAGAAGAAAGTGCCATTCCACATACACAGAGTGGAAAACGTTCATAACATCATATTTTTGAAGCTGGCTCAGTCCAGTCAAATTAGGCTGTGGGACTTTGTCCATTTACGATAGAAGTATCCCCTCTATTCACATAGCTTTACCCCAGAACATTTGACTCATGGGTCAAAGACAGTTATATCCACATACACATGACCTCCTTTGGCTTCCAGCTATATAATTTGTTCTTGGTTTCTTGCTTTGATTTACTTTAACAAAGAGAAACTGTGTGTCAAAGATTAATATTTGAAGGCGCCTTTGAACTCTACTCAAAATTTCTTATGGCCTTAACTGATTGCTAAACTGTTACACGAGATCCTAGTTTATAGCTAAGCCAGTCTACATGTTGTGTTACATGTTTCTAGAGGCAAAATTGATACCTTTTTAAATACTGGCAAATCCTGTTTTCATGAAACTTTTTTCTTCAAATATTTTTCTTAGATTTTGTAGCCCCATATATAGTCATCTTGCTGTATTATGACAAAGAATTAATCTTAATTTTATAAATAATGATTTCCCATGCACTTTCACCAGCTGTTGCCATTGGCCAAGGGAATACTGAATACAAAAAGAGTAATATTTTTGTTGTTATAAATCATTCCCACGAATATGGTGGGAGGAATGTATGTGCTTGTCTGTTTTAGATACGATAGGGGACTGTTATCTACGGTATGTATTTTCTAGGAACAGTGTGTGTGTGCCTATAAGTCATCTATCAACTCATGGTAACCCCCATGAATTTCATAGGGCTTTATAAGACAAGTAATATTCAGAGGTGGTTTTGCCAGTTCAGTAGCTGATATTAAACTATACAATTTCAAAAATTACTGGAAAGAATGTTTAGGTTGGATGTTGGAGCCCAAATATGATTGTGTCCTTTTCAATTTTAAACCAAGGATCTTTAAAATATTATTTCACTTCTGAATAATGTATTTGCTTGTAGTTAACAGGAATGAAAATTAGTGTTGGATGCTCTTCTTTTGCTTCCATTTAGTTTTGCTTTCATCTTTTTTTTTCCAATCATGACTTTGAGTCTTTTCAAGGAAAGATCTCAAATGTTTTGTCACTACTATCACCCTCCCCATCTTCCCTGAATTGTCAAATCCCCTGGTTCTCTTTTTCTTTCTCTTTTCTCCAGTTTTCCATAGATATATAGCATGAGTGTTTAAATCCAGGCACATTTAAATCCAATCACAGATCTTCATTATCTCAACTAATTGCCCTCCAAAAGGAGTCCAGCAATTCAACAAATTCCTTCAATTGGCTTTCTGAATGGTGCTCTAGATAATATTCCTACATTTTCCCAGAGCAATGTATAGGTCTTACAGGCACCTTTCTTTAGGCTGGCTATTTAATAATTATTAAATTCACCTCAACTGTTCTGTTCAGGGATCTTTCTACTATTTGCATGTGCAAAAGCAGGGAATAGGACAATGTGTGCACTACACTAAGGTTCTGCTATCGACTGCTGTAATTTGATTCTGGTCTGCAGTGCTTGGATAGACTATGAGGTGACTATTGACTTTTTAAAAGGTTACTCATCTTATTTTTAAGGCTGCAGAAGGATGGAAAAATCTAGAAAGGAGACATTGGAGCTCCTGTCCTCTTTGATATCTGGTATAAAAGCTGGCAAACCATGAAAGATTCCAGTATGAGCAAGAAATTACTTCTTTTTAAATCTCAGAGGTCTAGTCATGAAATATCCATGTCCCATTGCATTTTCAAATAAGTAGTTAGTTAATCAAGATGTCTTCTTTGCATTTATTTCTACTTACTGCAAGAATCTAAAGGGTTAATATAGGGGATGTCTAGAAATGGAAATGTGCTTATTAACACTGTTGCATGAAGAAACAATGTGTTTCTGATATGAAATAGCAGTGTGTATTGGTCGTTTATGACTATATATTCTGTTGCTGTCAAATTACCCAGTACAAATTTGTCAGGTAAAGTGGGCATCCCGCTAAGGGAAATCTGTGCTTTTATGACTTATGCTGATTGCTTTTCTTATATATATATATTAAGACATGCTCTTTGAAAGTGAAGGAATCACTTGTTGGTTTTCCTGTTCTCTATTGTATGTCGTACACCCTGTGGTACAATAAGTCCTAGTCCTAGGAGTTATTGTAATCGTGAAAAAGATGCCATCATTCTGTTTCATTTTTTTTAAACATTATTATCTACTTTTCAATGTCAAAATATAGTTATTTGATCTGATCAGAAAATCTATATGATTACTAGGAAATTATTTTCTTGTGTAGACAGCATGTTGCAGATTTTTTCCAAGTACCCAAATACCAGTAGTTCTCAGTCTTTGATCAACTATAATAGATAATTATCACACTACACTGTTAAAGAGTTGATATCCCATTTTATATTAGAATCATAGAATCCTAGAGTTGGAAGAGATCTCGAGGGCCATCCAGTCCAACCCCCTGCAAGAAGAAGTAAAATTGCATTCGAAGCTCCCCCGATAGATGGCCATCCAGCCTCTGCTTAAAAGCCTCCAAGGGAGGAGCCTCCAGCACACTCTGGGGCAGAGAGTTCCACTTCTGAACAACTCTCACAGTTAAGAAGTTCTTCCTAATGTTCAGGTGGAATCTCCTTTCCTGTACCTTGAAGCCATTGTTATGTATCCTAGTCTCCAGGGCAGCAGAAAACAAACTTGCTCCTTCCTCCCTATGACTTCCCCTCACATATTTATACATGGCTACCATGTCTCCTCTCAGCCTTCTCTTCTGCAGGCTAAACATGCACAGTTTTTTAAGCCGCTCCTCAAAGGGCTTGTCCTCCAGACCCTTGATTATTTTAGTCGCTCTTCTCTGGACGCATTCCATCTTGTCAACATCTCCCTTCAATTAAGTAAGTAAGTAAGTAAAACTTTATTTATATACCGCCCTCTCTCCCCGAAGGGACTCAGTGTGGTTTACAAGCATAAAAACAGCAACATACATTACATAAGCAACACAATACACACATTATTAAACAAAATTAAAGACCTATACAACTCATAAAACAGTGAAGACCATAAGAGACAATCTTAATTGGATTCAATATTCCAGGTGTGATCTGACCAAGGCAGAATAGAGGTGTAGCATGATTTCCCTGGATTGAGACACTATACTCCTATTTATGCAGGCCAAAATCCCATTGGCTATTTAGCTGCAACATGACATTGTTTGCTCATGTTTAACTTGTTGTCCATGAGGACTCCAAGATATTTTTCACCCATACTGCTATCAAGCCAGGCATTCCGCATTCTGTAGCTTTGCATTTCTTTTTTTTTTCTGCCTAAGTGGAGTATCTTGCATTTGTCTCTGTTGAACTTCATTTTGTTAGTTTTATGCCATCTCTCTAATCTGTTGAGATAGTTTTGGATTCTGCTCCTGTCTTTTGGAGTATAGGCTATCTCTTCCAATTTGGTATCATCTGCAAACTTGATTATCATGCTTTCTAACCCTTCATCTACCCTTCAACCCATGTCATTAATAAAGATGTTGAACAGAACCGGGCCCAGGACAGAACCTTGCGGCACTCCACTCGTCACTTCATTTCAGGATGAAGAGGAAGCACTGTTGAGCACCCTCTGGATTCATTCACACAACCAATTACAGATCCACCTAACTGTAGTTTTGCCTAGCCCACATTTGACTAGTTTGTTTGCCAGAAGGTCAACAAATCCAGAATCCAGATAAGCTACATCCACAATGTTCCCTGCATCTACCCAGCTTGTAACTTTATTGAAAAAAGAGATCAGATTAGTCTGGCATGACTTGTTTTGATACATCTATGCTGACTATTAGAAACAAGTTATGCCAGATTAATCTGACATTCTATGTCTTCTTCCTGTTGAATCCTGGGATTTGCAGTTTAGAAAGGGTTTTTTAAAAAAAATCTCAGCCAGAGAAGTCCTGGACCTCCCTAAAATACAAACCTCAGAATTCTGCAGGAGGCAGCCATACGATTTAAAGTGGGATATCAACTTGTTAAACTGTTGTGTGAAAATCAGTGTTTTAGACTTTAATTCCCACAAGCTCTAATTAGTTTGCTCAAGGCTTCTGGAAGCTGAGGTTCAAAAACCTTAGTTATCCAAATGCTGAGAACCACTGACCTATTCCTCTCAAGCAAAACATGTGACCATGGAGGCTTGCTCCTCGATATCGTGGGGTGAATCCAAATGTGTGTTTATCATGTGTGTATGTTCTATAACACACATGCCTGAATGTATTATGTGCATGCTTGTCTATATTATGACAATATCCATTCTTTAACAGAAATTTCCATTTAAAGTCACAATATGTGTGTGACTGCCTACCTATATTATGTATATCCATTCTGTAACAGAAATTTCAATTTAAAAGCACAACATAGAATCATAGAATAGTAGAGTTGGAAGAGACCTCATGGGCCATCCAGTCCAACCCCCTGCCAAGAAGCAGGAAAAGTCTGCACAGATTTAGGAGAAGGGAACATTGCAACCAATCTCACATTTGAGTATATCCTTTTAAAATGGTATCCAGATAAAAAGGCAAAACAAGTTACACACCCAGGTAAGTCAATTTTTGTGAAAAATTACTCAGTGTAGTTCTGAAAAATATCTGCTTCTACCATAGACACAATTTTATGAGAGTAACTTATTATTTAATCTCTGGGTTGTTAAATGAAAATGAGAAACACAAGAAAGGAAAACTCAGATCCCAGTTATCTCAGCCATGAAATATACTGGCAATCCTGGGCAGAGGAAAAACACAATTTCTCAACCTTACACAACAGCTGAAGGACCAAACTATTACCCCAAACATTTTGCAAGAAAAAAAAGGAGACAAATGTTAACAAACATATGTATTACAAACAATAATAGAGTCCTCTTTCAAAGAAATCATATACATGTAGTAGTTAGTGTATGTTTTATGGGTAGAAACAGGAGATAAGATATACATATACACACACAACCTAGTTCAAACATAAACTAAACTCTTAACTTTCGACAGTGTTGCATTGGTTATCACTCAGCCAGAGCACACCAGAAAGGAAGCTTGAGAGAACAATAAAAAGAACAATTTGTATGTGTTGTTTTGAAACATGTAAATAATGCTGTCAGATGGGGGTGGTTCTCCTCTCTCCATTTTGTGCATTTACATTTTCTAACTGCAGTTAAAGAACATTTCACTGCATGGTACTATCAATCATACTTAACCCAGAAATGTGCTGTACATTAGTAATGCTTAATTGGCATATTTAAAGTAAATAGCTACTTCACTTTTTGCTGTAAATTCCCTGGAAATAATTTTATGATACCCTTAGAATTGTTTGTTCTCAAAATAACTGAAAGGAATCTGAAGTATGTATTCGGAGATGAGACTGTTATAGATATAGTGTAATACCCATCTTGATAAGTTACCTGTATCATGCAATATCCACCTCTTCAGATTGTTATCATAGATTTGTAACAACAATCTAACTACTTCACAGGGAAATAAAAATAGGTATGTAGCATCTCAGTTCTGAACAAACTGGATGAAAAGCTGACTAACATAAAAGTCAACCTCCATTTGGTTCTGTGTACTTGTTTCCACACCAGCATTAAATGTCCTCATGAGGAAAGATAGACCCAAAGGAGTTTGCAATCTGAATAGATAATAAGGACTGTAACTGAGGATGAAACAGGATGAATCTAAGGTAGCAAGGGATTGATAAGAGAAACTCATTTACAGCAATGGCTGAGCTTTGGAACCATTCTGTCATTATATGGATTGCAGCTCTCAGTCCACATTAAAGTACAGTGGGTCCTTGCAATCTGCTGGGCTTTGGTTCCAGGACCAGCACCCATCCCAAGGATACCAGAATTTATGGATGCTCAAGTCGCATTATAGCATAGTCAAATATTAAATGGCAAAATCAAGGTTTGCTTTTGGGGAGTTTGGGGGTGGGAGTATTTTCAAACCATGGATGTTTGATTCTATAGTTACATAATGTGTGTTGGACTGTATGTTGTCCGATCAGTCTTATGATTCTCCTGCTTGTGTCCTCAGCCCTTCCCCCTTCTCGCTTCCTGCAGCGAAGCCAAAAAGCTGTGTTGCTAGCCACGCCCCCATTGTTGGAAATGGAGGAGAGAGGCTGCTGAATTTCCTGGGGCAGAATTTTCCAACCTCATTTATCTATCAGAGACGTGCCTAGATTTCAATGGGGATTACGTGAGATGTAGTATTGGGATGTGGCTTTCAGCTGCATATGGTAAATGATTTCTCCTATACTTTGTCCTTTTTAAAATCCAAAACGTAATCAACTTTGTGGATAGCCCTTGTACGTGGGAAACATTCAATGCCATTAGACACACGACATATATAGACAGACACAGAGGCAATTTGTCATTCCAGCATCTGCCTTCATGAGGGTATGCTTAATTTCGGCCACAGGGGGAGCTGCCCTTCACTTGAGTCCTTGATGGAATACTTCCTCATTCTTCTCCATGCTGCTGGAAGGTTTTAATAATTCTTTGGCTGTTGCCAGTAGTAAGAAGAACTACAAAATTTAGTTTTGGGCTTCAATCTGTGGAAAAACTTTGCAAGAACCCATTGTCTCCTCTCCTCTCCATCAGAAAATACTTTACATAAATAATAATAATGATAATAATAATAATAATAATAATAATAATAATAATAAATAATCCCAGCAAGCAAACAGAAAAGCCTCATTCTCCAAAAACTACTGCTTATTTACCTACCTATAATTTCATTCTTTTGCAAACAAGTTTTCTCTGTTTGTATTTCTCTCTGTGCTCTCTGCCTTCTGAATTTCAAGTAATAATAATAATAACTATTAGTAATAATCCTTTAGCTGATGCCTGTCGCAAAGAAGAAAGTGTAATAGTGGGGCACTGGGCTGTGTGATGTGAAAGTGCATCTTTGACATTTGGTGGAGAAGTTACAGGGCAGGGCCAGGGGTGGGATACCTCTTTTGGGAATTTTTAAGGAGATTTTATATCTCAAAAGAAAAGAAATTCCTAAAAATCAGGGGATCACCCAAATGTTATGAAATTTGGTGGGCTAACAGTGGTTGATGTGTCCTCCAAGTGTGGTCATTTTCATCCTGATAGCCCCATAAATGATGGGGTCTGGGAAGGCCCCCCTCCCATTGCTGCCAATGGGCCAGATCTGGTTGCATTTTTCGGCTGCAGACTGAAAACAGCTTTTCGGCTACACACCCATTTTCGGGAGGCACACAAAAACGGATCTGGTGGTCTCCCAAAATACATCCAGCAGAAACAGATCAAGGTTCAGCCAAAATGCACAAGCCTACTGAATATGCCATTGTGCCATCCTGCAGAGTTGGAATAAGCAAGAAAAGATCAGAAACCTAAAGCTTCCAAAATATAGCAGTTTCAGTCCTCTTGTACAACATTTCCATGCACATATCCCCATAATCATCACCTTTATAAATGCACTACACAAAAGGAAACCAAAATATTGTGAAACATATAACTAGCACACAGGCCTTTCCTTCAAGACCCTGAGGGAACAAAACCCAATATAGGAAAAAAATGTTTTGTCAGGGAAGAATTTAAGCAAATTCTTAAGCCAGACCATGATTTTAAAAAAGCATTTGACCTTTTCAGAAAAAAAATTGGGCTACAAATTATTGCATGCCCTCTGTATGCAAAAATAAATAGCTTGGCTAACTTTTTCTGTTACATATTGAGAAGCTAAACTTCAATCCTTACTCATCTTAAAACCAAGTGGCAAGAGGGAAAAAAAAATTATGCTAGAATGTATCATTTGGCACTCCTCTGCCATGCAAATGGCACAATGTTGACGCGCACTTCAAGTTCTACTGTGTGGTGTTTCCTTTGTAGTTGCCAGCTGGCTAAGAGTAGCCAAATGTTTGCACTTTGAGAAAAAGAGAGAAATGCCCATATCCCCTGGCACAAAAAATAACAATAATAACAATTATACCCTTCTCTATAACAGGTTGTTCTTGAGCCAGACCCTCTGTTCTATCTTTGTAACTCCAAGGTTTTTTTGTGACTCCACATTCTACTTCTGAGAACTATGCAGCAGATTGTTTGGGCTAGAAAAAATGGAGACAAGAAGCCCCATCTGTTATGAATTTGTTCGTTCTTCCATTTGCTCTATATTGGCTCTAGGGTTTCCCACAGCTCTTGCAGGTTTGAAGATAAAACATCAGAGCAAAGTGATCAAGTGTTTGGTCACACAATGTTGCTTTTTAAACATTTCACAGCATTGGAAGTGGATGAAAAAATGGAGTCTTATTGGAAGTAATTAAGGGCACTACCAGACAGGCCTTTAAACCAGGACCTGTCTCGGGTTTACCTGAGGCATCCAAAGGACACCTCAGGTAAACCAGAATTAATCCAAAATAAACTGGGATTTCCCAAATTTACTCTGGATTAATTAAACACTTAGAAAGGTCTGGATCTTTCCAGGTATGAGCCCTGTGGGGATTGACTCCCGGGATCCTTTCTGTGATCACAGGATCAATCCCCAGTTCCTCCAGGATTTAGTTTTGTGTGAAAGGTCCCTATGACTAGATCTACACTGCTCTATATCCCAGGATCTGATCCCAGATCTGTTTATCCCAGAATATCTGGAAGTGTAGACTCCGACCCCTACTACACTGTCATATTAAATCTAGATTATCTGCTTTGAGCTGGATTATTTGGCAATGTAGGAGAGACCTAAATTTCCACTGCCATATAATTTGGGATAAAAAGATAATCTGGGAACAGATCATGGGATACAGGGCAGTGTAGAAGGGGCCTCAAATAATCCACTACAATGCAGATAATCAGGGATCAGATCCTGGGATATAGGGCAGTGTAGATCCAGATGGTTTTATGCCACTCTCTATTCCAGAATCTGATCTCAGATTATCTGCTTTGAACTGGATTATATGAGTCTATACTACCAGATAATATGGGAAAATAGAAAATCTGGGATCAAATCCTGGGATATAGGGCAGTGTAGATCCAGCCTAAGGCCCCTTCTACACTGCTGTATAATCCAGATGACCAAAGCAGATAATCCACATCATCTGTTTTGAACTGGATTATATGAGTCTACATTACCATATAATTCAAAGCAGATATTCTGGATTTATATGGTAGCAAAGAAGGGGCCTAAGCTTCTAAGAAATTTTCAGAATGAAGACCTGCCCTACTGTCAGGAAGAGGGAAATGTTTGCTTCAAGTTATAGATTTTGTCAATCCTGAAAAAGCAGCATAACATTAATTTCTTCTTGTTATATTATTATTTCAATAATAAGAATAATAATAAAAGGAAATGCTTATGAGCTAGATAGATAGATAGATAGATAGATAGATAGATAGATAGATAGATAGATAGATAGATAGATAGATAGATAGATAGCAAGATAGATAGATAGATAGATAGATAGATAGATAGATAGATAGATAGATAGATAGATAGATAGATAGATAGATAGCATGGACCATCCTAACTTTAGAACTCAATGAAATCTATATATATAAAAGGATAAAAAATAATTCGGCCTAGGACAAAACAACAACACTACACATCCCAGAAACACTAAACTTGGCAATACAACCCCTCAACCATGCCTCTACATTCATAAAACAAAAAGAAAAGAAAAATAAAGTCCTAATTAGAGCGAAAGGAATAATTGTTTTTTATCCAATTGCTGACAGAACTCTGCCCACTTGGTCTCCTAGCAACCTACTCAGCCCAGGGGACAGGTACAGTTAGGCCTCAGGCCTCTTCCACACTGCCTATAAAATACAGATTATCTGTTTTTCACTGGATTATATGGCAGTGTAGACTCAAGGCCCTTCCACAAAGCTATATTACCCTTATATTATCTGCTTTGAACTGGATTATCTTGAATCCACACTGCCAGATAATTCACTTCAGTGTGCATTTTATACAGCTGTGTAGAAGGGGCCTCATATAATCCAGTTCTAAGCAGATAATATAAGATTATAAATATACAGTAGAGTCTCACTTATCCAACATAAACAGGCCGGCAGAACGTTGGATAAATTGGATAATAAGAAGGGATTCAGGAAAAGCCGATTAAACATCAAATTAGGTAATGATTATACAAATTAAGCACCAAACATCATGTTATACAACAAATTTAGCAGAAAAAGTAGTTCAATGCTGAGTAATGCTATGTTGTTATTACTGTATTTACAAATTTAGCACCAAAATATCACAATGAATTTAAAACATTGACTACAAAAACATTGACTACTAAAAGGCAGACTGCGTTGGATAATCCAGAACACTGCATAAGCGAATGTTGGATAAGTGAGATTCTACTGTAATATAAAATAATTACTGTGGTAATCCAGTCCAACCCAATTCTGCCATGGAGGACACAATCCAAGCACGCCCAACAGATGGCCACCCAGCCTCTCAATAATAATATACTAGAGTCTCACTTATCCAACACTCACTTATCCAACGTTCTGGATTATCCAACGCATTTTTGTAGTCATTGTTTTCAATATATCATGATATTTTGGTGCTAAATTCGTAAATACAGTAATTACTACATAGCACTAATGTGTAATGAACTACTTTTTCTGTCAAATATGTTGTATAACATGATGTTTTGGTGCTTAATTTGGTGCTTAATGACCACATCATTCCAGTTACAGGTAGTCCCTAAATTACGAACCCAGTAGGTTCTGTAGGTTTGTTCTGAAGTTGAATTTGTATGTTAATGAGAACAGGTACATTTTTTTAGTGTAACTCCAGCCAACGGGAGATATATATATACATATATATATATATATATATATATATATATATATTCATATGCATGCACGCGCATGGGTGGGTCAAAATGTTTTGCCTCCTGTGTCATAAAAATGTTATGAATGAACATATAACAGCAGAAGTTGCTACAGATCATAGCCTGAACTAACCTCTATGCCAGTATCATCCAACCTTTAGTTACCCAAGGGCCAATCAAATTTTAGTATAGGAAAGAAAACATTTCTTAAAAACTTGTCATTTAAGTCATTGAATTTGAAACAATGTAGGTTGTCTTTTTCGACCTCTGAAAGATAACCTATGTGGTTTCAAATTCAAGGAGTCATGTTGAAACAGCTTTAAATTTTTGATTTTGATGCCTGGATTAAACGATGGTGCAAATGTGTACAAATTGATGATGACTATGTTGAACTGTAGTTTTGTGTAGATGATAGTTCAGGCTATGTTCTGTAGCAAGCAACTTCTGCTGTTATATGTTCATTCATAACAGTTTTATGACACAGAAGGCAAAGCTTCTTGACCCCTTGGGTGTGTGTGTGTGTGTGTATAAAGAGAGAGGGGGGGGGGAAGGTTGGATAGCATAAGGAACATCCATGTGTTGTTTGTTTTGCAGTCTGTACCCCTGTTTACTTTCACTTTCTGTCCCTATGATAACTGGATTTCGAAAAAAAATTGGTTTGTTGTGGAAACAAGGATTGGTGATAAAGCTTAGTTGGAGATACCTTTTCTCCATCATAACTCTTTCAGGAGTGAATTTCCCTTCTTAGGGGTAGATTTCTCTCACTTTCCGTTGTCTTACCCCTGTTCTTAAGTATGAGTCATTTGTAAGTCAGATATTTGTAACTCAGCGCCTGCCTGTATAGTAATTCATTTCATCTGAGATGTGGTCTTTACTAGTGATTGCTTCTATCTATTTCATGAAATGGGCCCCTGGTGGTGTGTTAAAGCGCTGAGCTGCTGAAATTGCAGACCGAAAGGTCCCAGGTTCAAATCCCGGGAGCGGAATGAGCACTCGCTGTTAGCCCCAGCTCCTGCCAACCTAGCAGTTCAAAAACATGCAAATGTGAGTAGATAAATAGGTACCACTCTGGCGGGAAGGTAACGGCGCTCCATGTAGTCATGCCGGCCACATGACCTTGGAGGTGTCTACAGACAACGCCAGCTCTTCAGCTTAGAAATGGAGATGAGCACCAACCACCAGAGTCGGTCACGACTGGACTTAACGTCAGGGGAAAACCTTTACCTTTTTATTTCATGAAAGCTTCTTTCATAATAAAATCTGCTGCCATTATGTTGAGAGCTTGCTTACTATTAAAAGCAACAGGGTTTGCAAATGTAGTCACAAAATATTTTGCATTAATAAAAATTATGGAATGAGAGAAGATTAGGAACTTTTATAAGAAATAATGTTTCAACTATGCCGTAAAGTTCAAGAATAGCTGGCCAATGCTAAATGCCATTGCTAGCTGAACGATTGCTATCTAGATGAATGTTTTTGGTCATTAAACTGAAGACTGAAGTAAATATTGAAAAACCTTGAATTCAAAATGGATGTGTAAAGTGAGAAGAGTATGTCCTTCATATGAAATTTAAAATTAAAGCCCTTCATCTCTGTCTTCTGGACATGTTTTTCAATATGACTAATATGCCATCAAACAAGCTAAGATATCACAAGAAATATTTGAAGTGTGAAAGCCAAGTATTGATCGTTATGCCTGTTAGTATAACCCATGGGGACAAAACATTGGCAGAAAAAAATAACACCTGGAGGGCATCTGATTTTTAAAAGGGAATGGAGGATGGTAATGTTTAAGTTTAAAGAGCACATTCATGCTCTTTAAGGGTCAATCTCACATAAGAGCAGCTAAATTCTAGGAGGGAAAGAGGGCATAGAAATTCAATGAATTCACCATCATAACTTCATCCAAGCTTGGCTGGGATCTGATTCATTCCCAGATGAAGCATGTGAGAAGACAAGGAAGAAAGGACATGGCAGCTCACATGACCACTCATCCAGCTTCCATGGCAACACCACTAATGAGCTTAAATCATAGATCAGCAAACTGACATGTCTCCAAACCCATCAAGCAAGCATGGAAGGAGCCAATACACATGTATATTTAGACAACTTAGCTCTGGCCATGAGGCCCACCATATGCATAATTGGCCACACCTGAATGAATGCTGCCACCAATATAAAAATGTTCCCCAGATGGTAATCAAGGGCTATCAGTAAAGGAAACATTCTGACTCCAAAACCCATCCCTGGCATTTCACAGGCAATACAAATAATTGATT
This sequence comes from Anolis carolinensis, assembly GCF_035594765.1. Classification (NCBI taxonomy): domain Eukaryota; kingdom Metazoa; phylum Chordata; class Lepidosauria; order Squamata; family Anolidae; genus Anolis; species Anolis carolinensis. The sequence continues at coordinate 280,928,624 of NC_085842.1, forward strand.
CTGTGTAAGGGACATCCTTTGAAGACGTAGCTTGAACCTGGTTGGTTTTGTGCCTAAAGGGATAGAGCCCTCCTGTATTTTTAAACCTTCAAGTCAAAGCCTTTTCTGTCTAGAAGGTGTGAACAACTTTGGAAAGACATGATACCGCATTGGTCCCCTAAAAATGTTTGTACACACCATGACACCCAAACAAAAACAGGAAATTAATTTGAACTATTTAATTCACTTGTTCTTTTTGTCCCCAGATACTGTCTAGAGACTTCTTCACACGGCCGATCGGGGCCGTTCCATTGTGCTGGAAGTGGCTGGTGAAAGGGAAGGCGTGCAGGGTCCCCATGGTGCCCCACATGCCCTCCCCTCCTTCCCAATCACATGGTGAGAACAGAATAGGGCACATTTGCACTCTGTACCCATCAAATGGGAGAAAGGATGCCCTGTTGTCCTTTCTCTTATCATATGGGGGGAAAGTACAGGTAGCTCAAACAGGTAGCTCCCTGTGGTGGAGGGAGCATCACATTTTGATGCCTCTCACTTCAAAAGGAATGTGGACAGGCCCTGTCCAAGCCCCAGCTAAAAAATCCATGTGAAGAGGTCCTAGGAGGTATAAGGTGGCATTTTTTGCAACGTCTTTAAGCCCTCAGGCCATTTTCACTCAGGAAAGGACTTTTTTAACAACATATGCTAGTGGACCTTTTCACTTCCTGTTTTAAAGAAAGTCTTCTCCTGGGCCTAAGTTCACCTAGGGAGACCGAAATGTGGCATAATCCTTCCCCACAACCTTTAGAAAGCACTTGGGACATAAATGCAAATTTGTGATCCCCTTTCTGACTTGGTCCTGGGGATCACATATGGCCTGCAGGCTTCACTTTGTCTATCTCTGGGCTAGAACCTTGTCCATCCCTGATCTAGACAAATTAAACTTTCAAAGTTTTTTTTAAAAAAACAAAACAAAAATAAAAATAAAAAATTAGCGACCAATCTCCCTGTTCAATCATTTATTTATTTATTTCCAGAATTTATACCCCGCCCTTCTCACCCGGGGGGACTCAGGGCGGCTTATGATTATAAGATTATAAGATTTTCACAATAATAATGGCAGCAAGATTTTGAAAAATGAAAAATTGGATATCTGAAGAACAAACTAATTTCTTGCCCAATAGCCAAATTAAAGATAATATAAGAGCTTTAATTGACACTATAGAATATTACGAGACACATAACAAAAAACAACTAGTCTTACTATTTATTGATGCCGAAAAGGCCTTTGACAAAATTAATTGGGATTATCTCAAGTTGTTACTAAAGGAATTGGATTTTGGATTTAAATTCAAAAATGCTGTAGAAGCTATATATAGGAACCAGGCTGCGTCATTAATACTAAATGGCCAAGAACACAGGAGGAATATACAAATTGGAAGAGGAACCTGGCAAGGATGCCCCCTGTCACCACTGCTCTTTATCTTGATAATGGAAACATTGGTAAGAACAATAAATGAGGATAAAAATCTTGAAGGATTAAAAATCAGAAAATATAATTACAAATTAAGAGTCTATGCTGACGATGTAGTATGCATAATTGAAAACCCAAATGAGAAGATAAATAACTGGATAGATAAGATAGAAACATTTGGAAAATTAGCTGGCTTCAAACTAAACAAACAAAAAAATGAAGATTTTAACAAAAAATCTAGATGGAAATACAAAAGAATCTATACAGAAAAAATGGAATAAGAATAGAATATAAAATATCTTGGGGTGACTTTAACATCGAGCAGCACAAAATTACTGAAAAATAATTATCAACAGCTCTGGCTAAAAATTAAAAGAGACTTGGACAGATGGAAATACCAAAATTTTTCTATATTAGGACGTATTGCCATTATAAAATGTCAATTCTACCACAATTACTTTTCTTATTTCAGGCAATTCCTATAATCAGAAACAATTTTCAAAAAATGGAATGGGGAAATATCAAAGTTTATTTGGAAAAACAAAAAAACCAAGAATTAAGATGAAAATACTAATGGATGACAAAAAAAAAAAAAAGAGCAGGGCTAGGCCTCCCCGATCTACAAGCATACTATGAAGCCTCCAATTTGGTTTGGGTGAAGGACTGGACTACACTAAAAAATGTTAAAGTATTAGAACTTGAAGGACATGACCTACACTCAGGGTGGCACAACTATTTATGGTACAACAAGAGGAAGACCGAGAAAAATTTCGGTAACCACTACATTCATGCCTCCTTAATAAGAGTATGGAAAAATATAAAGCCAGGCTCTATATGAAAACACCATGTTGGATATCACCAATAGAAACTAAACATAAGAGGGAACTAGCAACAGAAAATTGGCTTACAGATGAACAAATACTTAGAAAACCGGACAATCAAGATTATACCATAAAGACTCATGATGAACTAAAGAAGGTATATCCAAAGATAACCTGGTTCCAATATTACCAAATAATACAATGTTACAAGGAAGATGCAAAAATAGGATTTACACAAAACCAAGGCCCCTGAGAAATTATAATGCAAAAAGAAAAAAAAATCATTAAGACATTATATCAGTTATTATTATAATGGTCAACGGAAGAGGAGCAGATCAAAAACTGTCAAATAAAGTGGGCCAAGGATATCGGACACAGCATATATACCAATCTATGGGAAGAAATTTGGGAGAAGAAACTAAAATTCACTACAGCTACAGAGATTCAAGAAAATTGGTATAAAATGTTTTTAGATGGTATTACACACCAGTCAAATTATATAAATTCAACAAGCACACTTCAAATCAATGCTGGAAGTGCAACAAGGAATTAGGCACCTTCTCCCACCAATGGTGGAAATGTAGAAAAATAAAAGAATACTGGAATAACGTACATAAAGTGACACAAGAAATAATACAAAAAAATTTATCTACTGCCCGAAACATACCTGCTGGGCATATCAAATATAAAATTGAATAAAAATCAAGATAAAATGCTCTTTTTAATAGGGACTGCAGCAAGGCTTGTCTTAGCCAAAGTCTGGAAACAAAAAAAAAAACACTGGGTTTTAAACTTATTTGACATAATTCAAATGGACAGTCTAACACAAAAGGTAAGAGATGTAAAAGAAAAAACAGACTGGTTGGGAGTCAGAGATTTTATTGGAAAGAATTGATCCAAATTAACAATAGATCTATCCAATGTATAAAGAAACGCCATAATATTAAGGCAGTTAAACCAGAATAGACAATGGACAATGGTAAACATAATTCTCCAATCCTCTAGAGGGCAATGGGAAGTCACAACAATTGTGGGGAGGGGGGTGGTTTTTTTTTCTTTTGTGGGTTTTTTTCTTTTGTGGGTTTTTTTATGGTTCTCTCTCTCTCTCTCTCTCTCTCTCTCTCTCTCTCTCTCTCTCTCTCTCTTCACTACCTCTCCCTGGATTTTCCTACCCCTCCTTTCCCGACACTTCTGTCTCACTATCCCTATACAAATGTTCTCCTCGCTTTCAATGTATTGACTAACTACAACATAATAAAAATCATTTATAAAAAAACAAACAAAAACAAAACTTTTAAACCTTGCTGAGAATTTTGCTTCACTCCTCATCCCCACCCCCAATAATTTCAAATGACATCTTGTTCATGTAACCTCTTATCATAGTGTTTCCTTATATCCAGGGACAGAGTCAGAAAGTCACAAATCTTTAAATACTATGTCAAGAAGGTCTTACTTCATCGCCTTTCAGAAACATTGATCAACAGAAGATGATAGAACCCACAGAATAGAACTCTATCAATTAAGAAAAAAGAAGTTATGATATCATGGTCTAGTCCAGCACCCAAATACAGTAGAGTCTCACTTATCCAACATTCTGGATTATCCAACGCATTTTTGTAGTCAATTTTTTCAATACATCGTGATATTTTGGTGCTAAATTCGTAAATACAGTAATTACTACATAGCATTACTGCGTATTGAACTACTTTTTCTGACAAATTTGTTGTGTAACATGATGTTTTGGTGCTTAATTTGTAAAATCATAACCTAATTTGATGTTGAATAGGCTTTTCCTTAATCCCTCCTTATTATCCAGCATATTCGCTTATCCAACATTCTGCCGGCCCATTTATGTTGGATAAGTGAGACTCTACTGTATTAAGCTAAAAATGGATCGCAGAACAACTTCCCATACTTAAACTTTGTGCTGTTATTCTGCAAAGGCTGCACTTTACTCTCTGAATCAAGAACCTTAAAGATGCCAGCCACAGATGTAGGTGAAACATCAGGAGAAAATGCTGCTAGAACATGGCCATACAGCCCTGAAACCATATAACACCCCAACTTTAAAGACCTCTTTATCCCCACCCCCAAAAAACCCGAACATCACAAATTTAATACAAATGGGGAGCAAATTCCATTCTCCGCTAGCATACACTATAAAATTTGAAACTATTTGTAATTGCTCAATTGAAGAAGTTGAATTTTTTTCTGCATATGCAAATTATCAATTACACTTCTGATTTCTTCTTGCCTCTAGCCTCTGTCAGGGAGGCTTCTTAACTACTTCCCCTGGGAAAATGCACATAGCCTGACTCATTTTCAAGGCCTGACAATTGGGATCCCCTGCAGTCACAATTGCTGAAGAGCTCTGCATTGTATTTTTTTTTTCAAATTTCCCCTACTATACATTTCTTAAAGGTGCTGACTGATTAAATCTAAACCTCCAAAAGGTGTCCAGGGAATTTCTTAACAATGAAAAGTTAATGCAAACATTGGGCACACCTGAACTCCTTCTATAAGATGAAATCTATATCTTGCATGAGAGCAGATTCAAATGTTAACATTTCTGTGGGGAATGGAAAGCTCGAAATGGAGGAAGGATTGTGTGTGTATATAAAAATGATGGAAAATAAAGTCAGGGTCATCAGAAAACAAAAAATAAGGATGAAGTTCAACCAGAGAGGGTTATTTGTTAATGCCATCTAATTCAGGGGGATTAGATAGATCTATAACTAGGTGCACTAAGTGAATATATTAATATTGTAGAAGCACTGAGCTGGCACAAAAGGCCCATGTCTCACCAGAGGATCAATCTAACCTACCTATCAATCTTTGTGACCAATGCCACAGCATGCTTCAAGAAGAGGACAAATGGATGGCTTGGGGGATGCTCATAGAGCTAAGGTGATGCTGAAGATGACTCTCAATAGACCTTATGTTGCAATGGGAGTGTTGGATAATAGTGATGAAAAGCCCAGTCTAACTCCAGATGTTATAGCAACAGCAGGGCTCACAAAGTTTTTCCTTTATTAGCAGGAACAATCGTGTCATCTTGCACAACCTCCAACCTAGATGCCCTGTTCTCTCTCAGCTTTGCTGCACTCCTCACAAGAGCTGAAGGGGAACTACTAGTATACTGAACTTCTCACAGTGGCAGGCACCCTGTCAATGAGCTCTGATGATATAGGTTGGAGTTATGGCCATAGCAGTTTACCATTTTTATTCTCGTGTAGGTTAAAATACTCTACTGAAAATGCAATGATTAGCTCCTTGTGACAGAACCCTTTCCAGGCTGCCCCCCCCCTCCCAATTCCAACACCATGTGATTCTGTGAGAATCCTTCTACACAGGCCTTAACATCTGCAAGAAACTGGGATAAAAGGGGTGGAGGTGGCTATTTTATTGGTGGTGCAGTTTTTTGTATGTTATGTTTTTGCTTTTTATATGTTGTTTTCTGCTTTGAGTCCCAACCCGGGAGAAAAGCAAGATAGAAATAAATATTAATAACAACAACAATAGTAGATGACACTCAAAGAAAACGTGTGCTGGAATGCCAGATCAGCTGTGTTAAAAGGTCCTATTTAAATTTGCGATTGGCCAGAAAAATGTGCTACTATGGAGGACTGTATATCCCTGCAATAAAAAAAACCCATGAGACTTGGTTGTGATATGTTGGTGTGGACTGCTCTAATCCTCATTTTATAATTCTGAAACAGCTGATGAGAGAGGTAAACAAATGGAGCCATGGACACACAGGTGGCTAAATGGAAGCACGAGAGGGCAGCAATCCCCATGAGAAATCTCTCCAACCATTCCTTTGTACTTATATTTATAAAATTAAAAAGAGTTTTAAATTACACAGTGGGTATCAGCAGGCAGGTATGCAGGCAGGTGACCCCAAAGGGAAACAGGATTCAAGAGGGCAAGCATAAAGGCAGCAGGGGGATGAGGAAACGTAATGACAAAAAACCTGCTCGTGTGCACATTCTTATATCCACATCAGCGCTTATGAGATCTAGCCCATCTCTGAGCATTAATTAAAAAAATTAAAAGAAAACTTCTGGTGGATGTCCCATATCCATTTGAAGAATCCTCTACAAACAAAACTTTCAGGATGCCAGAGGACCATTTATTGCGACTGAGAGCTCTGTGTTTGGACTTTCCTTAAGGTACCGCAATTTTTTGCCCCATTCCTTTGTTCCGGATTAAGAGGCTTTTTGGAAGACCCTGACATACCCTTTTCTTCTTCAAACCTTCCCTGGATCTGGTATTTGGATATCAGGGTGAATGGATAAGTGGGTGTGTTGTTCAACAGGTTCACTACAGAAAGTGTTACCAAACTCTTCACAAACTTAACAGGATCAGCCAGCCACAGTTGCAAAAAAGAATAAACAAGTAGAAGTTTATCAATACACAACTAGAGCAAATGTTAACCCCTGAATTATTTAATCATTCACAACTTCCCAAAACCCTTTTCACTTCTTCTCCTTAATTGACTGTCTCATCTTTATTACAGCTTTATCTCTATATGCCATTGCCTTATCTCCTGAATAAGCCTCACTGCGATATCCTTCCTCCCACACAGGCCCACCTTCACAGCATTTCCTGAGTTGTGATTGGCTGACTCCAATGAGGTATGCCTGGCTTCTCTCTTTATACACTCCAACCCAACATTTCTTAGCTGCAACTTCTCATCTTCATCACCACAGCCATTTTCTAGATGAGAGAGTGGCAAACAAGTGTCCAGATACCTTCCTATAGCTGAATGCACAGTTATCTCCTCCACAGGAACCTTTAGAAGTCCCCTTGGATGCCTGTCACTGTGTATTAAGCTTTGAGAAGATGGCTGGGTGCCTATCTTCCACCCCCTCTTCTTCACCTTCCAAGATATGACTATGGAGGCACAGCTGAGAAGAGGTAGATTAGTGGTGTTAACAGTAGACATATCACAGTTATATGTCATAGCTATATCTCCTGATCCAGAATCTCAGCTAAAGTGTTTTACCCTAAAGCTGGGGGGAAATTCTTAAAAACTTTGTATAAATTTTTATTGTGATAGATGAGAAAAAACAACATATAACCTTCAAGATTCAACAATCAAAATAAGTATTATTTCTCCTGTCCCGCCACCTCCCCATTCCCACCTGTAAACCACCCCCCATGACTTCCAACACCACACCAAATGGAACTAGTATTTAGTACACATCTGTCCTTATCATTACCCTAATAAATCCCTCATTCAGCTATTTCAAAATCTATTTTGTCTTCTTTTTAAATACCCAAAGGCCAGTCTCCATTTTCTAGGAAAATTCATCTTTGTTTCCTCCCCTTATGTAATTGGAGATCTTGGCCATTTGGATATACTCTCCTACTTTTCTTCTCCAATCCTTAATAGTTCTTAGTAGTTCTTTTTTCCCCTTCCAAGATTTTGTCATAATAATTCTCACTACCACATAACTATATTGCCATATTTCTACGTCATCTTTGCCAATTATCTCCTGAAACAAACCCAAAAAGTACATTTCTGGATTGTTAATAATCTTCTGCCTCCAGTGGCACAGTGGATTAAACTCTTGTGCCAGCAGGACTGATAACTTGAAGGTTGGTAAGGTTTAGACTGACCAGGAGGACCTCTGTCTTGCCTGGATTCAATTTTAATTTGTTGGCCCTCATCCAGTCCGACACAGCAGCCAAGGACCTGGACAGCCTCCTTAGTGACAGGTAGAAAGGAGTGAGAGAGTTGGACACCATCTGCATAGAGATGACACCACACTCCAAAATTCCTGATGATCTCTCCCAGCAGCTTCATGTAAATATTAAACAACATGGGGGGCAGTACAGAACCCTGCGGGACCCCACAAGTTGTGGGACCGAGCAGGAGTCCCCCCATGACACCATCTGGGACTGACCCTCCAGGAATGAATGGAGCCACTGCAAAGCAGTACCTCCAAGCCCCATCCCCGTGAGGCATCCCAGAAGGTCAATGATATTGAAGGCTGCTATGACGTCCAGCAGAACCAGTAGGGACACACTCCCCCTGTCCAGCTCCCGGCGAAGATCATCGACTAAGGCGACTAAGGCGACCAAGGCTGTCTCAGTTCCATGCCCTGGCCTAAAGCCAGACTGTGCTGGATCTAGAAAACCAGTGTCCTCCAAGAATCTCTGGAGTTGCGAGGCAACCACATGTTCCATGACCTTGCCCAAATAGGGGAGATTGGAAATAGGCTGAAAATTACCAAAATGAGTGGGGTCCATTGATGACTTCTTCAACAGCGGTTTGATCACAGCCTTTTTCAGGCTTGCTGGAAACTTGTCTTCCCGGAGGGAGGCATTCACCATGTGGAAAATCCTTAGCAGGGTGATAGTTTCCTTTCCCAGGCCATTTCCAATTTTCTTCTCCCCCTGAAGTGAAAAGTCAGTCACACACCAACCTGGGTGGAGAGTTCTAGTTTGGGGTTTTGCCAGCACATTGCAAGCGAGATCCTGCAGAGGGTGCAAATCCAGGTTCCCCCTGCTTGTGGTTTAAAGAGCAACCAACCACTCCAGGATGGGAGCAAATGAGTGCTTGCAACCCTTTGCAAGCTGCTTGCTCCACTCTGCAAACCGGTTTAAAGAGCCCCATCACAACCAACCACTCCAGGACAGAAAAGGGGAAAATAGCAACAGCAGCCAGCCAGCCACCAATGTTCTTTGCAAACGAGTGCTTGCAACCCTTTGCAAGCCGCTTGCTCTGCTTCTGCAAGTGGGTTTAAAGAGCCCCATAGCAACCAACCACTCCAGGATGGGAAGGGGATTTCTCTCCTGAATAGCAACAGTTGGTTGAATTAAAACACTTTCTCATATATCCGAAGGTTATCCAAAGGTATTTCGAAGTAGGGGCACCAACGCTTCGAATTGGAAGGTTAATTCCAAAGTGCCAAACCACCTCGGAACCCAGTTCAATATTAATACGATTAATGACTTTTACAGTTTTTTTGCTCATGTCTACTTCTTAGTAATCATTTACTTTTCCATCTCCAACATTCCCTCTGTTGGGTTTTGTCAATTTTAGCCATTAATTCAGGACTTATATAACTTCTATAGAACATTTTATAAATGTTTTCTGATAGAACCCGCTATTGAAAATTTAAATCCTTTTTTCCATAAGTGTTCCCATTTATCGAAATCTATATTTTTCCTTAAGTCTCTAGACTAGGAAATCATTCCATTTTTATTCAGTTGTCTTCCAGGTTACACTCTAAAGTTTATTAGTAAAGCCTGGAAAAATTCTTAGAAACTGTTGAGTTGATGTGTTCCTCCACCCACTGATATATTTTGGTCCCTTCTTACTAAAACAGCACTCTTGAAAGGAGAGAAATTTGTACAGACAAGAAAAGATTCTTTAATATGTTTACACAATGTAGTTCATATTCACCCACAAGTGATAGCCTATGATGACCATATGAAACAATTGTTTGATTAGTTAAAGTTTGTTGTTTGGTTAGTTACATAGAATTAACTGCTAGAAAACTCTAGTGCTAAGGTTCAAGAGAATGTGATAAAACTCCCTGGCAGAAAATTCCCATAATTTCATCAAACTATAAATCTCAAGATTATATAGGATGAAGTCATGGCCATTAAACTGGTATGAAACTATTATAGCTGTGTTGGAGGTGTCTATCAATATCAAGATGACACTCGAAAGGAAACATTTGGGGGCTCTCTCTGCATCAAAATTGGTTCTGTTTCCCCAGTGCTTATATACACAATGGTACATACAGTTTCAGAGTTCAAGTGGTTAGTGCTCTGGATCATTTTTTCCTCTCCATCCCACCTGCCATCATACAATGACTCAGCTGCACCATGTGAGGATAGTGTGTATTTCATTTTCCAAACCACATACCTATTTTATTAAGTATGCAATACACAACAATTGTTAGATTGACCTATTGCCTTTAATGGATCTCAAAATAGCATTACTAAGCAAAACAAAATAAAGAAACATCCTCATTAGAGAGGTGGGGGGAGAGGGAGAGAGAGAGTATTCAACATGTCCCATTTTTTATAGTCCATCTTTTTATTCACATAATCCCGGAGCAAGGTTCCTTTTGTGCTATCTGTTGCTTCAATTATATCAGTGTGTTGAACTTACATTAATAATAGTGTGCTAATAATAGCAATAATTATGCTACACTGTTACCTTTATAGAAGCTTTATAGAATTTTTCAGAGCCATTAACCAATTAGTTTTGCAAGGTATTATTATCATTCCAATTTGTGAAATGGAGAAATTGAAGCGAGTAGAGGACCCTGAAGAAACCAACACAGAGTTAAATGGTTTGTATTGCTTTCCTGGAGATATTGCTATTGATTCTTGTTATGCACTATTTTCAAATCCCTTTTGTCAAGTAAATAGCTCTGAATAATCTAATTTTTGTATCATTTCGTTCATCCTGTAGAGATTCAGCAGATCAATTTTTCATAAGATCACTGTCTCATCCCAGCTGATTTTCAGCTCAAAGTATTAAATTAGCCAGTGTTTAAAATGATGCTTTCACCAACCAACGCTTTGTTGATATTGTCAGCTTCGAGGATTGATGGGCTGAAGAAGTGTAATACAAACTACTAATACCAATGCAAATAATCACATCCTTGCTTTGTCTGAAATGGCATAATGCTCAGAAAATGTGTTTATTCTTTCATTGTCATGGCGCTTTTCTTTTGTCAGGACTTTGGAATAAAATACCAATGCAAGTACATCAAAACATCTATGCCCATCTTCAATGCAGTAGAGCCTAGACTAAAGATAATTGAGAAGAAATGTCTAAGGACAAATTGTATTTTAATGTTTAATGGCAGCCTCATTTAATGTAACACCTACCTAGCCTGAGCTTATGTGACAGGATCAGTCTAGAGACCTCATCACAAAGAGCTAATTTTGCAGGCATACACCAGTTGAGTCGTAGTCATCAATTGAGCCCATCAGCTCCCTTCAAATGATACCAGTGGGGCTCCGTGGGTGATGTAGGGCTGAGCCGGCGCATGCTGCCACACAGCAACACAGGATGCTTCCCGTGTTGCCATAGGAAGCAATGGGGGAAAGTCATGTGGTCGATGCTTCCCCCCCCACACACACACACACACAACACCTAAATCAGGAGCTGGGCAATGCAAGGCATTGGATTTTGGATTCCCCATACCCTCCAACAGCATGTGGCGATTCCAGTGGCCATGTGACCAGGACAAAAGAGTTTAAATCAGATGAGGGCAACTCTCAAAATCACTCATCAGTAGATATTCTAACTAAGGTTAGTGGAAGTTGTTGATCAAAAACCTCTAGAGAGCCACAAACAGGGCTCATTTATGAGTACTGAAGCAAGATCTTTTCAATATCACATTTATCCATCCCATATACATCTATAACATTGGCCAAGCCCTGCACAAATTATCTTACCTATTTGAAAGAATAGCTGGTTCATGGTTTAGTGTCTTTACAATTTTCCAACCAGACATTTCAGGAAAAAAAACATGACTACAGTAGGACACCTGAACAAGTAGAAAAATGCAAATGTTAAAAGTGCTTTTTTTAATCTGAGAGAACACCTTTTTAGGAATCTCCATGTCCTCCCATAATTCTATTGTAAACCTCTGCCAAAAGCTAACAATTGAATCTCCTTGGTGGACCTAGAAATTCCCAGCAGATTGTTATCTCTAGGAATCTCTAGTTCTTCCAGCATGATTCTATGGTCAACTTCAGGTGGAACATATTAATCACATTTGTGAAGAAGCAAATTCTCAAAACTTAGACCCACCAATGTGAAGGCCCAACTGTAAATATTCTTCTGGGTTTAGAATCATTCATTTCCAAAGAACACCTTAGTCTGTTTCATGATCTGAGATAGATACATGGTTGATGGGTTAGATAATGGATACATAGATAGAAAAACAGAAATTGATCAAAGCTTTTAAGCATATAACATTAGAATGGAAACTTGAGGCAACCTCTTGATGTTTATTCTTTATCAGAGTCAACACTTTTCCCTCTGTATGATGCTTCAAAAGTGGGTCTTGGATTTGGAAAGCATAGTGATGCAAACCACATTTTAACTGATGCTGTAGAGCACAATGATTGATATGGCAGGGAACTGTGCATACACATTCAGCCATCAATATTACAGAAGTGACCTTGACCTTTCAAAGGCTTATAATTCAATCTTCAGGAACTTTAAAATCCTTTCTTTGAAGGTTCTATCACCCATGCAAAACAAGAAAAGCCCAGAACCAAAATAAAAATATCATAGAAAACAAAATTTGATTGCAATCAAAATATACAAGATTATAAAACAATATTCAACTAAAATCCAAAAGCTTTGAAAAACAAATACGTTTTTATTGAGATTTAAAAATGAGAAGGGAGATTTTCAGGTAAGCAATTCAAAGAGTATGGAGCAGCAAGTGAAAAGGATGAAGGCAAGCCAAAGAAGAGGGAACCCTAGATAGAATGGGAAGCCTAAAGTTCCTAAAACACAGATCTTGAGCAGACGAGTAAAAAGAAATAAGACTTAAAATAGGTGGAAGCTAGGTTGTGTAGAGCTTTGAATGTTCAGTCAAGAAGCTTGTATTGAATGCTAGAAGAAATGGGTAACCAAGGAAGAGGTACTGAAAGTGGGATGACATAATCAAAACAACAGGCCAGAAAGATAATCTTAGCAGCAGAATGCTGGATGGAGACCAGAGAACTAAGGTAAGCTAAGGAGGACCAATCAAAAGTAAATTACAATGATCAAGTCAAAGCACAAACTAAGATCTTAGCAGAGGAAGTAGAAAGAAAACGTTCTTTGGGCAATGTTGTAAAGAAAAAATGACATGACTTCGCTATATCCTCAATGTGAGGAACAAAAGACAGAATAAAAAATATGTGCTTCTTTCACAGGATAAATGAGAACATTATTAAGAGTTATAGAGATTTTATAGTTCTGGAAGGTATCATCTTCATGAGTAGTAGACCTTTCATGAATTTAGTGGCTCATAATTGCTTTTTCAAATGAGCCTAGGACACTTTGCTTAACTACATAAATAACCCAAAACAAGTTAACTGCTGCTAAAAAAATAATCATTTTCTTTACATTTTATATGAGGATTACAACCAAACCCAAAAGGAAGATGGAAACTAGTGATGGGGGATGAGAAAAAATGTCTTCATTCCTGTTAACAAAAAAGTCATAGAATTTCAAGACGGTGAGCTCTGGTATCTGTACACTACTGGCAGAGTCTAAAAATGTAGGAGACAACAGCTTAGATTTTCTTTCTGTTTCTCTTTACCTACTTAATTTTCTTGTGTCCTGCAGAAACATTAATAACCTCAGATATGTAGATGATATCACTTTGATGGCTGAAAGTGAGGAGCTGAGGAGCCTTATAACCAAGAAGAAAGAAGAAAGTGCAAAAGCTGGGTTGCAGGTAAACATCAAATAACCCAGATTGTGGCAACCAGATTGATTGATAATTGGCAAATAGAGGGAGAAAATGTGGAGGCAGTGACAGACGTATTTCTAGGCACAAAGATCAGTGCAGATGCAGACTGCAGCTAGGAAATCAGAAGACGTTTACTGTTTCGGAGGAGAGCAATGACCAATTTTGATAAAATAGTGAAGAATAGAGACATCACACTGGCAACAAAGGTCCGCATAGTTAAAGCAATGGTACTCCCCGTAGCAACCTATGGATGCAAGAGCTGGACCATAAGAAAGGCTGAGCAAAGGAAGATAAATGCTCCAACTGTGGTGTTGGAGGAAAGTTCTGAGAGTGTCTTGGACACAAGAAGACCAAATCAGTCCATAATCCAGGAAATAATGCCTAACTACTCACTGGAGGGAAGGATATTAGAGGCGAAGATGAAGTACTTTGGCCACATAATGAGAAGACAGGAAAGCTTGTAGAAGATAATGATGCTGGGGAAAATGGAAGGAAAAAGGAAGAGGGGTGGACCAAGGGCAAGATGGATGGATGGTATCCTTGAAGTGTCGGGCTTGACCTTGAAGGAGCTGGGGATGGCGATGGCCAACAGGGAGTTCTGGCGTGGGCTGGTCCATGAGGCCATGAAGAGCCAGAAGCAACTGAACAAATAAACGACAAGATCCAGAAAACTATTCTAAGATTTGTAATATTTTCTGTCACAAAATGAAAATGGTAATTTGACCCAAATTGCTTGTCCACCCCATGTACTTTAACAAGTAGATGCTTCCCTTGGATCATATGCTATCCATTACCAATGCTCCTCAAGATATAAGACTGAAACAATGTAATATTATTTTATGAGAACATGTGGATTCCTCTCTCCCAAGTGAAAGGAGTGGTCAAAAGTTTTAAGAAGAAAATTTAGCAGGTTTTCCTAGCAGGTTTTCAAATCTTCCTTCCTGCCTAATGTTAGCACCATCTCTGCTTCACTAAGTTGCATTATCCAAATGTGTAAAACCACCCTGCAATTGCTTCCATAACCTTGTAGCCATCCATTATTAAAAACAGTCATTAAAAACACTCACACACCTCAAAAGTGGGAACTTTTCCTGTAACCCATTAAGTAGCTGAACTAAAGTAAGGCATTGGTTTTAACCTGTCTCTTTCACAATGAAAAATTAGTTTCTTATTATGCTTATTTACTTTGCTAACAGAAAATGCTTACTGTTCACTGCAGATCATGCACATCTACTTCAATAAACTTGCCATTATTGTTTGAGATTTGTTGGCTTGAGTATGTGTGTGCAGAGAAAGTGAAGCAGGGCCTAAATTGTCTTTTAATAAAATTGATAGAACAGATTTACAGATGACTGTCAAGTCTCATAACAAGAGCTCTCCACTTGACAATATTACCCATCCAATACAGTTTTCTGCCTGTCATTTCAACATACATAATGTATCAGAAGTATGTGAAGTGATAGAATTTTTAAATGGATAGAATTCTTAAAGCTACCATTGGTTATATTTGCAGTTTAAAATTTTAAATGCACAACGTAAAAAAAGACAACATTGAGTACACTCCTCTACATCATTTCAAGCTAGAAAGTAGCCACTTTCGTGTTTGTTATGGCAGATACTCTTGCAGATGCTGATGACTGTCAACTAAAAAAAAATGCCACTGATGAATCAGGACTGCAAAGCATTATTAACATCTTTACGAATGAGCTTGCTACAATGTAAGCAGGTTAATGATGAAAAATAATTAGTTATGTAATTAGTCTCTGTCCACATGAGACACAGGCAGGTCTAAGTGTTTTGAATTAGGTAACACCTGACTTACCTAGAGAGAGGAAATAATGAAAACCTGTTAAGAACCGTGCTCTTTTAATTAGAGTACTGTGGAGTCCTGAAATTTTCTCCGTTTGTTATTTTGCTCCTGGTTGGAGAATAAGAGGTAGGAACAGCAGCTTCTCACTGGTTTCTTGGCCTGCTAAATTCTTCAGTATTAGTTTACAAAAAATATAATGTGAACAGCATTGTGCACGACCCACTGCTTTTTGTCATACTCAGCCTTCAGGAGGGTCAATCAGTATGTACCACCAAGGGCTAAAACTTTATCTCCAAACACTAGGAATCACTACTCAATTTGGTTTCCGCTGACAATTTATTTTACCCAGAGCACCACTGAGACTTAATCTGGTTACACTGGTAATATCAAAGCTGCTAATTTTCTATTTACATCCTTTCATTGCACACCAAGCAATCTGTAGGTTCCAACTGTAGACCAATCCAAGTTGCAGCTCATTTCCTACATTCAAAAATGGAAAAATTAGCAATTTGGTGTGTGTGGTTATTTGCAGTGTAATCCAAGGATGGGCATCACGGAATGCATGAAATGCATCAGATCAGCTCACGGAATGCATGAAAATCCCAGGGGGCCCAGTAAGGCCATCCTCTCTCGCTGCCTCCTCTCTCTCTCTCTCTCTCTCTCTCTCTCTCTCTCTCTCTCTCTCTCTCTATATATATATATATATATATATATATATATATATATGTCTTGCCTTCTCTGCAATAGAGGGAAGCTTGGCGGCAATGCTCCCCTACCCATGGGATGAGGAGGAAGATAAAAAAGGTGATGTGGGGCATGGAGGGGCAGCTTCTCTGCACACCCCCGCCGGGATCCCATGGATTTGCCCCAATGCAGGGCAAATCCATGGGCCTTTATGATAAGATTGTAAGTCTGTGTCTTGTACTCCACTCCACTAACGGCTCTGACCATAAAGATTTCATGATTTTAGTGTCTACTTAATCTTCCCTCTTTCATCCACTTCTTTATCTTATTTCTTGTTTAGCAATAAAATCTTGGAAGTTCAAGGATTTCATAAACTGTTGTGTATATTGTGTTGTTCCTGAGAAAAATAACACCCACCCAAGTCTGTGTTTTAGGATTTTTCTTTTATGGCCCTATGAAGCTTACTTTATATTCTGTGTTATTGTGCTTTTGTAACACAAAGCAAGCCAAGAAACTATAGGCAACAGGAATCTGATCTATAGTGTTCAGGGTGATTTCATTCTAGTGAGAATTTTTCCTCCTCCCCCCCCCTCCCACAAGGTCATGAAATTAACTGGGAGATACAAAAGGAAATTTCTTTATAAAGGGACCAGATCCTATCTGATCATGGAAGCTAAGAAGTTGGTATTTGAGCAAGAGACTACCTATGAATATCAGGTGTTGCAGGTTATATTTAAGAGGAAAGAATTGACAAAACCATCTACAAGTATTCCTTGCCTAAGAAAGTCCTATGAAATTCACAGGGCCACCATATGGCAACAGGCGACTTGAAGGCACCAAGTGACACCAAATGACAAAAGTTATTCATGGGTCAATAGAGACAGAAAGGCAGTTTGCTTTTGCTTAATGATGGGGTTGGATAATCTCCTGTCTCTCCTTTCTTTTCTTCTCCTTCCTACTAAACTGAATATAAATTACTTTTACTTTTGAACTTGTATTGTAATAATTGGTACTAAGCTGAGGACAAAGGGCAAAAGTGAAGTAACAGTAAAAAAAAAAAAGCTAGAACATTTTAAAAGTATCAGGAAAAGTGGAATGATAGAAGTTTAATTAACAAATTAGTATAATTGAAGGGTTTTTAGAAGATTTTTAAATAGGGTTAGATAAATCCATGAAAGAAACATTTACTAATGACTACTTATGATAATGTACTAATTAGGCTTGTGCATTTCGGCAAAACCTTGATCCATTTCTGCTGGTCAGATACCGGTAGACCCCCATTTCCATTTTCGCACAACTCCCGAAAATGGGTGTGTAGCTGGATAGCCATTTTGGTCCATAGCCTTAAAATGTGGCTGGATCTGGCCCATTGGCGACAATGGGGAACTCATGAAGCTCTCCTTTCAGTTCCTGGGAGCCTTTCCTTTTTTCCTTCAAGGGAGCCTGGGTGTCAGCAATGGAGTTAAGAAAGCACCCTGTCCAGCCATTATGCAGGGGACTTATGCCAGGCATGCTCTCTCCCTGCATGCAGCTTTCCAAGGCATTTAAGGAGGCTTCCCACTTCCTAGGGAAGAAAGAGCAATCAACATGGTGCTATCTCCCTAGGCTTCCTTCAAAAACCCCTCTTTTTGCTTGACTGCAGGCCCTGCCTGGAGTGGGCACACTTCAATCTCTGGGTTTAATGCTTCCTTAAATCTGTTTCTACTTTCTACTCTAGATGAGAGGTAACTAGGTGGTAGTAGTTTTCAGAGAATGAGGGTTTTCTTTTTGTGTGCTGGGATGATGATGATGATGATGATGATGATTATTATTATTATTATTTAAAGTATTTGAAAGAGAGGAAGGGAAGGAGGGAAAAAAGCTAAAAGGGTGACATTTCCAAGCCCCCTAACTACCTGTCCCTGCATGTCCCCAACTCCCAGTCAGTCCCACTAAATAAACAGAATAAAAAATAAAGGAAATTCAAAAAGATTAAACTGTGGTACCGAATAGGGGAGGAAGAGCCGTGATCGGCTGCCATGCGGTCCCATTATGGACAGGAATCCATGATGGCTGGCACCTTGCTGTTACGGGCACCCAGTCAAACTGAAGAAGCTGGATTGGCTGAAGGAAATGGCTAAAAAGGGATCTGGGCTCAAGCCTAATATTAATATTTTTGGTATATATTTTGGACTTCAATTCCCTGGAACCTGAGACAATAAGACCAAAGATCAGGGATTTTAACAGTTGAAATCCATAACATTGGGAAGATCATAGAATGGGAAATGCTGTAAGAATACTTTTAGGAGTGGTTGAAGATAACCATGAGACATGTCCAGTATCTTCCTGTCCTGTTTCTGGGATTTCAAGAGATGTTTATTTTATTATTTTGGAAAAGAAGAACAGAGATTGGGGAAGTGATACTTCAGACTACAGTTTTCAGAATTCTATAGCTGAGATGATGAGATGTTAGAGTAGATGGATCTGATCAATCAAAATTCTTCCTATGTGGCCAGTTTCTCAGATACTCCCAGGTAATTCCAAACTAGTCTATCCTTGCTCGATCCTTTGGTCAGTGCATCAGAGGGTACTATGCAATGAAGAACAAAGGAGTCAACTGCCTATATTGCAATAATTGGCATCAGAAACCTACATTTCATTCTCAAAATTGCAGTGCAAAGATCCAATTCCTTGGACAAGCAATTTTTCCATATCCCTAGAAATAAAAGTACAATGTTACATCAATAAATGATGTCATGCTGTCTTTTTGTCACATCATAAATCTCCTTTCTGTGGCAGTTGGCTCACCCTTCCTAATGGTAGAACCGAGCATGACTGCCAGAACATAATCTGGTAGCTCAGCTTTTTAAGAGATGGGTTGTTGCTGACAGCCACCAAGACAATTTTGACTTATGGTGGTCCTATGAATGGAAGTCTTCCAACTCACCCTATCATTAACAGCCTATCTCAGATCTTACAAACTCCGACCTGTGACTTTCTTGGCCAAATCTATAAATCTGAAAGATGTCTTCCTCTTTTCCTACTACTTTCTACCTTGTAGAGCATTATTGGGTTTTTTTTTTTCTAGTGAGGCTTGTCTTCTCATAATAGTTTCATAGTGGAACAGTTTCAGTTTAGTCATCTCTGCTTCTAGAGACAGTTCAGTCTTGGTTTACTCTAGGAACCATTTATTTCTCTTAAAACATAGCACTCTTCTCAGTACCACATTTCAAAGGAGTTGATTTCCTCCCTATCATCTTTATTGACTGTCCAGATTTCACAATCATACATAGAAATACAATGGTATGGACCATTTTACCTTAAATGTGCATGTGCATTTTGTCTATATTTTAATATCATTTTGCCTTTTTTATCCACCCTTGAAGATATTTTTGCCTTCTGCATAAACAGATCAATAGGTCATGAATCTGTGATAAATGCAAAATGCATTGCCATGGGGCATTGGACCTTCACACACAGGCAGTGCTGTCCCATTTTACATGCCTTAAGGCTCTCTTCCATTAGTTTCAGATGTAAAATGAAAAACAATGGAAACTTTTACAAGTCTGGAAGAAAGACTGCACACTTGGCATCCATTTCCCTGAGGAAATGATATAAATTTACTGCAAAGATATTGTATTTCTCCTTATTACCTTGGACAATATATACTA
This sequence comes from Anolis carolinensis, assembly GCF_035594765.1. Lineage (NCBI taxonomy): Eukaryota > Metazoa > Chordata > Lepidosauria > Squamata > Anolidae > Anolis > Anolis carolinensis. The sequence continues at coordinate 280,948,495 of NC_085842.1, forward strand.
AATAACATGCCCATTTTTTTTTTTAAAAAAAAAACAGCATATGTGGCATCATGTCATCATGAATAGCCTCAGGGTAAAGAACCCCACAAACAGTTAGCAGGACCACAATTTCCTTGATAAACCATTTTCCACGATGTTTTCCATAAGGTTTCCATAAATAGTGAATAAAAAATAACCAATTATTGTGATGAGTCATGGGCCATGTAGTCCCGCTCATGGCACTGTAGTGCCAGATGAAGAGGAGAACTTGGGTTTTTCACCGTCTCAGTCAGAATTGGAATCTTCCCAGCCAGATTTGGGAACCTTGCACCTGCAAGAGATTTGTCTTCCAGAAGTCTGTCAAACAAGCCCTGAGCCTAAATCTCCTGTGTTTTCTCGCCACGAGTTTTGTAAACAACAGAGAGGAGTTCAAGCGGCCTCTCGCAGGAGTGCTAGGATAGCTGCTAAGAATTCAGCTGATTAAGCCTGCTTTCCATGAGAAACTTTAAGGAGTCATGCATCTGGACTCAGAGATTAGCTTTCGTTTCTGGTTCCCCAGAGAACTGCTCTTTGGTGGGAAAACTAGACCCTATTTAGGTGTTTTACCCACAAGGGGATCTTGCGGAGTCAATTCGTCAGCTACTGGAGTAAGTTGTGTGTGGACAGCGCGCTCCGTTTCCAAGCCTCGTTCCTGTTTCAAGCCTTGTTCCTGATTCCAAGCCTTCGCTCCGTTTCCAAGCCTTCGTTCCCGTTTCCAGCCTTGTTTACCTCCACGGACCTTGCCTTGTTTTCCAGGACTCAGCCTTGTCTTGTTTTCCGGATTTTGCCAAGTAATTCCACGGATCTTGTTCTTGTTCCTCGTTGCCTTGTTGCCTTGAATCAAGCCTTGTGTTCCAAGTATCAAGTTATTTCCTAGCCTTGCTCAAGTTCATGGACTAAAGGACCTTGTCATCTCCCCTCACTTGCTTGGCAAGTGAGTGTTTCGGTTATTGGATTACAACTTTGGACCTTAATATTTCATATTGGACATTGTTTCTTTGGACTAATTTTGACCTTTCCTGAAAGGTCTACTTCTGGACTATTTCATACACTTGCTTTTATTAACTTTATATATTTCCTTAATAAAGATATTAGATAGATTCTGGCCTCTGTGTATGGTTATTGGTGCTCTGTAGCCTGGGTCGTGACAATTATACACATTTGCAAACCAACTTAATTGGGCAAAATGATTTTTTCAAGGGAATTTCTTCTCTAGAGATGTTTGTGGTGGTATTCTGACATTGTGGAAGTGTTTATCCAATGGTGAGAAGGAGGAAACCTGCATATTTCTTTAGGAGCTGTTCTCTGTCCTTGGCTGGAGGCCTGGAGATTTGCCACAAGCTAACAGATAAAGTTCCATGTGGAACACAAAAGCCACTGCTATAGATGACAACAGCTGGGGTGTAACATCCGCCTCTTGTTGTAATAACACTTCATTAAGAAATTTAGAAAACGTTCCAAATATTTCCATGCTTCACACTCTCAGTCTGGTAAACTGATTAGAAAATGAAATAACCTGCTTTCTATAAGGCTGGTGGTTGTTTAAATGGAATCACCGTGTCGAAGTGTTCCAGAGCTGCTCAAGTGTCACTCACGTCCCTCATTCAGAACAGGAAGCTCAATTAAGAGTATTAGATTGCAAGCAGAATTACTGCAACATGTTTCAGCTGCCTTCTTAGCAGGCAGTTGAGGAGGTTTAAATACGCTGCCCTGATAGTTTCTTTGTTTTAAACTGGTAAACCTCTAAAATGCCTGTGCTCTAGAGTAAATTCACTTAGGAAAATAATTTCCTTGAATTCTAGACAAAAACAGCATTTGCTCACACCATCTGAAGAATTCACTACTTATTAGAATTCACACAACTGCATAACTTCATTCTCCGTTTAGGGGAAAAATCAGCGAATTTTAAAATTGTCCAAAATACTTTTAAAGAATACACTAAAAACAGAAACAATGAAGACATGCAAAAATTAGGTAAAATGAATAAACAAACACACACATTAGGAGAAGAGTTGCATGCTAATTTCAGCAAAGACAAGAGGGATCCTCACACCTCAGCAGGAGTCTACCATATACCATGCAGTTGTAGAAAGGTCTACATAGGGACCACCAAATGCAGTATCCAAACATGAATCAAGGAGTTGTATTTTATCCTTCCATTTGGAATTGTTTCCAGAGCACCAATGAACTATTAGAATCAGCATTGTTTTCTTTTCTCAGAGCTCTGAAAATCCATTTGAAGATCTTAGTACAGTAGAGTCTCACTTATCCAACATTCGCTTATCCAACGTTCTGGATTATCCAACGCATTTTTGTAGTCAATGTTTTCAATACATCATGATATTTTGGTGCTAAATTCGTAAATACAGTAATTACTACATAGCATTACTGCGTATTGAACTACTTTTTCTGACAAATTTGTTGTGTAACATGTTTTGGTGCTTAATTTGTAAAATCATAACCTAATTTGATATTTAATAGGCTTCTCCTTAATCTCTCCTTATTATCCAACATATTCACTTATCCAACATTCTGCCAGCCCGTTTATGTTGGATAAGTGAGACTCTACTGTATTTCATAATCATTTCCATCTCTTTCAATTTCTGCTATCCCCTGGAATTGCCATATCTATAATCTAGGATTTCTTAATCCATAGACAGGATCACAATTGTAAAATGTGGTACGGCATGAAACATGCCACATTATCTGATGATGGATAGACTCAATCAAAAAAGCCACAGCCCTGAATTTGTGCTGTTGATTATTCTCTCATTGACAGGGGTGACATATGTTGAAGTCAAATTGATAGTAATTAGCAACAACCACAATCTCACTGATTTCTAGTTTCTGAGGTTGAATCCAAATCACAGATGGTCCAAAACTCTATTGGTAACAACTGGTAAAGTATGAAATGAGTAATTATAATTTCAAAAGCATTGGGGAAAGCTTCCTGACTTGTCCTAACCCTTGAAGAGCTAATTTTAATATATATTCAACTTATTTAACATTTATCTAATTATTCATGGCCAGAAACAAGGATGTTTCAAGTTGAAAGCCACAATATGACAGTTGTCCATATTTTTAGAGGTGAGAAAAGGATATATAAGTTTTCCAAAGTAACTAAATAAATGTATGACTCTAACATACTGGTTGGCTTGCCATATATTACATATATATAATTTAAATCGGAAAGTCTTTTTCATTCTCAGTGCTGAGGTCTGCAAAAAGAAAAGGCATGCATTAGTTGGAAGAAGGCGTAAAGATGTGTGCATCTAAAGGTTGAAATACTGACAGTCTTGCCAGTGAAAATCCTCTTTATCCAAAGGCGAGGTACACTCCAGGCAGCTACGCAGAAGCTTAGAGTCCTTATGTTACCCTCCTAATAATAATCTTTAGGGCTGAACAGCAATGCAATGCCCATGTCAGCTTAAAATGCAAACTTCCTGCTGACTGAGTCAGACAGATGATTGTGAGTGAAGGACCTTCTCTCTCTCTCTAAGAAACAAATTTCCTTAAGCATTGCAATTTCTGTATTTCTAACCATTCTCTTTATATATTGGCAGGGGGTGGGATGGGGACAATCTCAGCAGCTGTCCAAAGTTTCTTCGACATACTGCTGTGGATTAAACATTTAATTTCATCAGCTGAAAACAGAAGGCTAACAAGCCAATCCTGAAACCTGCTGAGCTAGCACATGACTGCTTTGGATGGGGGTAATGCTGGATGATGCACTAAGTCTGCAGAGAAATTAATACTGGGATCGCATAAGTCTTTGAATACACATTGATTATGGCTCTTCTTTCCAAAGGTTTCCTCACATACACAATTGCCCCATAAAAATGCTTGTGTTTTAAGTATTGTACCTAGACACTATTTTTTAAAACATCAACATCCAGCTACACTATTAAGATAAGTATTTCTTAGAGTACACTTCACACCAAGCTGTGAAGTTGTGTAACTAGTACTATACAACCCACATACCTGCAGGACTAGTACCTACCTACACCTGACAAAGTATGTCCTCTCTGGGGACATTATTGCTGACAAGTCGTTTATCGTACACCTTTCCTATGATTTGGGATGGTAGCTACTTCATCATCATGATAACAGGCCACCATCACATAGCCACTGACTTCATGTGATTGTGAAACTCTGGCAGTGCAAAACCACACTTGCAGGTGAGTGGCATACATCTGCCTTCCTATTATACTGCTTCTCCACCCTTTGCTTTCTTTTTTTTCTTTTCTTTTTAAGGCAGAAAAATAATAATTTTATGTGGGGAAAGGAGTGGATATCATACAGATGCCAGGGGAACTCAGGCTTTATTGCCTAGAGGTAAATCTTCGTACCATGTTATATGTGCTATTGATTGACTTTTCAGGGAGGCGGTGAACCAGCAATGGGTATCATGCAATAGGGTCCCCAGATGTTTTGGCCTTCAATTCCCAGAAATCCCAACAGCTGGTAAACTAGGTGGGATTTCTGGGAGTTGTAGGCCAAAATACCTAGGGACCCACAGGTTGAGAACCACTGCAATAAGGACATTGTCAAAGCTTATGGTCTTGCTATTTGCAACCATCATAAGATAAATTCCAAGATCCTCCGTGGCAACTCTATGGTGACTTCTGGGGGCACTTGCTCATTTCAATAGGGAACACTATTATCCATGGCTTCTTCTTTCCACAGTAAAATCAGGAACCTATTTTCTGCAGTTATGGTAATATATTGTATTGTTTGTTTTAAAAATGCATATAGTATTTTCTAAAAGAATATTTTAACAAGTTCATACAAGTGCAGAAAAAGAACATAATCACATGCATACAAAAACACAAAATGAATTGCTTTTTAGAATAGTCATTTCCTCAGAAATATATATAAAAGGGTAGTCAGAGATCTTTTCTATTTTTCACTCAAGGCTTTCCAGATCTGAAATGTAATATTTCTGCTCCAAAATTTTCTAACGAATTTGGAAAAGTGTAGATATTTGCTGTTACCTCAGGTGATTTCAAAAATTGCTTCAGCCTGAGGAGTTTGACTCCATTATCATTCTTGTCCTATGTTAACTGAATTTATAAGCCAGCTATACCTAAGTATGCTCAGCTGACTCAACCTCTTCCCAATTTCTTGATGCTGTGTGATGTCATATGAGAAACATAAATGTGCGTTCTCCAAAGGCCCAGTACAAGTCATTTACACAATTTCTGTCACCACTTGCTTGGAATATACACAGCAGATAACATATTTAATTTCTGTACTGGTCTGTTGTGGCAGCCACACATAAAAGGTGAAGTACACAAAAGAAGTTGAACTAAAATGAGTAACTCCTAAGATCTTCCTATGCTGCACCATCAACTTCATGGCTATGGAATTGTGCTATAAAGCTGACTCACACGTGTTTTGTAGTGTTATTATTCCTTTCAAACTTTCAGCTTGATTTTACACTATTTGTAAGAGATGGGAGATAATTAACTTCCTATGTAGTTGAGTCCAGATGAATCTAATATCCAAATGTTTAAGCCCAGTAGGTTCCCTTTAAGACAGTGGTTCTCAACCTGTGGCTCCCCAGATGTTTTGGCCTTTGACTCCCAGAAATCCTAACAGCTGGTTAACTGACTGAGATTTCTGGGAGTAGTAGGCCAAAACATCTGCTTTAAGAAAAATGGATACAGTGACATTCATAAGCAGGCAATGGTGGGTTCTCAAACTTTTTCAGCCACGGAGCCCTTTTTGAAGCAAATGTTTCTTGTGGAGCCCTAAGAAATTATATATAGATCAGAAGCAATCTTTCCACCCAATAATTTTTTACACGACCCCAGGTATATGTATATTAGAAAAGTATACAAAAACAAATATTTACTGAAAATCAGCATTTACAAGGTTTGCTAAACAGGCTGGTTCTTCGTTTTGTGGAGTTCAGCAAAAGCATTTACTGAAGAGCTCCACACTTCTCCCTCCTCCTCCTCCTCCTCCTCCTCCTCCTCCTCCTCCTGATCCAAGGGCAAACTGAGCACCAGGGCCACCCTTTCCTCACAAGCGCAGCTTGGGGAGGGGGCCAATCTTGGGATTCATGGCAAAGAAAGCGGGTGCAGAGTCTGGAGAGTGATCAACTGAGGAGAGGCTTCATGGCCACCATGTTGTTACACCACTGCATTTCTTACTGAGGGTGCATGGGCTGCCTGCCTGCCTACCACACTAGCCCTCCCCCCCATTTAAACAGGTGGCAGCTGCAAAGAGAGAGAGTGTGCACAATCAAACCTATTTAAAGGGAGGAAGGAAAAGGGCTGATGAGAAAGCACACTGGCCAAAAGAATGAACAAACGAGCACATGCATGAAGGAGGAAGAGGACAAAGTGCAAGTATGCATTCTGTTGGCACAGCTGTTGCCTGTTTAAGAGGAGGGAAACAAGGGTGCACCTCTGGCTAATAGCTGCGAAAGAAAGAAACAAGATGGTGGCTGCCCGTACACACTTTCTGAGAAGAGATGACAACCACTTATTTCACTTTCTCTCACATACTCTCTTTCTCTTTCTTTCTCTTTGCAGGCAGGCCTCCACGCAGCACACTTTGAGACCTGCTGTTCTAGATCCCAGAGTAGCATCTTACAACTCTTCACTTACAGATGACTTCAGTATGCCATTATACTCATTATTCTTTTCTTTTTGCTTCCAAATGTTTCTTCTTGCTCTCTCTCTCTCTCTCTCTCTCTCTCTCTCCCTCCCTCCTTTCTTTTTCTTTTGCAAATTTAAATTTTGCAACTGCTTACATGACTTGACATGCTTAACCTGCATTTCAGTTTTCTAAGTTATTGCCCATACCTTTTCTTCCACAATGTGTTCTGCTAGTGTCAAGAATAAATGGCAGCACTCGCCTTTCTTCACTTTTCAAATGCAAACCCATTACATTATCCCAATCCCATACAGTGCTATGCTCCCTCGTATTGAATGAGCTACAGAAATCCAATGGAAAATATTCCTATAAATAGCAGTGCCATTTCTAGGCAAAGGGAAGCAGTATTTGACATTTTCTTGAAAATGTTCCCACCTGGTTTTGCTTGGAACAGCAGCACGATCGTTCAATGACAGGAAAACTCTCTGCCAAGCAGCTTTCCCTTCAATACACTCCTGCTTCTCTCAAATCATGCAAAGAGAGTTCATGTAGCAGTTCTTTCAGAAATGTATATGTAAAGCTATATAAAGCTGTGTGTTTTGCTCTGCATCCCCATATTAATAGCTTTCTGCTGCTCAAGCAACTTTATGCTGCAACATATTATTCATCGCCTTCTATTCTAGTAGTGATTATTTTGTAAACACAACACAAAGGTCTGTCAAGAACTATTCTAAATCATATCAGTAAAAAATAAACATTGCTGTATCAAACACATTTCTTTCACTAAGGTGTTTCATAATGGCATATTAGCATAAAGACACTATGCTTGCTTTTCAGGCTTACCCTATAACAAGGCACATAACTCTAAGAGCTTTCATTGTTGTTATACATACAAATGACTCTAGAAGCATGTTCAGTTTTGAATTTATCTTTGCCCACTTTAAAGCATACTTATGAAGCCCTGAAATGCTTTACATAATGTAATGCTAGCAACCAAGAGATCACAGGGGATGAGTGGGGAAAAACAATTACCTAGCTTTCTGGTCTGCCCCATGTTTTGTTACAGCACATCATTCCAGATACCATTTATGTATAAAGCAAATGTATATTATGCAACACAATGCAATATAAGAGTGCAAACATGAAGCATTTCAGTTATTATGTCTCTAGTTGCATGTTTCAATTGAGATTCAGTTTGACTCTGGTACAGATGTTCAAAGGACCACAAAAAACATTCAAGACCATTTGAAGGCAACAAGTTAGAGCTGATCTGTTATAGGGACAGCATAAGAAACTTTCTTCTTTGTGAGTGCCTCATCAATTGTCAATAAACAAAGTTGCCAGATAAGCAACTTTCTAGGTAAAGGTAAAGGTTTTCCCCTGATGTTAAATCCAGTCGTGACCGACTCTGGGGTTTGGTGTTCATCTCCATTTCTAAGCCAAAGAGCCGGCATTGTCCGTAGACACCTCCAATGTCATGTGGCTGGCATGACTGCATGGAGCACCGTTATCTTCCCACTGGAGCGGTACCTATTGATCTACTCACATTTGCATGTTTTTGAACTGCTAGGTTGGCATGAGCTGGGGCTAACAGCGGGCACTCATTCCGCTCCCAGGATTCGAACTTGGGATCTTTTGGTCTGCAAGTTTAGCAGCTCAGCGCTTTAACACACTGTGCCACCAGGGGCCCAAGCAACTTTCTATTCCCCATGAAAACAGACCAGGGAATGGATGCCTGCGGTGTCACAGAGAAGGGTCCATATGATGACATGGGAGCAGGGCAGAAATGTTTTGGGAGGCATCTAATGTAGGAATATTTGGTATCTGATTAAGCAGAAAGAAACAGGTCTAGTGTAATACAATTTTTTCTAGAGATCAGACAATTTATCTTGTAAGATAAAAAGAAAACTTTTATTTTCTCAGGAAATCAATCTTGGAATAAAAAAGAAGATTGACCCAAGAAATTGACCTATGCCTGACCCTTTGAATGTGGATTGTTGTGTGTGTGTGTGTGTGTGTGTGTGGGGGGGGGGGGGTTAAGCTTGTAGCCATTACTGGATGTAGAGCCTCATTTATGCTCCTTTCCAGACAATGGAGTGGCGGCAGGTGGGGGCAGGGGAGAGACTAAGTTCTTGAGGAAAAAAGAATTCACTTTAACAAATACAAAGGAAGCAAAAGCATCCAATGCTTAGATAAAAGAAAGATACAAGGAGGTGAAACCAAGGGCAAATGTTAACTAGACTCTCCTCTCTTACTAATTACTTTATAAAAGCATCGAAGTCTCTTTGCTTCCAACATCTAGAACTGCTTGTGAGTCAGCTGACTGTATAAACAATTTGGAGAGTATCCACATAAGTGGGCCCAGAATTTGATGTAAAACAGGGTTAGCCAGATAACTACGACAACTGAAAGACAGGATCTTGATATGCACTAGTTAGATAAATGTTTTGTTCAATTTATTGTGAAGAAACTAAATTCTATTTGGTCTCTTAAGAAATATGCTGAACTGACAACTTACTTATTTCGTGTCAAAAGCATTGCATAACAAATACATTTAAAAATGATGAAAAAAAATAGAGGAAATCACAAACAACTAAATAGTTTTAGACCAGAAACGGGCAACAGCAACCGCATTGTCCGTAGCTTTAAACAACTCCTCCTCCGTGCATGAGGCAGGACATTGTGGGCAAGCATACATATGCGGAGTTGTTTGTTCTGCTCCACAGTCACACAAGGTGGAGGATTCCTCCAGGTAGTGCCACCTTGCCAAGTTGTCTTTAGATCTGCCCACTCCGCTTCTGAGTCTGTTCAGGGACTTCCAAGTTGCCCATTCTTGGTTTGCTCCTGGAGGAAGACCCTCATGGGGGGCCATCCAGTTAGAATTGCCAGGTTTAGCTGCCCAGAGGGACACCCTTGCTGCTGCTGGAGGAACATCAAGAGGAGTGGTGCTTCGCATGAAGCCCTTCCTTGATTTGAGTCTACTGGGAGGAGGCTGATAGTCATGCAGTGGGTGGCTTTCACAATGTTCAACCTTATTTCTCTCACAGTTAGCAGCAACTGCCCGTCGCACGTCAGGAGGGGCAATGCCAGCTAACTTGTAGAGTTTATCAACAGGTGTAGGTTTAAGGCATCCTGTGATTATTCTGCATGTTTCGTTTAGTGCTATGTCCACTTGCTTCGCATGGGCAGACTTTTGCCAGACAGGACAGGCATACTCAGCAGTTGAGAAAGACAAGGCCAGGGCTGATGTTCTTATTACTTGTGGGTCTGCACCCCATGCACTGCCAGTCAGTTTCCGCAGGATGTTGTTGCGTGCAGCTACTTTGTGCTTGGTGTTCGTGCAGTGTTTCCTGTATGTTAGTGTTCGACAACTCAGATTGATTAATTGTATGTACCTAGTTTAGATCATCCATGCCATATTACTTTTTGATTTTTATGTATGATTGTGAAAGCTTGAGAGTAAAGAAAGCAGGGAGGAAAAAAATCATTTCATTCAGAATGTAGTGTTGGAGGATAGTTTTATGGATACCATGGACTACCAAAAAGACAAATAAAGTCATAGAGCAAATCAAACCTGAATTCTTCCTAGAAGCCAACATAACTACAGTGCTGGCATTAGGGGCACCATATATTTAAAAAATGTTAAAAAATGGAAGAAGACTATAGAATTATACTTGAGGACCTAGAATTCCTAGAGAGAACTTTTTGCTCAAATCCATGAATAATCAAAATAATCCATGAATAATCAAATCTGCAAAAGTTAAACCTGCAAATTTGGAGGGACAATTCTAAATGGAGGCTATCATGCTTCATGACTTATGGGAAAAGGTTACCAAAGTGAAAGGCATTAAAAAAGAAGAGAAAGGTTGAAAATAAATTCTATAAATAAATAAATAAATCAGTAAGAAAAGAGTAAGATCACATTACAAATGGCTACACTCAATCAAGAAAGTCATGGCCATGATTTGCTAAAACCCAAGAAAGATTATTAATAATAACAAGAGTTTCTTGGAAGCCTCTCGTTCACAGAGTTGCCATACATTGAAACCAACTTGACAATACATTATGAAAAGAAACCTGGTCTGGGAGTTGGCATTCTCCATGCTATGGATCACATGATGAAAACACATTAACGTGGTTGCTAATGTATATAATAGTTCTGAAAAGGGTTCTCTTTTTCTCTCAAAGTGTAGAAGTCATATATTCTAGGATGTAAGAATTATTATGCATATGAAATGTAAACAAGGGTTCTCTTGCACCTTTGTCTGACATGTGAGATATAGAATGCAGACATCTTGTTTTATAACAGAAGCTTTTAGACAAGTCCCTGGGTAGGCAATCTGAGTGGACACATTTCTTCCTTTTTCTATAACATTTGCAATGTTTGCCTTGTTTGAGATTTCAGTTTGCAAAAGCCTGCATATTTTTTCACATTTTAATATAACCAAAAATGGGAATGTATTTTGTATAGACTCTGCCCAAGTGTACACCCCTGACAAAGAATTTCCCCTGGACTATATCTTTTTATAAACTTCTCTGATTCAAGTATTAATAATTAGTTTGTATGAAAATCACATTATTGTATGTCTTTTCAATATGTCCCCAACCATGGCCTTATAGAATTTAAAATCAAAACTTTACAGATTCAATATGTCAAAGCCCCCACCACACTGCTAACTAAACTTCTAAATGGCAGTAATAAAACAATATCCATACCAGAATATTAAACACTGGTGATCTTAAAAAGGTCTTTAAAACAATCTTAAAAATGACCTTTAAGAGCTCTTAAAATGGCATGGGAGATAAAAATGTCTTCATCTGCCAATAAAAGAACCATGCAGATAATTAATGCGATGGTGGCTTTCCCACAAAGGCAATTACATTTTGTTGGTGCTTTCCTCTCTAGCTCCCCTAAGAATGATTTTTCAGTGGTGGATTTTTCAGCCATCTCCACCAATGATCAATGACCCCAGGAGGTGCCGAATATTAGCATTGCGATGAATGCTGCCTATTAATGTTGCTTACTGGCAGGTACCTGCCTGGGAGGGGAAATTACTTTAATCATCCATTATTATTGAAACATCCTTAAAATGAAGACTCTTGCAAACAACACATGTACACATAAGTGCTTTTCATGTATTCAGTGATATCTACTTCAAATTGTGTAAAGAACACATTGTAGGCAGCTTTTATTAATCCTGGGAGAGCTCAGCAATAAATAGCTACCTTAATATCTCTTAGTACTTGATCATTTAGTGCACTTCTGATGTATACTTCCTGAAGAGACTCAACAACAATGGGTCTTATTTTGCCAGATCATTTCAGAGGGGCTCAGCCTCCAGAGGCTTGAATTACCCCTCCTGGTTCTGGAGTCACACTAGAAGCTGCTCCTCTTGGGGACCAAACTGGGATTTCTTGCATGTAGACAAGTTTTGTACCTCTGAACTGGGCCAATTTCTTATTTTTAATCATCCAAGGTGCTTTTTAGGGACATATACAGTGGAATCTATTCTTAAGAGGATCCCAACTTAAGAGCCTTTTGATTTAAGAGCTGCTGCTCAGCCCAGGTTTTGCTTTGTCATAAGAGCAGCGTTTTGAGGTAAGAGCTAATGCCAGATGGAGTAGAAGTACCAGAGAGAGCACTAGTGCCAAAGGGAGCACTAGCATGAGAGTACAGGTCTTTAGGGCTTCAAGGGAAAAGCCTCCATGCCTCGTGCTCCTGTCTCCTTTGTGAGATTGCTGTTCGCTTTGCTCTTGTCCACTATGAGGAACTTTCGGTCAGTTGATTTTGTGTGGTTTTTAATCCTGGTAGGTTTGAAGAGAGTAAGGAAGAGAGAACAAGAGAGGGAGGGAGGATGGAATGAGTACAATATGAAGAAAATGATATTTCTGCCTCTTCACTTTGTGCTTCCTTGCCACAACTTTGTGATTCTACCATTGTAAAGTTGAGCTTTCTTTCTTTTTTTCTTGTTCCTTATGAATGTGCATTTATACATTCTAAATAGATATTATTTCACCATGCACTTTATGAGAATGATATTGATTGCAGTTGTTTTATACCTGCAGCTATTGTTGCATTTTACTGATCTTAACTCGGGGGGGGGGGGGGTAATGTTTATGTTGGTTGTTATTACTTTTGTGTTATTGTCTTTGCTCTTTTTGTATTTTGCATATTTGCACATTTGAATGCTTTGTGAGCTGCCCCGAGTCCCTTTGGAAGATGGTGGCAGGGTATAAATAATGTTTTATTTATTATTTATTATATTAACTTTCTTATTTAAGTACTCATGCAAAAAAGATGGGGGGAGGTGTCGGGGGACCAGAACAGACTAATAGCATTTCAATGGGAAAACTTGCTTTGAGAAAACAGCATTTTGAGTTAAGAGCTCAGTCACAGAATGAATTAAATTCTTAAGTCAAGGTATCACTTTCTCCATAAGGAGCAAGAGCCATGGAAGGCATGCAATGTAATTTGGGGAAATGAGTGGCTACTCGCACAGACACAATATCCCAGTCCAATTTACACATACATTCCACTCCCAGTTTTCAAAGGAATTAAAAGAGAATGGAGATTGGGGTTTTGTTTTTAATGCTGTAAAGTTTGATTTACAACCTCAAAAACTGAAGCAACTCCCAAGAGTAACTGAAAGGGGTTAGTTTAAAGGCACATAAGTATAATATTAAAATGCAGTTATAATATTAAAATACAAACAACACAGTTAATAGAACATGGATAAAAGAAGTACAGCACCCACACTTCAATAGCCCCTTCCTCAACAACCAGCCAAGTGCCAAAAGCCTGCCTCAATAACAGGGTCTTTGCCTGCTGGCAGAGGAACAATGGGTAAGGGGGGCACCCTTTCTTCCACTGGAAGGAAGTTCTGCAAGATTGCCAACAGCTAGTTTGCCTTGGAAGTAGTCATATCCTTCAGGTCTCATTCTCACAAGCTACAGATGACATGTTAAATCTCTGTCTAGTCTATATCACTGTAGACTGTTGCTGGGGATTTACAGGCTTAATACCATACATACATTTCTAAAAGCTACCGAAATCTTTTGCAGAGGTTAGCTTCAATTTCTCAACATAATGCCAGTTTTGTAACAACACAAACCTAGGCATGTTTATTTTGAAATAACCTTCACACTATTCAGTGGTGCTTACCTCAAAAATACCATTTAGGCATAAGTATAGGTACCTGCTTTCCCTGTTTTAGGCACTTAACCTCAAATATCCTTCAACAAACCTATTAGTTTTTTAAAAATTTAAGGTACTCCTATACTACACAGTTTAAACGGGCTACACTACATATTTTTAACGGTTTGATGCCTCTTTAGTTGATTGAGGTAAATATAATTTTATCCCAGAGATCTCTAGTGCATTCCCATTAACTTCCCATGAATCTCACCAAACTAGAGATTTCATCTAAATACCTCACCTAGAAGATGTTGAAATGGAATTAAAAAACTACTATATGTTTCTCAATGTATTATACAGCCCCCATATGCATGAGAGCAATTTTTTTGGACTTCACACAGATATGGAAAACCTCAGATAATCACAAACTCTATTATTTTCAATGGAATAAATGATGGAGGTATCAGGAAGAGAGTGTAGCTTGTACAGGAGTCCATAGGTGAATAAGTGAAACTACGTATATTGTTCCTGTAGTTATGGGATTCATTCTGTATAAACACTATGAGCTTATTCTACAACACCAATTTTCATCTGAATTAAACAGCACATGGTCACAATGATTTCGATGGAAATGCATTCACAAAAAAGATTTTGTTCCATGAATGAAATCAAAAATAATCACACCTTGACTATTCAAGACAACAGAATGCATAGATGATGCATTATTACAGTGTTGAAATCTTCTTGTCTCCACATCTTGGTAGGACCAGTCTTAATAATAGGCAAGATGAGTATTTGTCCCGGGAACTGAGCTCAACCTAAACTCATTGATTTTATTGAGTATGTGAACTAGGAGTTCTACGATTTTCCCCAAAATGCTAGGTGTCTGGTGGCACTTACACCAATGAGAACCAAAGTGTTTTTCAGTTTTCTCCTGTCTGATGGGGACAGACTGCCAGCACAATGGAACTGTGTGAAAAGGTCCCTAGTCTATAAAGCAGCAGAAAATAAGTATGATTCATCTTCCATATGACAACATGATAATATACATACTACAAATAATTACAAAAAAGAGAAAGGATATAAGCTGAGGGGGGATAAATTCTGATGTGAGTGCCAGTGTGCTATTTATTTAAGGCTGGTCCTGGGGCCCAAATAACTGCCTTTCATATTTCTTCAGGAATGTTCTTGCCAGCACTTGGGAGTGTTATTTCTCTCAGTGGACTACTTGGTTTATCCTCTTTTGCACATTTTAGGGCCTTTCCACTACAGCCATATAACCCAGAATATCAAGGCAGATAATCCACAATATCTGTTTTGAACTAGATTATCTGAGTCCACACTGCCATATAACCCAGTTCAAAGCAGATAATGTGGGATTTTATTCAGCTGTGAGGAAGGGGCCTTAGATGAAGACTGGAAACAAAGTTCTTCTAGCAGTGCCAGCTAGCACTAATTTTTTAAAAAAGTGGGTGGGGGCAGAGAGAAAATATTTGTATATATTAAGTCCTTTCCAGGACAAGCACTGGGGAAGCCATCAACCTGACTGGAAAAACCTGAGATAATGAGCTGTTAAGAAGCTAAAGCACAGGTGCCCCAGTTTGATTTTCTCTTTGGAGCTTCAAATGAAATACAACACTGGAAAAGACCATCACACTTTAATATTCAAAGCATTACTTTTCTGCTTAATATTTTTAGATGATCTATTTCATTTCCAAGTTATAGTGGGTTTGAATGAGATCCACTATGTTTGCAGTGTTGCCAAATGAAAAAGAATACTGGGATATGACTTGTCCTAAAATATGGTCCCTTACAGTACAACAAATCCCCTGTGCTTTCAATTATATGAAAGAAAACAGAAAGCAGAAGTTCAAGTTTATAGTACACGCTTTACTTTATTCTTTGCAAAACATTTTGTCTGCTGTGTTCTAGTCACTAAAAATCAAAGTAGCTTTCTGGCTCATCAACACATAGCTAGCGTGAATGGAAACTTGCAAGTCTGCATAAATCAAAGTTCTATTAGAGAGCAGAGCTGAAACCTAATTACACAAATATGTGACATGCCCTTTTCTTCTCAGCCATAATATTCTCTATTCACACCCTCACCTTTCCCCTCACCATTTTTGACTGCATTATTTATATTTTCACATTACTTTCAAAACCTCTACTTATGGAGGGATTTCTCCACTTTGCCCATTGTTTACCTGGCAACTGAAAGAATGCCACTTTTTTTGAAATTCATTTTTAATCAATGAAATAAATAAAGCTATGCTTTGGACTCTAATCCTTTTCCCAAAATAAAAGCAGTGTTCAACATAGAGAAAATGTAGCACATGACAGATACAGTAGGGGAAGAGTAGCACAGAACAGTTAAGAAGGCAGAACAGGAATACCTGGCTACTCTAAATGAATTCAAAGATCCAAGACGAGATTTATTTATTTATCGTGTCAGAAGCAAATTGAGAATACAGTTATAATGTTGTTGTTTTTTTAAACACACACACACAAAGTTAAAAACTTGACATTATACTATATTACCTTTGTCCAGAAGCTGGCCACTTGGAGTGCCTCTGGTGTTACTGTGAGAAGGTCCTTCATTGTGCATGTGGCAGGGCTCAGGCTGCATTGAAGTAAATGGGCTGTGGTTTGCTCTTCTCCACACTCACATGTCACGGACTCCACTTTGTGGCCCCATTTTTTAAGGTTAGCTTTGCATCTCATGGTGTCAGAGCGCAGTCTGTTCAGCATCTTCCAAGTCGTCCAGTTTTCTGTGTGCCCAGGGGTGTAGTTTTTCATCTGGTATCACCTACGGATTTAGGTTCTGGGTTTTAGCCTGCCACTTTTGGATTCTCGTTTGCTGAGGTGTTTCTGCGAATTTGTCTGTGGATCTTAGTAAGCTATTTCTTGATTTAAGGCACTGGCTTGCTAGCTGATATCTGAACAGAGGATGGGCCGGAGATGTCAAAGTCATGGTCCTTTCATTACAGGCTGCTACCTCCCAACAGATATCAGGTGGTGGAATACCGGCTAAACAGTATAATTTCTCCTGCCGTTTAGGCTGTAGATATCCTGTGATAATGCAGCATTTCTCATTAAGAGTCACATCCACTGTTTTAACATGGTGTGATGTATTCCACACTGGGCATGCGTATTTAGCAGCAGAATAGCAAAGCCCAAGGTCACATGTCTTCACTGTATCTAGTTGTGATCCCCACGTTGTGACAGTCAGCTTTCATATGATATTATTTTAGCACCCACTTTTTGCATGATAATCAAGCAGTGCTTCTAATTAGTTGGAGCACAGTCCAGAGTAACTCCCAGGTATTTTGGCGTGCTGCAATGCTCCAGTGGGATTCCTTCCCAGGTAATCTTCGGGGCTTGAGATGCTTGTCTCTTCTTAAAATGAAAAGCACACATCTGCTTAGGAATTAGGAATCAGCTGGTTTCCCCTGCAATAGGCAGTAAGAGCATCTAAAAATTTGAGATTATCTACATCTAAAATCATTATAAAAACTGGCAGGAATAATCTCAGAACCACTGGCATTAATCCTGGATTTTTTTTTTGATTTTTTTTTTTGGAAAACTAGAGAAGCCTCAGTACACTGTAGAAGGGCAGACATTGTCTCCTTCAACAGGGGTTGGGGAAAGAACCTAAACAATTACTTTTCAATCAGTCAGACATCAATACCTGGAAACATTCTAAATTATATCTTTAAACAGACAGTTCTCTGAGCACTTAGAAATAAATGCTCTGATCATAAAAAATCAACATGCGTTTGAAAATACAAGTCATGGCAGATTCATGTCATTCTTTTTTTAAAAAAAGTTACACCCTTGGTAGACAAAAGGAATTTTGTGGATGTAGCATGTCTTGGTTTTAGTACAGTAAGTCCTTTGGAAAAATTACCCTGATATGCTTGCAAACATATTTGTAATTGTAATTTGTAATTTGTTGACTGAAAAGAGTGCTCAGCAGTGGTTTTGACCGATCTTGGAAAGAAGTGACTAGTGAAGTACCACAATGGTCTATCCTGAGTTCACTGCTATTCAACATCTTTTTAATGTCATGAATTATGAAATACAAAGGCATGCTTATCAAATTTGCAGATGACACCAAATTGGGAGGGATAGCTCCCAGAGGACAGGATTAGAATCCAAAATGACCTTAACAGATTTGAGAGCTGGGTCAAAACTAACAAAATGAATTTCAACAGTGATAAATGTACGGTACTTCGCTTTGGCAATAAACATGTAATGCACTGATATAGGAAAATGACACCGGGCTAGAAAACAGTCCATGTGAAAGGGATCTAGGAGTCTTAGTAAACCACAAGCAGAACATGAATCATAAGTGTAATGCAGCAGTTTAAAAAGGCAATTTGATTCTAGGCTGCATCAATAGGGGTATCGTGTTGGGACTGAAGGAAGTCATAGTCCCATTCTGTTCTGATTTGTTTAGACTTCACCTGGAATACTGTGTCCAGTTCTGGGCACCACAAATCAGGAAGGCTATTGACAAGCTAGAGTAGTCCAGACAAAGGTGACCAAAATGATCAAGAGTTTGGAAACCAAGCTTTACGAGGAATACTTTAGGGAGCTGAGTATGGAGAAAAGAAGGTTGAAGGAGGACATTAAAGCTATGTTTAAATATTTGAAAGAGTGTCACATTGAAGAGGCTTGCTTCTGTTGCTCTGGAGACTAGGAAATGGAGCACTAGATTCAAATTCCAGGCAAGGGGATTCCACCTAAACATTGGGAAGAACTTCCTGACATTAAGAGCTGTAATATGCTATCTTGCAGAGTGACAGAGTCTCCTTCTCTAGAGGTTTTTAAGCAGAGGCCGGATGGCTATCTGTCAGGTATGCTTTGATTGTATTGTCTTGCTTGTCAGGAGGTGGAATTGATTACCCTTGTGAGCTCGTCCAACTCTATGATTCTATGAACGTTCTGAAGCGACGAACTGTTTCAGAGTGGAATGTACTGCCTTAAAGTGTAGTGAAGTCTCCTTCTTTGCAAGTTAGATTCCTTTATTCCACTTAGCTTCTATTCCTTTTGTTCCCCAGCTATAGAAGTGCCCTAAAGATACCAGACCTTGCCTTATCTTGGAAGCTACATATTATCAGTCCTGGTTAATACTCCGTTGGGAAACCACCAACCACCTCTGACTATTCTTCTGTGCATGTTTGTTGGTACAAGTGTCTGTCATTTGAGCTTGAAAAGCAGGCAGAAACCAAAAAAGACAACAAGGCTCAGAGACATACTGACAGTGAATCTACTGCAAAAATTTCAAAACACATGCAAGAAAGTCACTCAGGGCAGTTCCACGCAGCCCTTTAACCTAAGAGCAATCATGTTTTTAAAATGCAATTGTTCCTGGGTTCTATGGGTTTCCTTTTGTGTCCCCATGCCCTGCTAGAAAGCTCAGCAGGGCATCTGGACACACACACACACCCAGAAAAGCATGCACTTTCTGTGGGGTGTGTGGACTAAAACCCCGGGTTTTGGGAGGCAGGTAAGGGCTGTCTTGGGCTCAGAGACAGATATGTAGATAAGCAATGGAAGTCGCATGGTGCGATCCCTGGTCCCATGTACACAGCCACCACACCTGGAAAAACACAGGTCTTCTAAAAGACCCGGGTCTTTCTTGCAGACAAATTACCTTGGCACAAAACAGAGTTTTCCTACTTTGTGCCAAAAGCATTTGTTTTTTCCTGAAGCATTGTCTGGACATCCCAGGGGGAAATGCGGGAGAGCGCACACTACAGGTGTTGTCTAGATGCGCCCTCAGTAAAGGCAGCCAACTTAGTCACAGACTATAGGCTGTCCCAATATGCATTATATGCTTAAGGAATTAAGCATCTAGAAAATATTTTCCTATTGCAAGCCTCTTCTCTCATTAGACTCTCTCATATGTCCTTTTATGTACATAAGGCAGGCCTAAGGTATTTTAATGCCTGAGGCAAAGGGCAAGTTAACCCTGTCTCCCCATACAAAGCCAAAGCAATATACTGTAATCCATTTCTTTATTCAGAATGGAAGAACACTTTCCATTTTTCTCTCTCATATCCTTGAATATTCATTTACACAAATCATAATGGTAAAAATCAGAACAAAACAAACTAGGGCTCTACAGACAGAAAACATTCCTGTAGAAATTGTCTTTCCACCTGAATATTGTACTCTGGACATTTTTTGAGGTGTTTCATTTCTCTCCATGTTAGAGAATTAAGAAAATTAAAGTATATATTATGCAAGCTGTTTTTTAAAAAAAATAAATAAATAAGAAAACAACCTCTCATTTTTTGTCATGAGTTAAGGAAACAACATGATATCTTGCTGTGATGTTTAGGCATGCATTCATTTTCCCATCTGATAATTTAAAAGTGCACACATCCATTTGTTGGATACTTGACATATAAGAAACACCAATTTGCAATTGTGTCACATAGACCCATTTTATTCAGTTGTTAAAGTGAGAGAAGAGATGATTAGCAGATAGATAACAGATTTGGAGGGAGCACATGAATACATTTTAGTTAGTGACAGAGAACAAATTGAACAAAGATAGGTTTGTTGTTGCTTTCGTGTGCCTTCATGTCACTTATGACCTATGGCAGCCTTAAGGCAAACCTATTATAGGGATGCAGGTTTTGTTGACAGTGGGGTTGCCATTGGCTGAGGCTAAGAGAATGTCATTTGTCCAAGGTCACAGTATGGGAATCCATGGCCAAGCAAGAATTTGAGCCCTGGCCTCTTATCTATCATCTATTCACATCATCTATTTATCACATCATCTATTCAAACCACTATGCCACTCTGACTCTCTGGGGATGTTTCAAATTGCAATGTATAATACATCCATGATATGACAACTGATTACCTTTGGCTTCACTGCAGATTGGTCCAAGACCACAAATACTGTAACTCTATGGACACCCCACCAACCCTTTGACTACCCCACCAAATGAGACTAATCAGATAGCAAACTGGGGCAAGACCCTTATTGATGGTAGCCCCCTACCATTAGAATACTGTCTAAGGGAGGCTTACCTAGAATTCACAGTCTTATTGTGGCAGCTGGTGGCTCTGATCCCACTGAGGTGGTGATTCTTGTCCCACTTTTGCTACAGAATTTTAAAAGAGCTATCCATGGTACTGAACTCATTTTGTGAACAGGGCCCAGCACCCTGTTAACTTTTGTAAAATTTGGAATAATATCAAAAAGAGAAAATTCACAGTCCTGCTGCCACAATGTTTTCATTTTTAACACTAAGACCTTATTTCTTCAAACACTTTTCAGAAAGACAGACAGACAGACAGACAGAAGGAATCAGGAGGAGACGGGGAAAGGAAAAGGAAAGGAAAAAGAGAGAGGAACGTAGACTATTTGAGAACTTACATCACAAACTAATTTTTTCAGCTAGTCTCAAAGGTACTATGTAATCCTTTGTTATGTTTTCATATATTCTAAATTAATGTTATGCAAACAACCTTAATTTTTATTTAAAATGCAAGACATAAGTACATGAATACTTACATGTGTGTAAGTATGGATGGATCAGAAAATTCCATCATTTCTTCTTGTGTCACTGTGTATTCACATTACCATCCCTATGTCAAAAATCTAATGCTGCAAGCTTCTCTAAAATGTACCTTGAAGTATGCAAGAGCAATTGAGCACAGAGCAGTAGATTAGATGATGCATGAAAGAAGTGTAAGCACAGCATCAAAATGAGACTGCACCATTTAATTGATGCCAGTGTTTGCATTTTAGCATAATTTCTGGAAGGTCCAGGCAAAAGAAATCCAAGGCTCTCAGGTGGTCATATCAGATGACTGTGGGGCCAGGTGTGAGAAGGAAATGTTGACACTTCCATTCAGACAGCTGCCTGGAACATTGCCCATTTTCCTCTCCACTCAGGAGAGGTTGATATATAAATTACAACAGCTTTAAGTTGGAAGAGCAGATCACACGAAGAGGAAGCTAAACATTATAGATGTCTAGCATTTTGACTCCTTTAACAAAAGTTATCAAAAGCATATACATTCCCTTAAAAGTGATATCTTTTTTGTCAACATCTAAATAAAGTTTGCAGCTTCCGAGTTACTTCTGGCCTATGGTTTGGTCTCTGTTGATGCTATTGATAGGTTCTCTGGTTTTGGGGTGACCACCCATCTTGTTTTGGAGCTGAGCCTCCCAGTTTTAAAGGTGGTTGCCTGCCTTTGCGGTTTTGAACTTACAGTTTGATTTTTTCACTGCGATCTGATCATGCTGATATCTAAAGTTTGTGAAACAGCTTCATTCTCTTGAGCAGTGTGTGGTGGTACAGGGAGCAAATAAAGTTCAAGAAGAAAGGGGAAAGCTTTTAGCCTCTGCCTGGCTTGTGTAAATTGATCCAGAGCAAAGGGGAGAAAGTAAAAGAAAAGGGGACATAAAATATATAAATGCTTTGGGGGAAAATCAGAAGAACAGAGCAAACTTTTAAAACATCAAGGCAGTGAGGGACCCCTAATGATTTTTGGCCTCAAATAAAGATCTTTCTAGAAAGAGAGAGAGAGAAAGTGCACAGTGGTATACATAATGGAAGACTGATTTGTAAAATATACAGTCTACAGGCTAGTGTTACAATGTACTAAATGCCCCATGTCTAGAGATCAACAAACTGGTGGTGATTGCATTAGTCCATCTTCTACTGTTGACAGTACTCTGTGGTATGGCTAGAGTTGGTAATAAATAAATGACTGCTTAGTCCTCATCAATTACACAACAGCATGTCTAAAATCAGTTCACACAATAGTGCTGCCATGTGGAGGCCATCTGAAACAGTCTCTTCATGACATGTCAATATGTACTGTCTAGGTTTTCTGCCTGCATCACTCCTCACTGCATACAGTATTCATGCTTCCATTACCAGATCTCTGTGTCGCCACCAAATATTTTTAGTGGTGGCTTCCGGTGATTTGGAAACAAACCATACAATGTGGGCTGATACATGTGGTACATGAGTAAATACAAAACAGCTTGTTTCAAAGACAATACTCCATATGCCAAACTTGAAAACAGTCTCCATGTGTAATCCATTCGTGTGAAGCTGACCTCAGCACGGAGTACAAGGATGCTGTTTCTCAATTCACTCAGCTTAATAAGCTCAAAACCTACATTAAATCTTCACTATGGTAGGAAGAAACAGGGTCAGATTCAACTGAGGCTGTGTACCGGTAGATTATTATGCATATCTAAGTGGAGAAATATTTGAGGTCACCATGGAGAGATGACACACTGAATATAACATGTATCACCCAGAAGAAAAGTACCGAGTTTCAAGAACAGAAAAACTGTAGACCACTAGTCTTCCTCATGCTGAATTCCTCATGCTGAATTCTCTCCCTTCCTAGAAAATACTTTATATAGAATCAAGCCTTATCTAGTACTGTTCACTGATTAGCAGTAGCCGTTTAGGATTTGGGGCCAAATCTATTCTTTTACCCTTCCTATATATTCCAAGTATTGAATTTAGAAGCTTTTCCATATCAAGCATGCATTCTTCCACTGTGCTACAAGCCCTGTCCTTTCATCTCTTCTTCCTACTTTAAAATATGCAAATACTTGGATCTCGCTTCATTCTTCATTACACAAACAATGAGGACACACCGAGACAGACTCTAGGCCATGATCTCTACCATCCTATTATATTCTCCCACATCCTTCATTCACTAATAAAGATCTCTCCTTTTCGTTTGTGGTTACCACTTTGTCCTTTGCCCTTTTGTTTGACCTCTAAAACCATTGACCATGTTATAATACTTATTCTCCTGTTTTGTTGCAAAGGCTTTTTTAATGATCAGTTGTTTAGTACAATGTAGACAACATTGTTGAAGTGCCAACAACCCAACACCCACCAACTGTTTGCCAATGAATAGAAATCAGCCAATATCAGGGCAGGCATTTCTTCTGCCTCCTATAAACTCAAATCAAAATGGTAAAATGAACAGTGAAATTGTTCTTCCTCTCCTAATATTCCTTATGGCAACTTCACTGCACCCAGATTAATAAAAGAATTCACAGTACAATCCCGTGTACATGGGGCCAATACCTGTCATTTATGAGCTGATCATTAACCATAATAAAAGTTTACTTACTTACTTATTTACTTACTTGAATGCACATTTCACAAAGTATGTCATCTCAAAGCATTTTCTAGGTTCTCCAGCAGGCTCTACGGTATTCTTGGACCAATGACCTTTAAAAACATTTCTAAATCTGCAGAGTCACTGTTGGCGTTTAAATTGATAGATAGATCTAGAGGGTCTAGAAGAGAATGGAAGTGGCCTGGAGAGAGTTTCCAGATTTCCTGGCAGTTCCCATGAGACTGGAGAAAGCAATATAAGTTCTCATGAGAATCTTCCAGAAGTGCAGACTGAGAGCAATGTGGGAGATGAATGTTTGTCTCTTCTTGGAACTTCAGAGGCAGAGTGTACAACAGAGACAGACTCGCTTTTTCCAGCGGCTTAGAAATAAGGAGAAGAAAAGCTGGTGTGTGAGGAATTATGCCATTGGAGGGATTCGGGCCTTTTAAGGGGTTTTCTGCTGGTACAATCCTTTGTGAGAACAACATTGTATTCAGATAAACAGCTCTCGGTTCCCGAGCCCACGTTTTTGGATTCATGTATTCAGGTTTTTAAGTTTGTTCCTGTTTCTAGTTTCATGTGTGCCATAGGTTGACTACCTTGGATTTGTGCTATCATGTTTATGGATAGATCTGTGGATTGACTCTTGAGACTGTACTTGAAAGGATTTTGAAATCTTGGCTATCTTGGAAATAACTTTTTGAACTTTGATTCTCCTTTTTAGATTTACTTATTTTTTTATATTCTCTTCTTTTAATAAAGTTTTACTTATTGGATTACCTGAACAGAATGTGGTTTATGGTGAAAAGGTGTTTCCAGGTTCAAGTGCAACATTGGGCATGCCTGTTCTAAATCATTGGCTGTCCTAAATTTAGGACCAACTGTAGTGGACTATGATCATGATCCTAGTTTGATGTGAGAAACTGGGTTAGACATTCAAGCACACATCTTGTGAATATGTTCTTGTGACAGCAATGCATCTTGAAAGCTATTCCAGAAAGCTGTTCAGAAACTTGCCTTTATCCAGTATATGAGCACTATTAATCTCATATTGTTTCCTCATTCTAAATGAAAATGATATTAATTACATGCAATAAAGTGATATGTATTTGATATTATCTGTACTATGTTCTACAGTACCTTTCAGTGCTACATGTTGCCCTTCACAGGAATGTATTATACCATATCTGTGAAGAAATCAGTAATTTACAGCTGATAGGAAATAATGACAGGAAGCATTAACCAAGTCTAAATGTACTGTGCACAGTATGTAAAGTAAGATTCCACTATATATACAATTAATATACAATGCAAAACACATATAGATGAGTGTAAAGCATGAAAAAAAATCCTTCATGACGCGGTAGTCAGACCATGAGAAAAGATGTGCTTTCTTTCATGTGTAAAGTCAACCTAGAGTTGCTCATTTTTTACTGAACAGATCCAATGTGCAGTAAAACTCCTGGGATATATTTTTGGACTTCTCATGGATTTGTGAAACCACATGTAATAATGAATCCTATTAAAATGAAGGACATAGGTAGTCTTTTGAATGGATTAGGAGAAGCCAGTTTTCCATAGTGTGATGAGTCAAAATGGAGTATTTTCTGAAGGTAAAAATCATAGTATTTGGGTGTGATGGGGTCAGTATACACCCCGTCTGCATTCAGTATGCATTCCATCAGAAAAAGCTACAGGATGCAAACTGATATAAACGGGTTTTTTCTTAAAGTGATAAGGTATTAAATGTGTGCTTCCAGTGTTTTCAGACAGAGAGAATGGTCTCTCTCAAAGATGTCTATATATTGAACTAGGCTCCACTGAAATGATAAGTTATTTCAAATATTCTCCTAACCAGGCCTAAAACTAGATTGAAGAGGATCCAGAGAAATCACCTCATCCAGAAATATCTGGAGCTGAAATGTTGCTTCATGCTTCAACACTTTGCCCAATAATAGAATACAGGAAAGCACATAGAAATTATACAATATAACAAGAGTCAGAAGGAGCATGCATTTTTTTAAAGGAGGTCTTATTATAGGTTCTTTTATGCATGAAGGAATCATATGATACCACCCTAAATGCTTTTCTAAGGGTGCATGGCTCAATGCTATTGAATCCTATGATTTGTAGTTTGGTGAGTTAACAGTGTTCTTTGGCTGATAAGTCTAAAAGTACAGCTCCCATGATTCCATAGCATTGAGCCATGGATGTTAGAGTAGTGTCAAACTTCATTAATTAGACATTGTAGATGCACCTTAAGCTAAGAAAGATAAGCAATGAAAGGCAAGGATCTCTCTCTCTCTCTCTCTCTCTCTCTCTCTCTCTCTCTCTCTCTCTCTCTCTTCTCTCTCTCTCTCTCTCTCTCACACACACACACACAGAGAGAGAGAGAGTAGGTCTCACATCTCCTGGCCATATGCTTGAGTTGTACAAATTGAAAAGTATCTCAGATGCATCTGACCCTTGCGATAACAAGTATGCAAGACATTAGGAGCAATAGGAGTGATATTCATTTGAAAACCCTGATGGAAATGTCTAAGACCTCTTCTATACTGCCATCTAATCCAGATTATCAAAGCAAATAATACACATTATCTGCTTTGAACTGGATTATTTGAGTCTATACTGCCATATAATCCAGTTCAACACAGATAATTTGTTTTTTATATGGTAGTGTAGAAGACTGGTTCTAAATATATGCAGAGAAGGACAATATGTTGTACTTGTATGCTTGTTAGCTTTCTGTTTCAGAACTGTCAGACTGTTCCAAGACCAAACTATTGCCTGTGAAGTATAGGATATTTATAAATAACTAGGGTATGTGTAAAAGTACTGAATAATGTAATAAGTTGCTTTGCATGGTTAAGCAATCTCTCTAGACCTTGTTGACACCATTTTGTGATTTATATAATACTAACAGCTTTTAGTAAACAAGTCCTCATTTTAGAAACAAAATAAAAGAAATGAGCATGCATAATATAGTGTAACCCTGGGCTAAAAACATAACCCTTCCCAAGGGACCACAAGGAGTTACACAATAGGGCTACTGTCACCACCAAGATTATCTTTAACAGACAAGTCCTGGAGAAGAAGCAAACCGAGCCAGATAAGGGAAAATCAAGCAATTGCAAACAAAATAAATATGTCATGCTGCTGCAGGCTAACAAATTTGACTCAGTGTGAGAGAGAAAGAGGAAGACTAAGGAAGCAAGGATCAGCTACCATAAATAATCCAAGGAAGTGCAAGGAAAAGCAAGCATCTGAAAAAAAGAAGAAATGCCAGAGGAACCTACTAATACTTATGAAAATGCTATTACTTTCATTTTATTAATTTCAATTTGCATGTTCACTTTAGAACATTGAGATTCTTAGTGCAAGGCCAATAGGATTGTTCATCTTAGGAACATCAGTAAAATCAAAGGAAATGAGGGAAAACTCACAGCCAGTGTTTGAATCCACAAATCTACAAGTTCTTTTTCAACTTAGAAACTCTATGAAGTGTTTGCTTCCCTTCATCAAATACAATTTATATTGTCATTAAGCAGGCAGTTCCTGAGGTACAAATATCCAACTTACAAACTACTCACAGTTAAGAACGTGGGTGAGACAAGAGGAAGTGAGAGAAATCTACCACTCGGAAGGGAAATTCACTCCTGAAAGAGTTATCAAGGGGAAAAGGGATCTTCACTTAAGCTTTATCACCCATCTTTATTTCTATGACTAGCCAATTTTTCAAAATTAGCTTATCACAGGGACAGAAAATGAAGTGAAATCTTCTGAACAGGGGCACAGACAGCAAAACAAACACCACAGGGATGTTAACCCTTCCCTATACTATCCAAAGCTAAAATGTATACATTTTTCACTGGAATTACACTTAAGAAATGTACCTGTTCACACTTACATAAAAATTCAACTTCAAAACAAACCTACAGAGCCTACTGTGTTCATAACTCGGGGACTGCCTGTAATTGCGTTGTTGGAGAGTACCATTGACAGGCGCTTACACTTGTCCTTGGCTTGAAGACAGAGCTATGTGTGACCCACAACTTATCCTGGTTAGATTTCTCCAGATGTAGTAGGTGACATGACTGCATTGTCAGTGTTGAAGTAACACTCAATTGCTTTGCTGCATGCAGCTAAATGCTTTGGGTCTACACTTTAGTTTGAAGGTGCATTGGAACTACAATGTATTTTAGTATTGTCATAATAATAAAAGATGATAGAATGGTTCACTTTATGCAGGTACCATCACAGATATATTCCAATCACAAACAGGGATCTCTTTCCACCTCAGCTGATATGTTATCATTCACTACAATCCCTTTCAAAGGAGGCCCTTACTTATTAATTCTGCACTTCTAATTTAGTAATTACTTTTTATTTTACCATGAACTACTCAAAGCTACTCTGTAAGTTCCAGTACTTATATTAACCCACAATCACAAACTGATGCCATTAATTTACTGGGTGTCACTGAAAAAAAATGCTGAAGGGGAAAAAATATAAATGCAAATAAATATCCAGGGCTAGTATTGTGCTTCAGTTAGATCTCAGTCATCAAGCACATATAAATATACTTAAACTGGATGGATCCTTTTCCAAGCATTGAAAATGATATTGAAAAATATGAAAATCTTTGTTTTTTGAAGGAATAATAATCTTTTGGAATCTTTGGGGAACTTCCTGTCCAAAAGTTTGGAACAAAGCAACTGTTATCTCTAAATATTTTTTTCTAACAGAAAATAAAACATATAAGAGAAAAGGGTATTTCCAAAAATCCAACAGTTACAAGCAAACTATTGAAAACATAATTCACTTCATATGCAAGCAACAGGGATAATTGCCATTGCTGGTTGTGGAAAAAGTATTTGTGAAACTTTTTCTCTTTGAAAAGCCACAAAGGATCAAATGAAGAGTAAGTATGCTTGGAAGGGTACCACAGTGTTCCAGTGGTTTCTCAGACTCACAGCTTTCATAAAATACAGATTTGCTCTTAGTGTTCTGTGTTAGGGTAGCAGACTTATCAGGTCATTAACTTCTGTGATTAACTTGTGTGTGGTCTTGTCCCACCCATGACATGGAACTTAGTAATTATTCAAAGTGACAGACATCTGATTACAAGATGCTTTATGTCATGAATCCCATCAATGAGATGGTTCAAAATAACAGATAACATTTAGCCACTATCAGCTGGGAAAATTTAAACCCACCTTTAAGCTGTAAGTAAGCCTTTGGTCTCTACTAACAAACATGTAAAGAATAATGAGATTGTCAGCCAGCTGAAAATGGAAGAATTTGTAAGAAATCACATTCATGGAATCAAGTTGTCTGACCCATTCCTATCAAATTACAACTTTTAAATCTCAGTATTTCATCTCAGTCTTGTCTTACTTTGGCTACTTGGCCCCTTTAGACAAATTTATGATTTTGTTTCCAACCCATCTGCAATCTAGTTTTCCCTGGAGTTGTCTCGACGATATCTTGAAAAATACATGCATCTGATCCAAGGTATGTTACAGTAGGTTAGCTGCATACTCTACAAACTATTTAAGTAGGTGTAGTAAATCAAATTCTACTGTCTATAACACAGCCCAATTCTCCCCCCCCCCAAAAAAAAATCTTTGTGTCTTGGTTTTTAGGCCTGTTCCTGGGGTTATTTGGGGTGCTGATTCAGAAAATTGTATTGGATAGACTTATATCCCCATACAAAAAAAAGGGAAACACTCAAGAATGCTCAAACTTCTGTACACTGGCACTTATTTCACATGCCAGTAAGGTAATGCTCAAGATCCTGCAAGGTAGACTCCAGCAATACATGGAGCGAGAGTTGCCAGATGTACAAGCTGGATTTAGAAAAGGCAGAGGAATAAGGGACCAAATTGCCAATATCCACTGGATAATGGAGGAAGGCAGGGAGTTTCAGGAAAAAAAAATATGTTTTATTGACTATTCTAAAGCCTTTTATTGTGTGAATCATAGTAAATTGTGGAAAGGTCTTGGTGGCATACAGATACCAAACCGCCTTGTCTGTCTCCTGAGGAATCAGTATAATGGCCAAGTAGCAATGGTAAATCCAGACCACAGAACAACAGACTAGTTCAAAATTGGGAAAGGAGTATGGCAGGGCTGTATACTCTCATCCTACCTGTTCAACTTGCATGCAGAATACATCATGCAACATGCGGGGCTTGAGAAATCCAAGGCTGGAGTTAAAATTGCTGGAAGAAACATTAACAACCTTAGACATAAAGACAATACCACTTCGATAGCTGAATGCGAGGAGCTGAGGAACCATATAACCAAGATGAAAGAAGAAAGTGCAAAGGCTGAGTTGCAGTTAAACATAAAAAAAACCAAGATGATGGCAACCAGACTGATTGATAACTGGCAAATATAGGGCGAAAATGTGGAGACAGTGACAGACTTTGGATTTGTAGGTGCAAAGATTACTGCAGACACAGACTGCAGCCAGGAAATCAGAAAACATTTACTTCTTGACAGGAGAGTGATGACCAATCTCGATAAAATAGTTAAGAGTAGAAACATCATACTAGCAACGAAGATCCACATAATTAAAGCAATGGTATTCCCCGTAGTAACCTATGGATGCAAGAGCTGGACCATAAGGAAGGCTGAGCAAAGGAAGATAGTTGCTTTTGAACTGTGGTGTTAGAGGAAAATTTTGAGAATGTCTTGGACCACAAGAAGATCCAACCAGTCAATACTCCAGGAAATAAAGCCTGACTCCTCACTGGAGGGAAGGATATTAAAGACAATGATGAAATATTTTGGCCACATAATGAGAAGATAGGAAAGCTTGGAGAAGACGATGATGCTGAGGAAAATTGAAGAAAAAAGAAAGAGGAGCCGACCAAGGGCAAGATGTATGGATGTTATCCTTGAAGTAACTGACTTGACCTTGAAAGAGCCGGGGTTGGCGACAGAGAGCTCTGGCATGAACTGGTCCATGAGGTCACAAAGAGTTAGAAACGACCGAATCCATAAACAACAACAGACTGTACCAGCAATAGTTTCTTAGATATGGTTACCTTGGTTTTCTATGGGCAAGCAGATGGCAACTGGTATTTGGCATATTTTCTATAACTCAACAACTAGAGCTGATAGGGGAAAATTGATGCCATTTTTAAAGCAGTAGTTCAAATGTACCTGGAAACCGTTCTACAACCTAAAGCATCTTGAGAGCATCATTGAGGATACCAAATAGGTTGTACTTGTGAATCTCTACAAATGGAAATGTTATTCATGTGGTTGAATGTTACTGATTGCAACAGTGAACAAAAAGTCACTATTATGTTAGCAACGCTAATGCCTTATTCTGTGGAACACAGTTGCCAGATGCGGTAGTGCATGCCAAAGACAGTTCCCCCAAAAGTAGAAACTAACTTTTCTTGCTATGAATACTAGTACAATTCAATTTTCATGGATTGGTTATTTGTAGTTTTTATTAATATGTCCTTTCTATTAATCTCTTAGTCTGCTGGAAATTGTCCATAGGGTCTCTTTAGAGAGCCTAGAGGGTTGTAGAGAAGTGTTTTCTCTTGTTAAAATTTTGCATTTTTAATTCTTCCCCTCCCCCACACTTTCACAGGGATTCTACTCCCCTACTCCCACAATAGTGGAGTACCTACTATTCTCTACATCTTAAAGCTCAAAAGTCAGAATTTCCATAATTTTTTCCCTTTGCTTTGTACTTTCATAAATGTGAGATTAAATTAGGGGGGAAACCAGAACTACTAACTGTTCAAAAGCTTAATGTATGGCATAACTTGAATAAGATGTGATAATGTAGTTGCCAATGCTGAGAGAGATATTGCTAACTGATGTATGTAGTGAGATGTCCATGTGCCCAATACAAATAAAGGCTGTGTGGTTTTTAATAGCTTACTCACTTTTCCTGCATAGCATAGCACTCTCATAAATGTTTCCTTTTAACTGAATATTGAAGGGAAATTTCCTCTTGGATGTTATTTGAAAATGTCTCTGTAGTTGCTGAGTAGATTCATCTGTGGCAAAGAATGTGGGATATGGCTGCTAATGTACAAGAAAATGTATTTGAAACAAACTTGTTAGAATATCGAATTCTGGAATTATTTGTAAAAAGTCACTCCATTTCAAAGAATGACCATTGACCAAAGGCATTTTGATGTCAAAAACAATGAACAAGATTATTATTCTTATTCCAGTTACAAATGTCAACTGACCCCATGTTATTGCACTGGGGCTTTAACACAGCAGCCCCATTTTTCTGCTGCCTGCAGAATTCTGGGAAATATAGTTAAGGTGGGGCTTTTTGAATACTCAGCTACAGAGGTTCTTGCCTTCTCAAACTGCATTTCCCAGAATTCCATGGGCAGCAGAAAAATGGGGCTGCATGCATTAGAGTCCCAGTGTGATAAGACTGTCAAACTTCAATCATCATCTTCAACCATACTCAAAAGCAGCAAGGAAGTTTCAAGGGCAATGAGAGGCCAAACTCTTTCCTCAGTGTCTCACTGCCACCACTAAATGTCTGCCGCCTGAAGTGACCACCTCACTTTGCCTTATGAAAAGGCCAAACTAGATAATTAACTTAAACTCCGTTGGTAGTCAGATCAGAGCTTCAAGAATATATGTAGAGAAGTAAAAATGAAATTGTAATTGGAATATAAATCATGAGATTTAGAATGTGAAGGCAAATTAGTTCTTTCTCTAATGTTACCATATCCTTCCATGGGTGTTTGCCATCTTTCAACAAGCCAGTCAAGAGGTTCATTTACCTGTATACACTGAAGCAGACACAATTTAGACATAATTGTTATTATGAATTCAATTCATTGATCTCTAGCATAAGGAAACGCTAAGATCATATTGAGTTGAATGACATCTATCTTTTTTAAAAAATGAGATGCAAGAAATTAAATGTGTTATGGTTCACATATGAAACATGATCTACCACTCAACAAATACTAACACAGTATTTACATTATGTAAGAACTCTCTTTCTTCATTCACCAACCTCCAACTCTCATCAACTCAACACAGGGTTACTATAAACTTAAAAGTAACAGTTTCAGCACCCAGCTACCACACCCCAATTATAGTGTTCCTGTGGTCAATCCTGAGACACTGATCCTGTTATCACTGAAAGAAATGCTGAGTAACTTACAAATCCTGACACATGAGTCCTGCCCTTAACAAGAAACATTCCTGGTTGAAGATTATTTTGCAATCATGAGCCAATCACATATCATAGCTGGAGCATTGGATTGGATTACAATTTTAAAGACATGAAAGGTTTAATTCCCTGTCTAACTATGAAAACACACAAAGTAACGTAGGTGAGTCAGATAAACTCAGCCTCAGAAAACCCCATGATAGCAGTTTGGGGATCCTTCTGGACTCAGCGCTGACGCTTGATGCCCAGGTGTCGGCGGTGGTCAGGAGGGCCTTTGCACAATTAAAACTTGTGCGCCAACTGCGACCTTACCTCGTGAAGTCTGATCTGGCCATGGTGGTCCATGCCTTAGTTACCTCCAGGTTGGACTATTGCAATGCACTCTACGTGGGGCTGCCCTTGACGACGGCCCGGAAACTCCAACTAGTCCAACGTTCGGCAGCCTTGCTTCTAACTGGAGCTAATTATAGGGAGCATTCAACCCTCCTGCTTAAGGAGCTCCACTGGCTGCCGTTCACCTTCCGGACCCAATTCAAGGTGCAGGTGATCACCTACAAAGCCCTGAACGGTTTGGGACCCTCCTACCTTAGTGATCGCATTTCCCCCTACGAACCTGCATGATCTCTTCGTTCATCGGGGGAGACCCTCCTCTCACTCCCACCTCCGTCACAAGCGCGGTTGGTGGGGACGAGAGAGAGGGCCTTCTCCGTGGTGGCCCCCCGGCTCTGGAACTTGCTCCCCAGGGAAATCAGGAAAGCCCCCACCCTGGTAGCATTCAGAAAGAACTTGAAAACCTGGCTCTTTACTCAGGCCTTTAATTAAAGATTGCTCATCCCCATAGCAATCTGTACCTGTACCGGTTTTCACTTTTTACCTATGTCAACTTGATAAAGACACAGGGTCTATTCCCATCCCAATTTGCACTTCCAAGAATTTGCAGCACTTTATCAGTCACCTCGTGTATACAATATTTATATGGTGCACCTTACCCAGTCTACTTTTACAACCTCTCCATTTTAATCCATGTTTTTATTAGTTCTTGTCATTTGTTTTTATTGGCTAATGTTTAAATTTTTATAATTGTGCATGTTTTTTGTCTATTGTTGTGTTTTATATTGCTATTGTTTTTATTTGGGCTTGGCCCCATGTAAGCCGCCCTGAGTCCCCTTTGGGGAGATAGAGGCGGGGTATAAAATAGTTGTTATTATTATTATTATTATTATTATTATTATTATTATTATTATTATTATTATTATTGGTTCAATTTAGGGTCACTTTAAGATGAAGACTATTTGAAGGCATGCAGCTATAACAAATCATGTTCAGTAAAGGGTCCTTTGAAGCCAGCACAGCATAATGGTTTGAATGACTCTGGAGAACAGGGTTCAAATCCTCCCCTGGTCATGGGAAACCACTGGGTGATCATGAGGTAGTCACACATCTTCAGCCCCTTAAGACCCCATGATAAATTCACCTTAGTGTTGCCATGATCTGGAAACAACTGAAAGGAACCCAACAACAATAAAGACTATTTCAGAT
Source organism: Anolis carolinensis (assembly GCF_035594765.1). NCBI lineage: Eukaryota > Metazoa > Chordata > Lepidosauria > Squamata > Anolidae > Anolis > Anolis carolinensis. The sequence goes on from NC_085842.1 coordinate 280,983,102, forward strand.
ATTGGGAATTTACTGTCCTTGTGCAGTGTTTTCTGTCATTTCAATTTCCACATCAACCATTTCATTCAACTTTTATTAAATCCAAGCTGATTTCAGAACTTATTTCAAAATGGAAGAACATTTCTGATGGGAGGGAGCAATGTTCTTCCACTGTTGTGAGTTATCATATCAAAAAGGTCATAATATAACTTCTGCCATGCGCCCCCCCCCCACCCAGATCAAGAAGCACATGAAGCTATGAAGGGTGTAAAGCAATGAAAAGTGTGCAATAGAAAGCAAAAAGAATACTGATGGTCTTCCAACAATAAGATAAGCTCAAAGCTACAAGTGAAAGAAATGCAAGAAAAATTCTAAAGCATCATGAGAATGAGAGCAAAAATAGGATTGGATAAGAAAACGTCTTGAAAAAAATAGAACACATTTTGGCATACAACTAGTAACATGGAAGTAGAGAGTTTCTCATCCTCACCCTACACCCCTAAAATGTGAAGCAACTTGTTTTCCTGCACCCATGCCTAGTCACAATGAACATGACAAACTATTTCTCTTTGTTAGGTTGTTGTATGTCTTTCGGGCTGTGTGGCCATGTTCCAGAAGCATTCTCTCCTGACATTTTGCCCACATCTATGGCAGGCATCCTCAGAGGTTGTGAGGTATGGATGAACTAGGCAAGGAAAGGAAAAAATATATATCTGTGGAGGGTCCAGGGTGTGACAAGAGTCTTTTGTCCTTTCTCTTTGCTTCTCTTTAGTCAACTGGCAATTAATTTTCTTGCAGCACATCAGAGCTCAAAGAAAAATTGTGTACACATCTCTACAGCAAGCACTTGAAACATCCTGGAGGACACATGACACCAATGTGCTGGATTTTTTTTGGGGGGGGGGGGTTGGGGGGGTAATTTTCCACCGGGGTTTTCCAGGAATGTAGTGCTAAATGTAAACAAAGTGTGTGAGAATACACATCTTGCTTTAAAAGAAACAAGGCTCTTAAATGGATAGCACCACTGTTTTTACATCATGTCACTGATTTTTGTCAAAACAGTGGAAGCAGAGGACTCTTGGGTACATCGTCATAAATTCATTCTCATAGGCAAGAACAAATAATCTGACAATTTTCCCTTGCTGTGAGAAAGTAGTTGAAAACTACATACTTTGGGACTTTTAAAAAACAGCTGAAAATGTGGGGTGACAGAGAAGTGCTATGCCCGACTTACCAGACGGAGATGTTGCAGCAGCAGGAATTATCCCACCTGCCATTGCATCTGTGGAGGGCTTCTCTTTTCCAGCAGCCCCCTGCACGGCAGGAAGGTTTCACACTGTACAACCAGCAAGTCTGGACCCTAGCCAGGTTCTTATGCTCTTGAGGCCAAACCCCAGGCCTGCTGTTTGTTCACCATGATGGGAGTCCCCTCACCAGGTACCAGTTTATGGCCATCTTTGGCAGATCACTGATAGTCCTGGGCCTCCCGTGTGCTGAATTCGGGGGACACTCCTTTAGGATTGGTGCAGCTACCACAGCAGCTGCAAGTGGAGTTCCAGTGGACATAATCAAGACTTTGGGCACTGGAATTCTACCGTCTATGCCTCATACATCTGACCAGGCCTCCTCCTCGAAGGAACAGGGACTGCTGGGTGCTCTTTTTCTCACTCCCACAGGGCTGCTGCTTCAGACAAGAAGGGAAGAGGTGCACAGGACATGGGACTGCCATAGGCATTGGTGACATGTTGCATGGGGCACTGGTTCATGCAGGTGCCATGCTGCTAGGACTGTTCAGACTGCTGGATGACATACTTTGGACTGACTGGATGGGTGGATGGCATATTTTGGACTGTTTGGACTGTTGGACTGGAGCACTTTGGGACACTTGGGACTGCTCACTGTAGGTACGGTTGTTGAATGTTGGGACTTTGGGGAATATTTGGGTTTTCATAGATTCTCTGGATTATTGGGATTTTGTTGGTTACCGAGGGGCAGGGTTGGCAGGGGGAGTTGGTAACAGCAGAATCCCCTGATGTGGTTAAGTGGTATTGTCATCAGCAGGCTGCCCGATCCCTGATCCAAGACTCATGCACGGAGGCCAACTCAGTTTCTCATTTGCTATCCCAACACTGTTTGTGTGTGTTGTCATTGGGTTTGCTGGTGGGAGATAGTAGTCGCCCATGCCCAAGGAAATGCTCTGCCCGACTTACTGGGTGGAGATGTTGTGGTAGTGGGCATTTTCCTGACCGCCACTGCACCTGTGGGGGCTTCTTCTTCCCAGAAGCCCCCTGCATGGTGAGAAGGTTTTCCACCACACAGCTGGCAGGCCAATCAGCAGCAGGCCCCACCCTGCCTGCTGATTGGCTGGGGCCAGCTACTGCTCAATCCATCAGCAACCTATTTAAGGCTGCCCAAGGCTGCTCACAGGCAGTGCGCCTTTGGATGTCCCATCCCACTCACCCTTCATATGTGTTTAACAGTCCAATGGTTTTGTTAGAGCTTTGTTCGTTTGTCACAACTTGCAGGTGTGTGGCATGGGCCCTGAATCTGACTTGCTTATTCCCCCCCCCCCCCCATTGGAGGAGAGGAGCATCCAGTGGTTTACTAGGGGTGCAATGGTAATGGTGTCCTAGTATTGTGCCAGTCAGTAACAGCAGCACCCCTGGCGTGATTAAATGATATCAGTCAGCAGCGGACTGTCCGATCCCTGATCTAGGACCCCTGCATGGCGGCCAACCCTGTTTCTCATTTGTAATCATTAAACAAGTTGTGGCCTTTTGTTATCCCAACACTGTGTGTGTGTTGTCACTGGGTTTGCTGGTGGGAGGTAGTAGTCACCCATGCCAGCACAATTAATTGAGACTCATGCTGCCATTGGTGCAGTTGATAGGTAAGCTGTAGATTGAGCTTTTTGTGGTCAGTCATATCAGTTCAGTGGATGCATGATGGTTCAATGCCTTTTATATTAGAAGACAATCTATCTGTGTTCTTGGTAACTCTGTTTTTCTTGGCTATTACTCTCCTATTGAGACAACAAGCAAATTGGCCAAAAAATCAAATGGGGAACTCTGTAGCATTCAGTAACCTCATTAACAAGTGCAGGACTGTTTCACAATAGTCCATGCTATCAGGAAACTGGTCCCCGACTTGTCAATAAATTACATGAAATTACATGACAGCATGTTACACTTTCTTACCGTTTCAAATTACAGATATAGAATAGCAACACTTGAAAACAATATGATGCTACCTAACAAGTGCTGTGATGGAACACAGGAAGGGGAAAATGAATTTATATCTTTCCTTGAGATCTGCCACTTACCTATTTCTATTATTTTATTATTGTGGGCATTACACTTCTTTTCACTAGAAATGGGGTAATTTTCATCCCACCTCTTTAATCAATACTTTAGCCATGCTTTATTCTCTTCTCAGAATGGCTTCGCTTTAGTGTTGCAGCACAATATGGGGGAGAAGAATTTCAATGAGAGCAATGAAAAACATCCTTTCATCAATACTGAGAAAATGTTCATAACAGTCTGAATTTGCTGAGAAGGGGAAAGGGGAGGAGAACAGAAAAAGATATGGAAAGGAAGGGTTTCTTTTTCTTCTCCTTTGAAAACTTTTGTTTTGCTTTGTTAGAAGATTATAGAATTAACTTTCGAGTTTCTTAAGTGCACTTGGATAGATACCACCTGGGACCAGAAATGTCTCGCATTCTGCACATAGATAGATCACCTCTTTATAGACATGTATGCAATATATTCAGGCTCTGGAAAGGAACCTAATACACTTGATGTTTGGAGTAGAATTATATAGCACACATCCTTGCCTGCATGTTCTGACAACCAGGTACATTTATGTCAGAATAAGGCTTATGTCAGTTAACTATTTTGTTTGCTTGATGTTCTGAGAACTGCACAACGGAGGAAACATGCAGGTGCCCCAGGACTTCCCAGTGGCATTTCTAATGACCTCATAAGGGCATAAATAATCTCTAGGTGGTGTAGAGGGCATTTCCACATGTTTGGAGCCCCTCATGAACTCCCCCAGGAAACAAAATGAAATTTTATGAATTTGTTTTTTTAAATGTTCTCAAAATATTCTCTCTGGGCCCAGGAAGGCATGTCCTGAAATTCCATAGAAGGTGTATAGGGGAAGAAAATGGTTTTGGGGATGTAGGTTTTTTATTTCTCTCAGCTGGCTTGATGAAGGCCTCTTATTATCGCATCAGGTGGGGCTTTTTGGAGGCATACAGAGTTTCACCTATAGTTTAGTCAAGGAGCCTACTCCCATCCCATGATGTAAAACTACTTCTAGTAAGCTCTGTGGCTAAACTACAGTGGAACCAGTGTTTGCCACCATAGCGGCAACACAGGAACCTTCCCATGTTGTATCAGCAACAATGGGGGGAAGCCAGGTGGCTGATGCTTCTCTCTGTAGGATGGGGTTATGGGTAAGTCAGTGTGCTGGGTATGGAGCAACAGGTTCCTCATGTCCCCCAATGGGCACCACCAGAATTGCCATGATCCATGGTGATTTCGGTGGCCAGTATGATAGGTAAAGGTAAAGGTTTTCCCCTGACATTAAGTCTAGTCATGACCAACTCAGGGGATTGGTGCTCATCTCCATTTCTAAACCTCCAAGGTCATGTGGCCAGCATGACTGTATGGAGTGCTGTTACCTTCCTGCTGGAGTGGTACCTGTTGATCTACTCACATTTCCATGTTTTCAAACTGCTAAGTTGGCAGAAGCTGTGGCTAACAGTGGGAGCTCACCCCGCTCCCCGGATTCGAACCACCAACTTTTTGGTCAGCAAGTTCAACAGCTCAGCTGTTTAACCAGCTGCACCTGTGGAGACTCTGGTTCTTGTCAGAGCTTCTTTTTTTAAAAAAAAAACTTTCTTGAATGATGACTCCTTGATTCTTCAGACAGCATGGTCACTAACATGCTAGCTGTGGGATTACAGAAACTGTCATTCAAACCAGCATTGTTTTCCCCCTCAAACTCTGGTTACTACAAAACTGCAAGCCTTGTACAAAATGACAACTTTCTCAGACAGATTCCAGGTAGGTACAAAATCTCAGGAAGTATCAATACTTTTGGATTCTTTTCATTCTGGTTAAACCTGTCTATTCTAGTCTCTTTCTTCAAGTATCCTACGTTTCCTTCCCTTCCTCCTTTGTGTCTTTCCGCGGTCACATCCAGTCTCATGCAGTTTCACTAATTTCCACTTAGTCTTTATTATTATTGCAGGTTGAGCAGCCCTTATCTGGAATTCCAAAATCCAGAATAGTCCAAAATCTAAAATTGACCACATAGGTGACTTAGATGGTGATACTTTTGGTTTTTGATGTTTTAGTGTACACAGACTTTGTTTCATGAACAAAAATTATTCAAAATATGATCCATAAAATTATCTTCAGGCTATGTGTGAAAGGTATATATATGAAGCATAAATGAATTTCATGTTTAGATTTGGGTCCAATCTCCATGTCTCATAATGTTCATACATGCAAATTTAGGCAATCCAAAATTTTAAAAAATCTGAAATTCAAAACAATTCTGGTATCAAGCAGTTCATATATGGGATACTCAATATGCATTATTATTCAGGAGTTTCAAGACCTCATCCCATGAGGTGAGGAAAGTGGGGGGATCATCTTCTTTACTGTAGCATTTCATTCCATTCTGTTTATAAGGAAAAAAATTATAATATATTCACACCCATCACACACTATGTACTTTTGACCAATTCTACAGTAATCCTCCATGTTTGGAACTAGTGCTAGCATTCCTGTTTCCCTTACTTGATCTCTGTTAAATCTGTGTCCTGAAAACAATTGTTATGTTTACTTGGTAGCAATCATCTTTACTGCTTTTGATACAATAGAAACTGAGAAATAGAAATAGGCAAATGCAGATACATTTCATTTTAGATGTGTTAGGTTAACATAACCAACCTGGGGAGTTGAGAATGAAACATTCTTGTTAATGCCCCGTGCTCCCTAGAAATATCTTGGTATGAAGATATTTATCTCCAAAGTAAAATTGGTTTGTACAGGAAGAAAACCTAAGACTTCTAGAGATATTTTTCTCATCTCGGAGCATCCTGAATTACTAAGAAGCTAGGGGATGGCTGGGAAGCAAGAACCACCTGAGCCCTTCATGGCATTATTGGCACATTGAAACTACTATCTGGAGAGGGAGCTTGTTCTTGAGAAAAATGTTCACTGACTCACACTACCTCTGTTGCAGTCTTTTGCCATCTGAAGAGGTCACATTAGCCTCAATTTAGGTAATACCCTTCCATTGGCAGAGGGATTATGTGCCTTCAAAAGCAGATATTCAGGTGAAAGACATCAGTTTTGGTTGTTTTCAATGAAAAGAGGGATTGAGTAGCTCAGCTCTCCACCACTGACTTTCAAAATGAGGGTAGTATTTACAGATGAAGAGTAGAATAGATGTTCTAATTCTAATTCAGTGGTTCTCAACCTGAGGTCCCCAGATGTTTTTGGCCTTCAACTCCCAGAAATCCTATCAGGTGGTAAACTGGCTGGGATATCTGGGAGTTGCAGGCCAAAAACATCTGGGGACCCCAGATTAAGAACCACTATCCTAATTTCATTTGTTTTTGTTCTGTGGATTAATTCCGGCGTGAATTCCAATTTTTCTGAACTCTGGGATGCTTGCAGATGAAGCTGTAATTCATGGAATTTTAAGGGTGGTTCAATAATGTTGTCTTTTCTTTGTAATTAGGTTTATAAGATAAACAAAAATACAGCACTCCTCTCCCTTCAATGACTGGGTAGATTTTTTTTCTTTTCTACCCAAATATCAGTTGTCATTCATTTCCTTTATAGTCCCTTATTGCACCTGGCAACCTAATTTCTAATCCTCTGCTGTCTTTAATTGTTGCCTCCATCTTTTTTCTTCTTTTTTAAAGAATTCATTCAGTAGGAAAAGCCATAAGCACTGCTAGGTAGGAGGATCAATCTTCTGTATAGAAAGATAGTCATTAACCAAAATAATGACCAAAAGGTTTGACCAAAAGAAATGTATTTTAAATACTGGGTCTATCAGGCTACTCATTCCTTTACAACTACATCTCCCTACAATTGTACACTGATAAAATACAGATACAATGAATTAACATTTATCTGCTCATTTAAAATTGCATAAAATTTTGTGCAGAATTTTGGTGTTATTTCTTGTGCATAAAAAGAGGTTTTCCGGTGGGCACGTATGGCGGCAGGACGGACTTACTGAGAGCTCTCGGTAAGCCTCCGGTTTCCAGCGGTCGGGTAGAGTCTTAGGCTCCCCTCTTCCAGTGGATCGAAGCAGGAAGAGACGCTAGACCTAGCGCACCCCGTAGATCCGATCCTCGACTGAAGGGCGAGGGGAACGGGTCCGGGCGGCGCGGGATCGCGGACCGCGGAATCGGCAGCGGGTGAGACATCCGCACTAAACTGCCAGCCTTGCCCATGATTTTAAAGGAAAAAAAAGGAATATAGGATCGTGACCGAGGAAATTGTGAGTGGAACTTTTCTTTTGTGTTAGCACCGAATAAATAACCATAAAATACAGCCAACTCTAGTGAAGACTCGAAAGTCAAGATCTTAAACAAATAATTTTTTTTTTACGAACTGGACGGTAGATTGAGGTGAAGGAACAAGAAGTAAACTTATGGCGGGAGGTGAAACAAAGAGAAGATAAACAACCTACTTTTTGACCTTGGGGGGCCATGTTGTTATGACTAAAGCCTCCTTCTTGTAAACAATCTCTGTCTGTACTTCTACGGAACGCCCGCAAGTTCTAAAAACCATCGAGCATTTCCGGTGGGGAAGTGAGTGAGTCGCCTGGTGGTAGCTCCAAAAAAAGAAAAAAAGGGGGGCCGGGGGAAGAGGAAGAGGAAGCGAAGCCATAGGCGGTGCCCCTCTCTAAGAGAACCGGCGGAAACACTGCTGTGGTGGAAGGGTCCTGCCGGAGCCGCTACTCACTCAGTGGTGCAGACAGAGGGGAAGACGAGACGCGGAGAAACAAGGGCAGATTTGGCAAGTAGACATTTATTACTACAGAAGATTGACCAGATTAAGAAAATAACTTCCATAGAGGCAGAGCCACGGGCCCAGGAGACTTGTATATAAGCCTGATTATTGAGTGCAGTGAGTGGCTGGTGTTACCATAAGACAGAAGCCCCCTCATTACCAGTATATATATTGGGCATATTGGACAGGACAATTAACTATGGCAGTCCCCAAATTTAGAGCAGAAAAGTATATGAACAGTAGAAGCCAACTTAGAAGACCCTCACAGGCGGAGGATATAAATCTGAGGGATATTTTACAAGAGATTCAAAAACTGGCAGAGAGACAGGAAGAGCACCAAAGAGAAGCACAACTGAAGTTAGACAAACAAGCCTACCAACAAAAGGAGTTACATCAAGAAATGCTGGAGATGAAAAAAGAAATTAAGGAAGATATTGGAATTCTGAAAAGAGAATTGGAAAAATCACACAAAGACATTAATGACTTGAAAGTAGAGAACACCAAAATAATTAAAACACAGGGAAAATTACAGAAAAAACTGGATGGACTTGAATTCAAAAATGAAAAATTAGAAAAAATGCAGGAGAAAATAGAGTTAAATGAAAAAGAATTTCAATTGCGCTTCCGAAACATTCAAGAGGAAGCTAATGAAAATTTAAGAAAAATAATTGTGAAATTGATCTCAGATCTTCTTCGGCAGGACCTTGAGACAATAGATAACGGAATAGACCAGGTATACAGAATTCAGACCAATTTCTCAAGAAGAAACAGAGCCCATAGAGATGTAATTATCCACTTTGTAAAGAAAAGGACCCGGGATGAAATTTTAATGAATAACAACCGGAACCCAATGTACTTTAAGGAAAAAAAGATAATAGTATTAAAAGAATTCCCTCAAGCTATACTAAATAGAAGAAGAAAGTATTTCTTCCTGACGGATGAGCTCAAAAGACAAAGAATTCGCTTTAGATGGGAAAGAAGTGAAGGGATAATGGTTACTTGGAAGGGAGAAAAACATTGGTTGACTACAGAGGAAAAGGCAAAGGACTTTTTTCAAAAGTTGAAACAAGACAAGAAGGATACCATGCACATATCTCCAAGCCCTCCCTCGGTGAAAAGAAAGAAACCAAAAAGAGCTAGACATACATCACCTAAGAACTCCGAGCTAAAGATAAAATTAAACCCAACAACATCGGGCACATCCGACGTGGGGGATGATAATGAAGAGGAATCAGAAGAAGGGGAGGACGAGGACATAGAATCAGAAGAAGAGGATAAAATGGAAGAGGAAAGCGTACCCCGGGCCACGAGTGGTGCAGAAGGAATCGACCATGGTGTTGAGTGACTTTAAGTGTAATTTAAAGTTTTATTCTAACAATATTAATGGGCTTAATTTGCCCAATAAGAGAAAAGAGGTTATGAATAGTTTAAGGAAAGGGAGATTCGATGTTATAGCTTTACAAGAAACACATATCTCACAGAGATTTGGTGCCCATTTAATAAATAAAAACTTGGGGAAAGAATTTATCACATCAGATAAAAATAAGAAAAGAGGAGTAGTGCTATATGTAAATGAACAATTTCAAGTAAATCTTCAATTTAAGGATCAAGAAGGTAGATTTGTAGCGGTTCTCTTGAATTATGATTTACATAAAATTTTAATTGTTAATATTTATGCCCCGAACGGCCCTCAAAGAAAATTTATCAGTGATTTAAAGAAAAATATTGCAGATTCAGTATTTGATCATTTAATAATTTTAGGTGATTTCAATGGGATAATGGATATTAAAGTAGATACAACTAAAGTATTTAAAAATAAAAAGAATGAGAAAGGAAGACTATTACCTCAAAACTTTCAGAAATTGAGAGAAGAATTTGACTTACAAGATGTCTGGAGACTTAAAAACCCGGGATCCCGCGATTACACTTTCTACTCAGGTAGATGCAAATCCTGGGCTAGAATAGACATGATTTGGGTATCTAATTCGCTATGTACAAAAATAGATAAAATAGATATCTTACCAAGGAACAAATCTGACCACTGCCCCATAATTATGTCAATAAATTACAAAAAAACAATGAAAAAATGGAGATTTGATGAAAATTTATTAAAAAAAAGAAATTGACATTATCAAAAACAAGAAATTGACGAAGGAATTTTTTGAAATTAATTGGCAATCAGAAACCAGTATCCAAGTGACGTGGGATGCGTACAAAGCGGTTATAAGGGGTTACCTAATACAACAGAAGATTGAGAAAAATAAAGTGAAATTCCAGAAGTTGAATGAAATTAATAAGGAAATAACTCAAATAGAGAACGATCTAAAGAAATATCCACAGAAGTCACTTTTAGAGAAAAGGAGGAAAACACTCATAAATAATAAAAAGAACTTGGAATTAGAATATACAGCTAATCAACTAAAATTTATTAAACGCTATAATTTTGAAAATGCAAATAAACCGGGGGCCTGGCTTGCACGGAAGGTGAGAAAGAAAAGACAGAAGCAGTTAATAACAAAAATAGTTGGTAATAATATAATATACCTTAGTGATGAGGAAATCCTAGGTAAATTCAGAGAATTTTATACTAAACTTTATAAAAAAGAAGAAATAAAACTGGAGGATATCTCAGAATACTTGAACACATTGAAACTTCAGAAAATAACTGATTCCCAAAGAGAGGACTTAAACAAAGATATAACAGAGAAAGAAATCAGAGATGCTATAAAATCAATGAAGTCTAATAAAGCGCCAGGACCAGATGGCTTTACATTAAGTTTCTATAAAGTCTTAGAAGATGATCTAGTACCCTTTTTAATGAAAATTATGAATGCGGCCTTAAAAGATAGGATTATTCCAGAATCTTGGTCTAAAGCGGAGGTGATAGCAATCCCTAAAGAACTAGCAGATCCAACAGATGTGCACAACTACAGGCCTATCTCCCTTCTGAATACGGATTATAAATTATTTACGACAATTTTGGCAAATAGATTAAAAAATTTTTTTGGGAAATTGGATCGGGAGGGAACAAAACGGTTTTCTACCTGGAAGACAATTGCAAGACAATGTTAGATGTATCTTAGATGTTATAGAATTTTATGAATGTAACCATCAGAGAGAAGTGGCACTTTTAGCAGTAGACGCAGAAAAGGCATTCGATAACCTCAATTGGAATTTTTTTAAACTGCTGGGTAAAGAGCTAGATTTGGGATATAATTTTATGAACGCCATAGAGGCGATTTACAATAAACAATCAGCCAGATTGATAATTAACGGACAATACTCAGAAGAATTTGATATAGAGAAGGGAACTAGACAGGGTTGTCCCCTGTCTCCTTTGATTTTTATTTTTGCGGTGGACATACTAATAAGAAATATTAGAAGGGACGAACAATTGAAAGGGTTAAAAATAAGAAAGGAGGAGGTCAAAATAAGAGCCTTCGCAGATGATATAATCTGCGTAATAGAAGAACCCAAAAATAATTTAAATATTTGGTTAAAGAAAATTGAGGAATTTGGAAGGGTAGCGGGGTTCTACATTAATAAAGAGAAGACCAAAATTTTGACAAAAAATGTTACAAAAAAGAATAAGGAGCTTATCCAAGACATGTCGGGGATTAAAGTAGTTTCGAAAATTAGGTATTTAGGAATATGGATCACCGCAAAAAATGCCCAACTATTACAAAACAATTACTTAAGTAAATGGCAAGAGATAAAAAAGGATCTGCAGCAATGGCAACATTTAAAAATTTCTTTAATGGGAAGGATTAGTTTAGTAAAAATGAATATTTTACCAAAATTATTATATCTTTTTCAAAACTTACCGATAATAAGAAATCAAAAAATCTTTAAAGAATGGAAGAGGGATATCTCTAAATTTATTTGGAAAAATAAAAAACCCAGAATAAACTTTATCATTATGAAAGATTCGCCTAAAAGAGGTGGCTTTGGCCTCCCTGACCTACAACTGTACTTTGAGGCTTGCGCTCTGCAGTGGATTAAGGAGTGGGTGACTCTGGAGAAAGAACATTTATTAAATTTGGAAGGTTTCGATCTATGTAGAGGCTGGCACGCTTACTTGGGTTATGACAAGAGGCTAATTGAAAAGAACTTTGGGAACCACTTTATTAGATCTGCTTTAATAAAAATTTGGGAAAAATACAAAGTCCAACTCTACTATAATAAATTGCCGCTTTGGATCTCTTCTTTGGAGGCAAACCAGAGAAAAATACTAGGCTGGTCTTTGTGGCCTACATATAAGGATGTCTTAAACAGAAGTCAAGGAATATACGAGTTAAAATCCCAGGAAGAAATAAAACAGAAATTTCCTAATATGTCCTGGTTCCAGTATGCCCAAATAAAGGAACAATTCGCTAAAGATAAGATAATTGGATTTAGTAGTTTAAATAATGTATGGGACAAAATAGTATCTTTAAAGAAAAAGACGATTTCAAAAATCTATACTATTTTATTAGAAGGGTCAACACAAATGGAGGGAATTAAAAATTGTATGGTAAAATGGGCAAGGAATATCGGGCGCCCGATTAGATTAAATGAATGGGAAACAATATGGAATAAGAAATTAAAATATACTTACGCTTCAGATTTAAAAGAAAATTGGTATAAAATTTTTCATAGATGGTACATAACACCGAAGAAATTAGGAAAAATGTATAAGAATTATGACAATAAATGTTGGAAATGTAAAAACCAGGTAGGTTCCTTTTATCACACGTGGTGGACGTGTGACAAAACGAAAAAAATTTGGAAAATGATCCATGCAGAGATCCAAAGCATACTAGGTAAACAGTTCCCGCTTAAACCTGAATATTATTTATTAGGAATAACGGACACAAATTTGGATTTGGATTTAAATGATGATATTTTATTCACATACTGTATTACAGCTGCAAGAATGACTTTCGCGAAACATTGGAAAAATGAGGAGACGCCGAAGAAAGTTAGTTGGTTGAACAAAGTAAATGAAATTCGAGACATGGACAAACTTACCTTTTTACTGAGAACGACAAGAGGAAAAAGCATTAGAGAAACCAACTGGGGAAAAGTAGAAGAATATCTTAATAAACATTAATTTAGTAATACTAACTATGTAATAGATATGAGTGATATGAGGTAAATACGGTGATTAAGGGTATAGTTTAGATTGGGAAGTGTACTTCCCAAAGAATGACATTTCCTGTTTTTATTTGTTCTTTGTATTTTTATATGGAATCAATGTTCTTTTTCTTGTGTATCTTTCCCTCCCCCTTCCCCTCTCCCTATACCTATTTCCCTCTTTTTCTTTTGTCACCCCCCCTTTTTTTTTTCTTTCCCCCACTTTTTGTTTCCCCACTATACCCCCGTTTTTATATGCTTGCACTGTATTTGAAAAACTTCAAATAAAATTATTTAAAAAAAAAGAGGTTTTCACTGCAAAACTACTTCTTATGAATTTTGTGTGGGAATTGCCAGTTGTCAACAAGGTGCAAAAACATGTGGGTTTTGAAATCCTTCTCACAACAGGAAATGTGTAACCTGTGCTCCAGACTGAGATTGGGGTGGAATTGCAGGATGGGGAAGTTGGAAGACAGGGCATGTTAGCAAGTAATTACTGATACATCAATGTCTAGCAAGCATGGTGTTTTCATTTATTTAATATCCAGTATATGTATGCAGATAGCCACATATGCATATACTCAAATTCCCAAGATCTGATTCCCTGTTTGATGGGGTGTGTGGATGGAAGGGTTCCATTTTATTAAATAAAATGGGAATATAATCCCCTCTTGGATCAGTGCATGTGTGAGGGCATTCTCATAATCATGATCCTCCTCCCCGCTTCTGGGGAGCAGAGTTATTCACTTCAATGACTGGCAAAGGATTGCAGGGAATTAGTGTCCATCAGCCTCTTGAGAGTCACTTGATTCCCACTTCTACTTTGCACACATACCTAGGAGTAAGCCCCGATGAAGTAAAAGGGGGTTGTTTAATAAATAAAAGGATAAAAATGGGTGAAGTTCTTTCTCTTGATAGTAATAACTAAATTATGCCTTCATTATCAGAAGGGCTTAATTAAAAGTAACACATTACTTTGTGACAAGATGGTCCTAAGTGCTGAGCAGAGTTTAAAAGATGCAGATACAGAAGTACAGAGGAAGTGAGTTGGCTGGGACTGCTTCTAGTCCAATAGTGTCCTCAATCAGTGGGATGATGTAGTTCACGTCTCCTCATGCCAGATCGAGTTACTGTTGCTTCATCGTGTGTTTGAACTGTGCAGATCCCAACTATTTCACAATACCACATCAATTTCTTCCAAGTTCAGTACCTTCCCCTCTGATAAAACAATGCAAACTGTTTACTTGATCCCTCTCAATTATATTTGTAAAATATGTGCACATTTTTCCACTTCTGTCTTTGGCATGATTCTGGTAAGCACAAAAAGAAGAAGCATGTATGTATTGTAAACTGGATGCAATGCACCCAGATTACAGTACACAGTACACAAACCACATGGGATGAAAAAGGAGCAACACATTCAGAGGGAAATTATTATAAGGTTTGCTTTGGGGGCATACTGATAAAAACATAGAGTAAAAGTCCTAGTGTGTCAGCTGAAACACAGAGTTTACTCTCAGTTTATTTAGTTGTGTCTGTACATATAAATAGATGTAACTGATTCTAGTGAGGTGTGTTTAGGTAGGTGGCATCTGGCCCAGCCAGGCTCTCCTACTCAGACACCGAAACGTCAGTCTCCGCTCAACACAAGCACAGCAAAGTAGTAGCTTCTCTTCTCGGCACCAGTCTGAACAGCTGTGTCTCCTAAATCATCCACCTAGGTCTTTTCACTTCTGTGTGGGTGGCACAAAAAGAACAGAATGATAGCGCAGGCAGCAAGTGCCAAAGAATTCTGGAGTAGTCGCCTGTATTATGTACATAACAGGAAATGGCTGACATTGGCTATGTGCGGTGGGGCAAAGCTTTGCCTGTCATTCAGATCCCTGCTTATCTATGAAACTCACTGGAGGAACTAAGTTGGGACAGATATCTTTCAAGTTAATCAACCTCACAAATATAATGTGAAGGTGGGGGGGGGGGGTAATATTCTAACCATAACTTTAGGAAAAATATTTGGAGGGTTGGTTAGACAATATCTTTCACAAACTCTTAGAAAGCTTGGTTGTTGAGAGGTATTGAGGACTGAAATCCAAAAAAGGAAATTTTCCCAAGCTCTGACTATGCTCTAAACTTCTTTGAGGATTGGAAGAAATCTTCCAAACCTCTACACCATGTAAAGTTCCTGCTTCTTGCAGGGGGTTGGACTGGATGGCCCATGAGGTCTCTTCCAACTCTACGATTCTATGATTGTATTTATTTATTTATTTATTACATGCATTTATACCCCGCCCTTCTCCCCGAGGGGACTCAGAGCGGCTTACATTCTGCCACGAGGGCCAGCAACAAATATACTATAAAAACAAAACAATTAAAACATGATAAAAACATGATAAAAAGTATACAAAAATTAAAACGCTGCAAAGCAGCGATATTGCACCATCCTCAGTCATTCACTATTGCTACAATTACAGATTTGCGACCCGATTACAACAGCCAATGAGCTTATTCGCTGAATGCCTGGGCGCAGAGCCAAGTTTTTAGTTTTCTTCTAAATCCCAGGAGGGATGGGGTTTGCTGGATATCGCTGGGGAGGGAGTTCCACAGCCAAGGAGCCACCACCGAGAAGGCCCTGTCCCTCGTCCCCACCAGCCGCACCTGCGAGGCAGGTGGGATTGAGAGCAGGGCCTCCCCGGAAGATCTTAAGGTTCTCACGGGCTCATAGGAGGAGATACGTTCGGATAGATAAGCAGGACCAGAACCGTTTAGGGCTTTGTAGGTCAAAACCAGCACTTTGAATTGGGCTCGGTAGCATATCGGCAGCCAGTGGAGCTGGCTTAGCAGGGGGGTTGTACGCTCCCTGTAAGCCGCTCCCGTTATTAACCTGGCTGCCGCCCGCTGCACCAGCTGGAGCTTCCGGGCCGTCTTCAAAGGCAGCCCCACGTAGAGTGCGTTGCAGTAATCCAGCCGGGATGTGACCAGAGCGTGGACCACCGTGGCCCAGTCAGACCTCCCAAGGAACGGGCGCAGCTGGCACACAAGGCGGAGTTGTGCGAAGGCTCTCCCGGCCACCGCTGAAACCTGAGGCTCCAGGCTCAGCGATGAGTCCAGGATCATCCCCAGACTGTAGGTCTCACAACATTACCAGAAATGTGTATCATTTAACTATGCCAGATATGAAATGTAGCATTTGATGTTGTGTTTGGAAGCCCTTTAAATACAATAACTAAACCAGATCTTATCTCACCTTTAAAGCAAAGTAGGTTAGTTCTGGTGAATACTTGAATGGGTGGCTGCCAATGAATTCCATGTGCTGTAGGCTATATTTCAGAAAATGGTATGAAATTTAAGAGGTCACCATAAATTGACAGGTGACTTCAAGGCACATATTAATCTGAAGCTATAACTGTAGCCTAGCAAGGTTGTGTGTATGAATCCTAATGTTTTTATGCAAAACTCAACCTTTTTGTCTAAAATATAATTTTTATTTACAGCAGTTGACTCTTTTTTCTGAGTAGGTATTTTGATGTATGGAAAAATAAGAAAACTTGCATATGTTAATTGCAGCACCTGAGAGCATATACATATAATTAGGGCATTACAAAGCAGACTGTGTGATGCACACATAACGATGCCCCCTATAACTCACCACCACTTCCTAACCTCTAGAAATTTCTGTTAGAGGCAGTCACTTCACTCTGCCTAATGGACCAGACCCATTGCCTGCTGGTAACAAGTTATGCTTGTATCTAACTCTGATCCCATCAAAAATAATTTAATAGATACTTTCTCACATTCTTTTTTTCCCTGATGGGATAAAAGCAAATTTCCAAAAGTTAGGAAAGATTATCAGTTAAAATTTGGTTAGCATAAAGTATGTTTTCAGTACACACTTGCAGAGGTGTAGCACTTTTCTCCCACCAGAAATGCAATTCAGTGTGAGCTGTTTCCTAAAGGAAAGGTATATGTGAAAATTTAGATTATTTTGTCTAGCACAGCTGCTGCTTCTACTGCAAAATGAGAGCTGCAACTGATGACAAGGTAGTACGGAACTTGACACCTCTCCTGGCATCTACTCAAGAACACAGAATGTTTTAGCCGGCCTGTGGCATGTGATACATTTCTTAATTGTTGATAACATATAATTAGGAGAATGTAAGCTAAGTTTAATGAAGGCACTAAGTTAAACTTACAGGCTTTACTATACTTGGACAGACTTTGTTAGTCTTGGAATGTGACTCTGCAGAATAACGGTTTATAAACAGGACGAAATAGCATCTTCTCTTCACAAACTATCAACCTAAAATTATGGCTGACACCCTCAGCCACAGTAAATGTTTTATACTGAATAAACGTCAGCTGGTCTGAAGGGGACACAGTGCCTAAAATATTTTTTTCCCTTTAACAAAGTTAAAGCCAGAGCTTGTGTGGAAATTTCTGGCATGTAAAGAAATCATTATCTCATGCCTGAGCTATATATTCTCTGCTGATTTGTACAAACTTGGGTTGAAATTCAAGGCACATTTACCTAGGAATAAAGCCAATTGAATGCAATAGTATGTACTTGCTACAGAATGGACATCCATAGGATTAGACTGATTTTTGTTGGTCCTAAGAGTAACACATTACACATTATTACTACATTATTATGAGACACATCCCAGTCATGAGAAAGTACCTTTAACTGCTATGGAGTGCAGTTGGAAAGAATTAAAGATGTGCAGAAATGCCTTGAAAATCTCACAGATTCCAAAGTGCTAATACAAACTCACATCCACTGATTTGTATGCAGAAATGCAGTCCAAGGATGTCCCAACACAATCAACAGTAACTACTTTCCCATGAGATTGTTGAAAGCTATCAGCTAGTGATCATATTATCAAACCATTTCCATACCCTTGAGGCTTGTAAAAAAAATAAAACTTAAAATCAGTCAGGGAAACAGAAGACAGGTATGAGACAGAAAAGGAGGGGGGATATCTATGATGGCATCAAAATATACCTAGACTACATTCGGGATTACAGATAAAAAGGGCTCCTAGCAGAGATCCTCGTGTAGGATGCAGAAAGGTACTGGGTTTTTTTGTTTGTTTTTTTGCAGATCCTCCTTGTTAAACAGTCACTTCCACAGTCTCCTGTGGTGTCTGAACAGCCCCACAACTGTCTAGAGAAGTTTTCAAGGCAGGGAATTAGACCATGGTCTCTTTTAACCAAATCAGATTAAGTCCAGTGCTGGAAAAAGATGCTGACTCTCTGAATTTGGTGGACCATTCAAGAAGACTTATTGCAAACATATATTATGGCTTCCATGAATTGGAGTTTCTATAAACTTGAGTCCATTTCATCACATCTATTGGGTGCAATCATAAATTGACAAGAAAGAATGGGAAAATTCTCTTTATTGTGTTGTTTATTCGTTCAGTTGCTTCCGACTCTTCGTGACCTCATGGACCAGCCCACACCAGAGCTTCCTGTCAGCCGTCTGATTCTAATGAAAAAGAACAAAAAGTTACATGACTGGTAATATAGATGGCCATGGCACTGGTAAAATTCAACAAACAAACATGAAGGGCGATTTTGAGCCCTAAGAAATAGAAATGAATTTCTTTATAAACTGTACTTTTTATAAACAGTAATTCAGCAGTTTCACACTAGAGCTTCATTAAGGTCATATACAGAATGCCCTATACATGAATGTGTTCAACTGAATTCTAATAAAACTATGCCAATTGTTTGGTTGAATCCTGAAATGAATCAGGCGAATTAGGAATAATATAGACTGCATCCAAATTAGATAACATTGTTCTGAATTAGGTCAGAATTGGTTCAACATGAATTTGAAGATGTAAATGCAAAGGTGCAGTAAAAGAAAGCCAAGGAGTATGCTTTCAAAATGTTGAGGAATGGTACCATATAAGATAAACATTGGAGCAGGGAAAGGGATGAATACTCTTGTACTCAGAAACACATGCAAGCACAGTCTGAAATGTATTTAGAGCCAAGGAAATGAAAAACTGGGCAACACCTTGGGTTGTAGTTTTGCCTGTCTCATGTGGGACTTTATGACACAGAGGTGGTGAACCAGACAATAGCAGGGTCATACCATATAACATCATGTGATACATGTTGCCGATTTACCACGTCCCCACAATAAAGTCATGCAACACTTCCAGGAGTTATTTTGTGCAGTGAGTTCAAGAGCTTCTGTGGTGGCATCTACCAGAGACCACTCTTTCTATTTATTTATTTATTTTTAATTGTTTTCATGAATGATGAAGTGCATGTAAAATTGTGTTATGTTCATTATGTCCTTTATAATATACCTGGACACATGTTCTTCTTATTGGATCCCTGTCCCCATTAGCCAAATAATCCTTTCCTTGAAAGGAATAATTAGTGAACAAGTATTCTACCAGAAGAAAGATACTGCTCTTAGTTCAATGGATTAAAAGAAATCTGCACAAAGAATAAAGTTCATTCAATTTTATTGCATCCTTTTGAAAGCTTTTTGGTCTTTTAATTTGTTCTCATGTTATCAGAATTGATTTTCCGTCTCTGCTATCCCAGAAAGAATCCCTTTGGTGAATCTCTCAGCAGATACCAGTAATGAAGAATCGGTTTGCAGGATAGTTGCTTTGCTTGGGCTTAAATCCAGAGCTTCCCTGGAAGGTTCTCTCCCACAGCCACTAAAGTATTAATATAGAAATGTGGAATTTTCTAGATGTGCCTCTCTGAGAGGGAAGATATTTATCTACATGAAAGGAGGTGGGGGCATTTACCTCATATATTTTAAAATAAACATTAGAATTTTTGAAAAGCTTGCTTACAAAACTCATAAGAATTAAAACAGTTTGAACATCCCTTATCCAGAAACCTTAAATCTAAAAAAATTCCAAAATCCAAAACTGTCCACATGGATGGCTGAGCTAGGAACACTTTTCTGTTTCAATCTACTCAAAGTTTGTTCCATGCAAAAATTATTAAACATATTATATATATTGTGTATAAAATTACTTTCAGCCTACATATGCAAGTTGTGCATGAAACATGAATGAATGTTATGCTTAAGCTTAGGTCCCAGCTCCAAGATGCCTCATTATGTATATGCAAATAGGTCATAGGTCAAAAATAAAATAAAATTCAAAAGACCTCCAGTCCCTCGTACTTTAGATAATGGATACTTAATCTGTAGTGTAATGTGCCAAAACGTCTGAGGGAAACTAGGGTTTAGAACAGTTACTTATTGTAGCTAAATCCAATTGACAACAAGTTTGTTGTTGCTAAATCCCTTCGAGTCACTCCCAGCTTATGGTGACCCTTAAGGCAAACCAGACACAAGATTTTCTTGGCAAAATTTGTTCGCCAGGGTTTGCCTTTGCCTTCCTCTGCTGCTGAGAGAATGCAATTTGCCTAAGGTCACCAGTGTATTTCCATGGCTGAGCAAGGAAGACTCATTGAATCCCCAAAATTTTGAGGAAACTATGTTTTTGCATGGAGGTTCAGTCCTCAAAATGCCTCTAGCAATACCCCAAACTATGCTTCAACATACAAACTATCTAACCTAACTTGATTTTGGTGCAAAACAGATTCTTGTGTTTCTGAGAACAGGGACCTTCAGGTGACATTTTAAAAATCATGTAAAGCAAAGTCTATGTCAGTTTTTTTCTTGTTTCAATACAAGAGTGACATTGAAACAGATCTACCATGTTCTGACTTATGTGGGCAAAACGCCCAGGTCTATTTTGGTTTCAAATGTCCTAAATCATGTACTACATGACATGAAACAAAGGAAACAAACAAGGAAATAAACAGGATATTCAATTTCCCATTAGTTTTCAAAGAAAGTCAAAATTTGACTTTTGTTAGAAAATCAGACTTAGATTCCTACAGTAAAAAATATCTTAAATATTTTATTTATGCATCCATTTTTATCTCATATACTCAGGACAGAAGGTTAAATAGGAAAGAAAGGAGGTGAATAAAGATATAGCAATGAGCATGAGAATTTGTCGATATTACAAGCCTACAATTGTTTCTACTTTTTAATCTGTTTTCAGGATATTACTCCTGATATAGCTGTCCTGTTGGAAGATTATTACAGGTTCCACAATGAAGACTCATTTAGTGAGCAAACTCTTCAGGCAGTGCAGAGCATTCTGTCCTCTATCTCTGAAGCGAAGAAAGAACAGTGGATAAAGTTGGTAACAGAAGGCGAGATGGGCAGGACTACTCAGAAGGCATGGAGGTTGTTAAGACAGTTGAGCAATGATCCTTCACAAACGAATACCCATGCCAACACAAAGGTAGATCAGATAATGCATCAATTCCTGATTAATGGAAAACCCAACCTTGTCACAAAACTAGGAAGGACAACCAAATAATGAGAACAACCACATTTATGAACCTTTTACATCTACTGAATTGGAAATAGCTCACAATAGATGTAAAAATGGCAAAGCGCTGGCCTGGACAATCTACGGATGGGACAAATTAAGAACTTTAGCCCAAAAGCAAGATGCTGGCTGCTGAAACTGATAAACAACTGAATCGCATCCCATCAGATCCCTAAAATCTGGAGGAAAGCAAGAGTCATAGCCATTTTGAAACCAGGCAAAGACCATAATGATCCAAAAAGCTATAGATCAATCTCCTTGTTGTGCTATCTTTATAAAGTTCTGGAGAGACTTATTCTGCATAATAATTATGGAAAAAAATAGACCCATGTATGATTCCACAGCAAGGTGGTTTCAGGAAAGGGAAAGGCTGCACATCACAAGCATTGAACCTGACTGAGCACATAGAAGATGGTTTTGAAAGGCAGCAGATTACAGGAGCTGTCTTCATAGACCTGTCAGGAGCTTATGATATTGTAATCATCACCTTTTCCTGAGAAAAAATTATAATATCACAAAGGATTACCACCTTACCTGCTTCATATGAAATCTGGTATAAAACAGGAGCTTTTTTGTTGAGTTCCAGGGGGAGCGTGCTTGCTCCATCAATGTTTAAGCAAATGATCAGCCACTGCCAGAAGGGACAGGGAGTTTCATCTATGCTGACAATCGTGCCATCAACGCTCAAGCAGGGAGCTTTGAAATGGTTGAACAGAAGCTCTCCGAAGCTCTAGGTGCTCTTACTGCCTATTACAGGGGAAACCAGCTGATTTTTAATCCATCTAAAATGCAGGCATGAACTTTTCATCTTAAGAACAGACAAGCATATTGAGCTCTGAGGATTACCTGAAAAGGAATCCCATTGGAGCATTGCAGCACACCAAAATACCTGAGAGTTACTTTGGAAAGTGTTCTGACTTACAAGAAGCACTGTTTGATTATTATGCAAAAGATGGGTGCAAGAAATAATATCATATGAAAGCTAACTGACACGTCCTGGGGATCACAACCAGCTACAGTGAAGACATCTGACCTTGTGCTTTGCTACTCTGCTGCTGAATATGTATGCCCAGTGTGGAATACATCTCACCATGTTAAAACAGTGGATGTGGATCTTAATGAGACATGCCACATTATTACAGGATGTCGATGCCCTACACTGCTGGAGAAATTATACTGTTTAGCCGGTATTGCATCACCTCATATCCATCGGGAAGTAGCAGCCAGTAAATAAAAGACTAAGGCATTGACATCTCTGGTCCATCTTCTGTACAGATATCAGCCAGCATGCCAACATCGTAAATCAAGAAATAGCTTTCTAAGATCTACAAAGATACTTGGAGGAACACCTCAGCAAGCGAGAGTCCAAAAGTGGCAGATTAAAACCCAGAACCTCAATCAGTGGTTGATACCAGATGAGAAACTCCCTTCTGGGCACCCAGGAGACTCAGTGACTTGAAAGGAACTGAACAGATTGTGCTCTGGTATTACAAGATGCAGAGCCAATCTTAAGAAATGGGGGCACAAAGTGGAGTGCACAACATGTGAGTGTGGAGAAGATCAAACCACAGACCACTTACTACAATGCACTCTGAGCCCTGCCACATGCACAGTGGAGGACCTTCTTACAACGAAATCAGAGGTACTTGAAGTGGCCAGCTTCTGGTCAAAAGAAATTTTGCATAATGTCAAGTTTTTAAACTTTACTTGTGGTTTTTTTAAATACAGATTCACTGTATTCTTAATTCACTTCTGACATGATAAATAACCTGTTTTCACAACATTATCAAAACTGAAGACTACTACATAGGTCCCTCCAAGAGAAATCTGTAATGTTATTGATTTCACTTATAGCTTAGGAAAGGAAATATGTGAATTACTGGCCTATACACAGAAGGCTTATTTTTATGAGAAAATTTGGGATGACACTTCATTGCTTTTTTCACCTGCACTTGCCAACTTGGCAGTTGAAACTCAGCTTACTGTTCTGACTGTCATATTCTATTGTACAGATGTTTCCTGAAGACTCAACACACAATGACCAGCATGTAGCCACAGAAATTGTCTGTCTGTAGTCAGAAAAAATGGAAAGGGGAAAAATACTGTATTGATTGGTGACTAAACAGAAACTATTGAGAAAGGAAAACAAAACAAAAATTTTAGTATAAATGCTGTGCATTGCACTGTGTTTGGCAGGGCAACTGAATGGTGTAAGGCCAGAACGAGAGACAAAGTAAGGACTAACATAATAATAGTATCATATATATTCATGTATAAGTCTAGAAATTTTAGTCAAAGAATCAGCCCAAATAATCAGCCCAATCGATTTATCCATGGGTCAATATAATTACTGTCTCGTAATTTGGTTTTTTTTAAAAAAGGAATTATCTCCTTCTCTCAGTAGAGTGGTAAAAGGTGAGAACTTATTTCCATCCAGAAAAATCTACAAGAAGCACTGATACCCTACTATCTATGCCACTTCTATGTCTAGCCTATTTGAATGCCGGGGCGAGGAAACGTGGAAAACAGGAGTAGTTGGCCTCCTCAGGTGGCCCTGGCATTGCCCCTTTCTGTGGAATGATACTTGATTTATCCACAGGTCATATCAAAATCCATAATTTTGGCTCAAATCCTGCCTTACAGTTGACTTGTATGAGAGCATATACAATAGTACTTTGCATACCTATGAGCCAATACTGTTTTCAAAATGTTGCTAAGATTTCTCAGTGCTTAGGTGAAATGGCTGGTATAGCTTTCCATTAATATTGACATCATTTGGAGGTCAAACTCAGATGCTTATTGATTTGTATTTTCACTTTGTTGGGCATGTATTGTATATTGGGAAATGTCTGATGTATCTCTTGTCAGAGTATTGTAGCACAGCAGTAGTAGTACGAAAAGCAATGGAGCGCAGAATGAAGTGACACTTCGAGGTGTCAGTAAAAGCAATATACAAAGCTTTACTGAACGGAGCAGAAAACAGCACAAACAGACTCTTGCAGATGACAAACAAACACAGGACTGATCTGTTCTCCAACAGATCTCAAACTCAACTCGAACTCAAGACAGACTGAACTGATGCAATAGATATGCACATACTCTTGTGTCTGGATCCTCCCTAGTTCCAGCCACACACACCAAGGTCATCATAGCTCATTAGTGATTAACTCTTTACACACTATATTACACACTCTGGATGATGCAATCTGACTGCAATACAAGCATGGCACAAATTACATTTAAACACTCTCATTACACAAATCTCACTTTGACATCTCTTTTACATCTTTTACCTCACAGATTCCTAAAATTACTGCATACATCCAATGAAGTGAAAAAGCACACTGGCACAGCCAGACTGTTCTTCAGAAATCATTTATGACCTAGGACAAAAATTGGGGAAGAATACCAACATAAACTATTCAAACTATCACCGATGAGCTACAGACTATCCTAGATAGTGACCCTTCATTCCATAGATCTTGGGCTTGCTCACAGGTAACCCCCCTTCCTTCATCTCAAGCAGCTACAGTAGGCAACACAACAGGGATACAAACACTAGGACCAGACCTTGCAGCAAACTAGGTGTCTGCTCTGTTCCTTTATCAACTATACCAACACCATTAAAGCACTAAATAACATCACCCTTAACATTACCATTCTAAATAAGGGTCCACAGTGGTGCAATGGATTAAACCCTTGTGCTGCTGAACTGCTGACCTGAAGGTTAGCAGTTTGAATCCGTGAGACGGGGTGAACTCCTGCTGTTAGTCCTAGCTCCTGCCAACCTAGCTGTTCAAAAACATTCAAATGTGAGTAGATAAATAGGTACTGCTTCTGCACTCCAAAGATACACTCCAAGCAGTTTTTCTGGCCACACAGGAGGTGTCTACAACAACGCAGGCTCCTTGGCTTGGAAATGGAGAAGAGCACCTCCCCCAGAACTAGAGATGAGCACTGTCTCCAGAGCCGGAAATGAAAGGAGAAGCCTTTGCCTGTGTCTTTGTGTTTCACGGTAGTTTCATTTGTAACAAGTCATTTGCCTGTGTTTGTTTATATGTTGTAATCCACTTTGAGTCCCCTTGAGGGAAAGGGCAGAATATAAATAAAGTGGTGTTATTATTATTATTATTATTATTATTATTATTATTATTATTATTATTAAGGAGTGGCAGAAAACAATATATTAAAGCATGCATCTTTCTTGATCAAAGACAGATCGGGTTCTTCCCATAGTTTTCTTCCATCTTGCTAGCTTTCTCAGTATGCTAGCAAAAGCAGTTCATCTCTCCCCAAATCATGACAAACTATCCAGAATCACCACAGTTTTCAAAAATATAGAACCCCAAATACAGGCAAACTGTAGATAGGCATTATGTCAGTTATCAGTATTTTCTGTCACTTTCCAAGGAATTGTCAATATGGAAATTGGAGAGAAATAATTTTATTAGACAACTTTTATCCCTCTGAGTGTTTTGCCATCTGTTGTTTGATGTCATCTGCATACATGGATACTTCATGTCTCACTGTTCAGTGTGACTATCATATTGGAACTATGTTAATATAGTTAATATACGAATCACTAAAGATCACCATTGCTTACTTTCTTCCCCTTTGAAAGCAGTCCATATATTTCTAAACATTGTATGGTAGATCTAAGTATATATAAGAGAGAAGACTTTATTAAGGAATTAGCTGGTTGCTGAATCACAGTTTTATGTGGTTTAGGAAATGGCTGTGGTCCTACTTCCTCCCTGAAAGCAGCAGCTGGGTGAGGGAAGAGCCCAGTCATCTAAAAAGCTTTAGCTGGAAGGAGTATGGGGGGAAAAACAGAAGCAAGCAGTGACTTGTTACCTAGCAGTTTGAATTCTATTTTGGATTGGCTGCTATTGTCAAGAGCTGGAGGTGTTATGTTGTGTTTTCTTTTAAACTTTATATGCAATTTCCATTGAGGAAATACTGAATATCAGATTTCTGATGATGTTGTTTCTGGCTGATATTTTTAGTGCATTGTAATTGCACACTATACTCCACTGTTATTTTTGAGAGGTGGCATGTTGTTGTTTTCCAGGCAAACCTCAGTTATAAAACTGACAAAGAAGCCCCTTTTTAACGATGCCTTACCTTTCCTCTCTTCAATCTAGTTAGCCCAGCCCTACCTTTGCTCCCAACCCTACCTTCCTGGAAGTGGTTTTTTAAAAGTATCATCAGCATTGGGAGGTGAAGGAGTGTTGGAGAAACATAGATTTTTGGTGTCGGGTTGCAGTATGTTTACAATAGACAGTGCAATAACATTTGAAATATGAAAGAATGGGATCCTAAACCAGTTTATGCACAGTTTGGGAGTGCCTTCAGACTCCCAAACAGAGTACATATAAACAGCAAAACAGGGGAAAAGGAGGAGAGCAGATAAGTCTGTTAAGTTCTTAAGTCTGACCACTAAAATAGAAATCATAAGGAAAATGGAGCACTACTGAAACAAACAAATAATCCCTGGATGCAATTTGGAAGAAGCATGCAAGTCATCTCTAAAGGTTTTTGTCTATTTATGCTTACCTGACCTAACTTTTTCATATCACAGATATTAAATGTTTGCTAAAATGTGTAGAACTGCTCTTCTGTTGCTGTTGCTGCCATTATATATTTTCTCCATACGATTTCTTCCTCTGCTACCACATTTTCTCTTAAAGACATAAAGTCTAGGAACACACATGATTTGGTGACCAAGGTGTACCTATATAGTTTTCATTCAAAATATTCTGCAGATCAGTTATTTAATGATAATGATTTGCTTGCTTTTATTTGTTGGGTGGGAAGGGAGTTTCAGGTCATTACACACCCACCATTCAAAACACTATCTGTTATTTTCTATTCTTTAATGACTAGCCAATCTGCAATATATCCTTTTATCTCAAATATATTTAAGTGCATTCAAGATCCTGTGATGAAATACTTGGTGAAAAAAAGTCTTGGAAGTCCAAATATATATAACAACTGCTAGACCCAGCATTAGTCATATGTCTGTCTACATACTATCATCAATTTCTATAAAGCCAAGTTTATCTTGCAGCAGTCATGCCAGCAATTCTTCCATCTTATCTCTGGGTAGAGGCAATTACAGGGATCATGACTATCTTGTTTGCACTTACATTAGCACTTCCCATTCAAGGAGGCTTCTCAAAGAGCTAGTGCAAGCTGCTCTGTTACTTGTATCAATTAAGAAAGAAGGGGAAAAGTCTTAAGAGAAGTTTAAAGGAAGGTAAAATTAATGTGGGGAAGAGGGAGGCAGTGGGAAAGAACTTTGGGGTACATAATACATTTTATGACGCAAGTTGTTAATAATGCATACAATTCATATTACTTCACTATGCTACTATCCTAATTAAGTAGCCAAGTAGTGTCTCCTGTTCCAACCTCCTCAGTCCTCACATACTGAGCAGCAGCCAGTGAGCAACAGGGATCTGTTCCCCTTAATGAAAAGTAGCACACTGATGTTCCCACCCATCTCCTATTACCTATCTTAGATTAGGATCCCTGTCGTCATTATTCCTCATTACAGCAGAGATTGGAGGAAAGGTTGGAATGTTAGTCAGCCAATTCCTGGACAAGAGAGCAACCCCTTTAATTTGTAGCAGTTGCTGTTCTTTATGTGGAGACTGAGATTTTTATGGTCTTTGTGTGCTCCCTAAACCAATGAATATTCAGGGATCCTGAGTACATGCCAGTCAAAATACATAGCTCTAGGTTAATAACACTCACATCCTCTTTGCAGTTTTTCTAACCTTTCTCTTATCGTACAACACTTATTGCACCCAAGTGGTTTGTTGGGTCTGAATAGGCAGTACCAAATAAGACCACATATATTAGTACATTTTGTTGGCAGCATACGGCATTGGTAGGTGATTCTTTCAAAGCTCTGGCAGATGCCTGGAATATGGAGATTACTAGTGCAGTTGACACAATCGCTCCCGAATGTCTCCTTCCATAGAGCAGAGCCAAATCAGCCCCCTAGTACTCCTGGGAGTTGGCGGTGATGAAGCAAGTAAAATGGAGACAAGAGCAGCATTGAAGGAGAACTCACAGCAAATCTTATCAAGCATGGGCTAAAGCATATTCAAGAACCTATTCCATGACAATGAAGCCAGCACAGAAATCTTTTGCTGCCACCAATGTTGCATCTGTAAAGAACCACCCAAGAGAGCTGTTCCGTGTGCTAAGAGGACTTTTAAACCCTGCTCAGATAGGGATCCCTGACCAATCAGCAGCTCATTGTGAATAATTTGTAGGTTCATTGCAGATAAAGTCTCTTGGATCCATTCTGACTTAGACGCCAGTATTGATGCAGTCCCTGTGGATGTAACTCAGGCTTCTGCTTGTCCTGTTTTAATTTATTCCTTTCAAACTATACAGCCTGATGATATGGACAAGATCTGGGGAGAAATTAAGGCGACCACCTGTTTCCTGGACCTTGCCCTTCCTGGATGGTTAAACAGGCCAGATGATTAAACTGGCAGAGTGGGTGAAGGCATTGGCACAAGGCTCAATGCTCATTAGCCTGAAGGAGGCCATAGTAAAACCTCTATTGAGGAAACTAGATCCCACTCAATTGGACAACTACCAGCCAGTTTAAAATCTTCCCTTTTGGGGCATGGTTCTGGAGAGGGTGGTAGCTTCTCAACTTCAAATTTTCTTGAATGAAACCAATTATCTGGACAAATTTCAATCTGGTTTCAGGCCTGGCAATGGAACAGAGATGACATTGCTTGCCTTGGTTGATGAACTATGGAGAGAGCTTGACAGGGGGAGTGTGTCCCTGTTGGTTCTTCTGGACCTTTCAGCAGCATCCAATACCAAGATAGAAATGAAGTTTTTATTATTATTATTATTATTATTATTATTATTATTATTATTATTATTATTATTATTTGCATAAGAGACACATCCTGACATTGGCTGATTCACCGATCTACTCATGAAAAGTCTATACTTCCACCCCACCTGCTGTGAGACCACAGAAAAGTGGGGATTCACCATAGTGTGAAACTGCTAGGCATTTTGGAGTGAAATAGGCCTAAAGGCCCCTGAGTTAGATCTACCTCCTACTCAGCTTCACTCCAAATTCAAGTCCCCTTAAGTGAATCTTCATCATGATGAAATGGAAATACAGGACTTCTCAATTCCCAACAGAACCCTAACTGCCATACAAAGTAGTGACAAGACAAAACAATAGCACCTGACAAAAGAATGCAAAGTGATACATGACTGAACCACAGGGAGGGTGGTTGGAGAAAGCCAACAGAAACTGACTGCCTGGGAGAAAGGTGGGCTCCTTTATATCCCGGTCAGATAAACCTGAGTTAAGCCCTCCCATTCCTGGTCAATACGGGAAGCCCCAGTCCCAGGGGCATCAGAATGCACCAAAAATGCAGAACCTCCTCCTCTTCGGACTGCTCACAATCCCTCATATCTTTGAGAAGAGGTGAATAACTCTTCAGAGCTACAAAAAATGTTGGCCTCCATCCATTTTGTGGGTCAGAAAACAGAAAGCCAATTAACTGTAGAACACTCCAATTTTCACAAATTAATAAAATTATAAAGAGCCCCCACTGACACCTCCTTTCAGGTTCATTAGAACAAAATCCTTAGTTTGGGTAAAATCCTTTAAAAAAAATAAAGTTGTTTGACCTTCCTGGGTAACTTTTGTTTTACATGTACAGTACAATGAATGTGATCGCACTGTGATCACTGCTCTCAAATATTTCCATAATACTTAACATCTCACACCAAATCCTGGTGCCAGTTGAGATTACATCTGGGGCCACACCTTCTCTTTGGCTTTCTCTATGGTCAACTATTGTAATCCCTGGTAATTTATTACATCTAATTTTACTCTTTGATGGAACCTGAAAATACAATCCATCTTTGAAATATACAAATGTTCTGACGTCTCAGATGCAAAGAAATAGTTTGAAACAAAAGTTGTATAAATATCTGCCTGCGCCAGCAGTACAGTTTGAAAGGGAATGTTGTATACACAAAGTAAATTAAAACGGGATCTGCGTTTATGGAGTAAAAGGGTATTTGGAAGGGTGATTATACAGAAGACAGTTGCTGTGTGGTAAAGCAGCACGTACATATGTGGCTATCCTACAACTGGCCAAGGAAATAAATCCCAGGTGTACCTAGGACTTTTGCCACAGCCAGACCACAACTCCTGGGAGGGACCAACCTAATTGGCTGACAACACTGCAGACCATTTGCTGCTGGTTACAGACATAGTATAAGGAGAGAAGGTGATATCTGTTGCATGGCCCCATTTCTCCATGTGCTGCAAATAAAAAAGACTGTTGTGTTGTTGACCAAGGGATATCTGTTGGAATATGCCAACTAGGAGGAGCAAGTGACATTTTAGCCAAATATAGCTCTCCTTCTCCATCCCCAAACCCCAGCTTTTTAAACTCAGAAGCTAAAATCCTTGAAAAGAGCAAGTTTACATTCCTGCAGCCTGCTGCAGCAAAGCCAAATAAATGTTTGGGTGAATTCTCATCTCTGTCGTGAGTCTTTCTGAAGCCAGAAAATGCCATTTCTATAATCAAGAAAGTGTATCCAGTTTATTATTATTTTGAGGTGCACAGCAAGGTCACTGCAGTGGGTAGGGGGAAGGCTGTATGTATGGCTCCTGCAGAAAATAGGCACTACACCCTTCAGATCTAGTTGGAATAATTGACTCTCACACACATGTAATCCTTTTAAAAGGTATAAGGAAGACACAACTGTTTTCATGACAGTTAGCAGAATCAGATGTTCTGATTTCCGGAGCACTAACACTGGGGGCTGTCCAATAAGACAAGGCACTTGTCATTCTTGTACATAAAACCAGGAAGGTGAGGTTGTGTGTGAAACAGTTTTGTAATGAATGGTTGCAAGGGATCATCTCAGAGCACACATATTAACTCAAGTGTTAACACTGCTATGAGACAGTGGTTTCAGTAACGGACTATGACGCTTGAAACCAGAGTTCAAATTGTCACTTAGCCATGGAAACACTCTCTCAGCCTTACAAGAAGACAAGGGCAAACTCCCTCTGTAAACAAATCTTTGTGATCGGGCCAGTCACCATAATTTTGATATGACTTGAAGGCACACAACAAAACCAAGGAGAAGGAAAAAGAAAGGAAGGAGAGAAAAAGGAAGGAGATTAATAGGAGAGCTCCCTCAGCAACAACAACATTGCACTATCAAAATTCCACTCTCTTTGTCTGCCAGTATCACTGTGTTACATTTTTGCTTGGCAAAAGCTTATTTCAGAAGAAGGGTAGAAATGTGTGGAACAAAGGCTAAAAGCTTGAATCTTTCAGAAGAAAAATCCCCAAGTGGATAGCAGCAGCATGCTCTACTTCTTCCAATTGACTGAATTTGTGGTTACGCATTTGCTTGAGATACGATGACTGATCCTGCCGACAAAGGCAGAACTTGATGTTTTGTTCAAAATAACACTCCATGAGGAAATGAGGTGGAAATTTCTAAAATGCACAGTTTTTTTGTTTTTGTTTTTGTGGTAAAGACAGGCTTTTATATCATTCCTGGGCCTGGCCTGAACCAGTCACTGGTTCTGTATGGGTATACTTGTGTGGGGGTTTATACTAGTGCTATTCCCTAACGAATGGAACACTTAATTTCCCCAAAACCATTTACTTCTGGTATCTTACAACAGAAGTGCTTAAACAGGAAGGAAACTGTCAATAGCCCCTTGCAGTTAAAATACAGCTCTTATTGGGAATGTAGCTCAGAAACTAGAATGGTTTCATTCTGTGGTGCTGGGGGTGCATAAGTAAAAAGGTTTTCAAAATGATGTTATTGTTAGGGGGGGGGTGTTTTGCTCCCATACAGAGCTCTGTACTCAACAGTAGCACATATAGCAGAATGGGAATTTATGACCTAATGTAAATTTTGCTAGTATGAATGCAAAAACTCCCACACCAAATACAGTGACAATAGGGGGCCGGGCTGTGGCGCAGGCTGGTAAACAGCTGCTGCAATAAATCACTCTGACCATGAGGTCCTGAGTTCGAGGCCAGCCTGTGGTGGGGTGAGCACCTGTCAATTAAAAATAAAATATAGCCCCTGCTCGTTGCTGACCTAGCAACCCGAAAGATAGTTGCATCTATCAAGTAGGAAATAAGGTACCACTTATAAAAGTGGGGAGGCAAGTTTAACTAATTTACAACGTTGGAATGAGGAAGTGAGGAAGTGCCATCAGTGCCCACACTAGCAGCCTTCAAGAAAGACTTGAAAACATGGCTCTTTCGCTGTGCTTTTGGAGAGTAAGCATTTTATATTTCTTTTCCGTTGCTCCCTCTAATATCTATCCTCCAGAATACTCCACTCCCTTATGACCCTGTTCGCTGTGGTTTTTATTTTTATGTCTTTCTCACCCCGAGTTTTAACTTAATGTTCATGTGGTCTGCCCTTGTCTCCTTGTTTTATTTTGTAATGGATATTATTTACTGTATTGCTTATTGTGTTGTGTTGTGCTGTTCTTTTATATGCTGTTTACATTGTATTGTTTTGGGCATGGCCCCATGTAAGCCGCCCCGAGTCCCTGTTGGGGAGATGGTGGCGGGGTATAAATAAAGTTTTTATTATTATTATTATTATTATGATGATGATTATTATTATTATTATTATTATTATTATTATTATTATTATTATTATTATTATTATTATCAGAGTGGGTGATGAAGCAGCTGCTCCCCCCTGTGACCAGAATCGAACATCCCCTCAGGAGAAGGTTAAATTACCTCTGCATCTATCTATCTGGTTTCTCTGTCTCGGTTCGATGTGTTTATGGGCATTGAATGTTTGCCCTTTATGTACATAATGTGATCCGCCCTGAGTCCCCTTCGGGGTGAGAAGGGCGAAATATAAATACTGGAAATAAATAAATAAATAAATAAATAGATTCAACACCTTTCTTAAATATACATAACTCCTACTGAAAATCACATAGGAATCTGCTTCTCTATAGATCTGCTTTTCAAGTGTACAAAACTCCATCACCCTTCATCCTAGCAATGTGTAAGTAGGACAGGTACAAGTGTCAATTTTCTACTCCAGGATGCTCCAATACCTTACATGCTACCAAAAATAGGGGAGGCGTGAAGGGAGTGGTCAGAAGGCTAACTATCATTCTGGAAAAGCAAGTATTTTATGTTAAATGGTGTAACAGAACCCTGTAACCTATCTAAAAAGTGAATTTCTATGCCTAGAATCAAGGATTTTATCAAACAAAGGTGGCAAACTGGCATAGAAGCAGGACCATAACCTGGATGACAGTTCCTATCATATGACACTGTGCGCAATCTGTTGCTGGTCTGCCAGCTCCACACAACAAATCCATCCCATGCTACTGATGGGGAAAAGCCATCAATAGCCCTTGATTGTACCACAATTTATCCTGATAATCTTAATCCACTACTCTGCTGGAATGCCACATGGCATGCCAGCAGTGACATCAGGAGATAAGATGGTTGTCTTCACTCCCTTCCAGAAAGAAAAGAGTAAGATTCTTAAATCTTAATTTTATTTTTAATACTGAACTTTGTGGAAATTGCAAATCTCCCCCTTAACCCCCTCCACCCAGCTTACCTTTATTTTTTCCCTTGTCCTACCCCTTTAATTGTTGAACCCTTTTCTGATTTTATTGTAAAACTTAAAATTTTCTTTAATAAAAATATATTAAAAAAGAAATTGCAAATCTGTTATATATATATATATATATATATATATATATATATATATATATACAGAGAGAGAGAGAGAGAGAGAGAGAGAGAGAGAGAGAGAGAGAGAGAGAGAGAAGAGTTTACAGAGGAGGGAAACTGTGGGAGGGTTGAGTTACCACTCTAACAGGAAATATGATCATGGGGCCAACAGAACTGTGATGCATCACTAATACACACTGCCAAGGGTGATCGACCAGTAAATTGATGAAAATCTGTACTCACACAAAGTTTGTTGGATAGCAGCTACATACAATAAAGTTCCAAGTCATCCTTTTCTTGGTCAGAAAAAGAATAGACTTGAGGGTCTGAGAGCTTCTAACTCACCCTTCCCTATTTTGACCTAAATTCTAGAAGGTTCCCTCTCTGCTGTCTTCCCAAATAAAGCACACAAATTAGTCTGCAACAGAGTCTATGATGTATTTTTCCTAGTTCTGGTGCTTCTTTTTTCTGGGAAGGAGGCTTTCTTTTTTCTCTTGTGCAGTGTTCCCTCACTTATTGCTGGGGTTAGGTTCCAGGACCACCCACAATAAGTGAAAATCCACGAAATAGGGACGCTATATATGTATACATTATTTTAGTAGTTATACACTATTTTAAGTCTTTCTCAACTAATCGTGTGTTGATAAATCGCCTCCTTCTCCCGTTGCCGCTTAGGCTCCTTTTCTCTCCCTTTGGCTTCTCCTTCCTCCCTTCCTTAGGCTGTAAATTGTAATTTTTTATGATTTATAATATTCTTTTAGAGTTTATTTAAAAACCACAAAACAGCGAATCCACAAAAAGCAAACCACGAAGTAGTGAGTGAACACTGTACCTGACAGAGAGGAAGGAACACTGATGCATTTTAATGAATTCTCACAACTCAGCTCACTTATGCAAATTTTTAATTTCATTTTGGTAGGAGCTGCTGAAATTGCTCATCGAAAGACTGGTGGTTCAAATCCGAGGAGCAGAGTGAGCTCTTGCTGTTAGCCCCAGCTTCTGCCAACCTAATACTTTGAAAACATGCAAATGTGAGTAGCTCAGTAGGTACCACTCCAGCGGAAAGGTAACAGCACTCCATGCAGTCATTCTAGCCACATGACCTTGGTGGTGTCTATGCACAATGCTGGCTCTTCAGCCTAGAAATGGAGATGAGCACCAACCCTCAGAGTCGGACATGACTAGACTTAATGTCAGGGGAAAACCTTAACCTTTATCTTTACCTTAGTAGGAGGAACTAGTGATTATGTGGGAAAAGCTAAGAAATCATAATGAATAACTTTAATGATTTAATTAGGGAGTTAATTCTAAGTTTCTGATACCTGAAAAAAAACTGTGTAGTAACCTGATTATAGTGAATGAAAAAAAAGCAAGAACTATTATTCAAGGTAAAAACAGAGAGGGCAGGATTCTATGTAATGTTACAGTTGGCCTTTCATATCCATGGATTCAATATCATCAGATTTGACCATCCATGGTTTAAAAATATCCTCCCTCCCACAAAAAAAAAACAACCCTCAAATTTGCCATTTTATATAGGAGATCCATTTTACAATGCCATTATATATAATGGGACTTGAACATCCATGGATTTTAGTATCTATGGAGAGTCCTGGAACCATACTCCAGTCAATACCAAAGGCCAACTGAGCTTCTAAACAATTGCATCAGAATATTACCTTGCAATGCTTAAGCCTCAGGAATATTATCTTGTGTCTCAGGATTATGCAAACTTAAATGTGATTTCTTACCATTGGTTTTGCTGGCTTGGGCTGACTGGATTTGCTTGCCTTTGCTGTAATTTCAGCCAAAATGTATGAACAGCCATTCTTAAACAGAGCAGGTTTTAGGACTGGACTGTTAGCTAACAAAAAGAATGAAAATGTCTTCACGTATTTTATTTTATTGTAAATGTTACTGGTGAAAAGCTAGTATTTCATGCCATGAAAGATGGGTACATTTTCTTGTCCTTTCTTCCCTTTCCTTTAAACTATGTGAGATACACATAGCCACCAAAATGAGCTACTTGTTTCCAGTTTTTTTCTAAATATGGGTTTGGGGAATTTCCTTCACCTGTTCCCATATTAGGCTATTTTCTCCATCCCATCCAAAGACCATCCCTTTTTTGTGTTATGTTTTTGCCAAGGCTTTCACAGTTAACATAAACTACAATAAAATGTAGAGTAATGTGAACCAGTCTCTGGTATTTCTACTGCTTGCTGTTCTTGCATTAGGGTGGCAAAAAGCAACAAAATTGGAGCTGCTCTGAGAGACGTTGATGGAAATGTTGGATTCCTTCCATGTGTTTAAGAACTCCCATTAGTTTCCTAATAACTAAAGAATGCATGTTCTAAGCTGGAGAATAGTTATATGCCAGCATGAACTTACTTTAAAAATAACAATAAACCATGTGAAAAAGTTCAGATGATAGCAATGTTGATGATACCATCACCAGATTTTTCTCATATATGAAGGACAACTATCGTTCACTACCCATCCCCCATTTCTACTCTCTGAAGGTTTGTGCTTTGACTTCATGTGTTTTTTGGAGAGAAAACCCAGGCAGTCATGCGGTCATGGGAAACTGGAACAAATGACCATTTGCTCTGGAAAGTAGCACACTGTGAGGCTGAAAAAATTGCTCTTGTTTACCTAGTGGCTTGACTCTCAGTGACAGGTTAAAGGGAAAGAAACAAGAGCTGCCTGAAATATCATCTTGGGGCTGTAAACCCAGGAATGCTCCCTCAGCCGCCAGCCATGCCCCCAAACGATCTCATTCAGTTTGCCTTCCCTGAAACCTCAGTAGATTTCAGACATTTCTGACTGAACAAGTTTGCCTGAGGTGAAATATATCGAGAAAGGCTGAGCCAGCAGCACACAATGAAGCAAGGGTCTTCTTAAACTAAGCTGTGTGCATCTTAGAGACCTTCTCCCAGTCCAAGGCTGCACTGCACATACAGTACTCCTTAGGAGCAAAGTCCAGAGCCTGCACAAAATTGGAAGCCACTCAGCGGAATCTCCTAGCCAGCATGGTCACTGACATAAAGAAAACAGCTCATAACTTTCTCATTCAAAGACATCCAAAGGTACTTTAAAGGGCTTGCCTCTATAGACCTTTCCAGACAAGCCCTATATCCCAGGATCTGATCCCAGGTTTTCTGCTTTAAATTGGATTATATGAGTCCACATTGACAAGTAATCTGATAAACAGAAAACCTGGGATCAAATCCTGGGATATAGGGCCTGTCTGGAAGGGCCCTATGACAGAGGAAATGCAGACAAATGTTTATAAGAAGCCTTTGGTCATGGAATGAATTCTATCTTCCCATGACAAAACAGGAGTGGCTCAAAACATTTTGCTGTCTGAGATGGAATAGCAAATATAATCCCCTCTCCCTTTTCCTCTTCCTCCCTCAAAGTCATGGCACAAAGATCCCAGGGTCAACTCCATTATTTTGGCACTTGAGCCAGAAAATCCTATAAACACCTATCTAGTGAAAAAAATACTGCAGCAATGAATTATAATTACTAACAATTTGCAGGATTTTGTGATAACTAAAATCTGATTTTGAGGAAGCTGGCATAAAATTATGGAGACATCAAAGGTATCTGATAGTCATCCAAGTCTGATAGCCTTTTTGACTAGCTTATGGTTTGTGGGGCTGATTTTGGGTTGGAAAAGCTTAAATTACCAAAAAAGGAGTTAGCAATCCAAAAGTAGTGCAGAGCTAGAATGTTTGCCTGAGCTACATAAGTTACTGGATTTCTTTTAATCTAAAATGAATTACAGAGTTAACAGACATCAAAATTTTGGTTTGCTCATGCCAGCCAAACTTGGTCAGCCTGAGATAACAGGAAGTGGGACATTCAGAAGAGAGAGAAGAAATGATAAGTCATAAATCGTGCTTTTTGTAATGTCAAATGAGTTGTAAGAACTTCCCTTTTGTGAACTACCTCTAATTTCCTCTGCATCTGGTCCATTTTTTACAGTGAGAGAAATTGTTTACTATACTGAGTCTTTAATTTTTGGTCATTATCAAAAACCTGGTGTTTCTATAAGGAACAAGGCATACAGAAATCTGAAGAAAAGCAGACTCTACAAACCAGGATAAACAATAATAAAAACTGGGATTTAAGGCTTTGAAGGACTACCAAGAATATCTTCTCCAAACTATAATAACCTCCAATAATAATCTCCAACAAACAAACAATCATAAAAACTGGGATTTGAGACTTGTAAGGACTAGCAAGACGATCTTCTAGGGTAGACAACTTCGGACCTCATTACATGGAAACCCAGAAGCCTGGGGACAGAGGGGTAAACTGTGGAACAGCATCCAGGTTTGTCTCCTTACCTCTGTTTAGTTTCATAAACATGGTTGCAGAGAGTTCTCATAGCAATTGCTTTCCAACTGTGCTTTCATTTAGCCACCTGTGTTTCTGTGGCTCCATTTGTTAACAGCCTTCATCAGCTGTTTCGTGATTTTAAAATGTGGATATGTTCTGGAGCAGTCCACACCAGCATATAAGAATGAAATCACGTTTTTTTTCTTGAATACAGGGATATATAGTCATGCAAATATGTGCATTTTCAGCCAAAAATAGGGTTTTAAGTGCACCTTTTTAACATGTGTTTTTCAGCCGTTAATGCGATTCAGTGCACATTTTTGGCAAACATCATTTAGCCACCCCCTTTTTTATCTTGGTTCCTTCTGCATTTTAGGGCCTGTGTAGAAGGACCATCAAAGAGTCCCATCTCTTTTTAAATACCATTTTAAAATCCTGAGGAATTATGGCAAACTCTTCTTTTTGGCTTTTAGGTGACATATCCTACATCTTTGAAATGTCAACATTTTGTACTTTCAACTGAACTTCTATGACAACAAAACATTATGCTGGATTTAAGGCATTAACCACAATTTCCTGATTAGTTATGATGGGCTCCCATTTTTGCTTGTAGCCATGAACTCCCAGTTTAGGCTGTCACCTTGAATATCAATTGCTACTTGGATGATAATAAAAAACATTTTGTGATATCTTGAGGGTTTAGCACAATATCCCATTGTGTTGCTGCTACACACAGAAACATTCATGTCTATTATTATAGATATTTATGATTTAAGAAGCTCAGGATATTGTTCATGGTAGTTATCCCATTTTATATCCCAAACATCTCATGAAGTTGGTTGGGCGGAAAAGTTAAATTCATATATAACCTGGCACAAGAATATTGACTGATTATCTGAGTAGCTGGAAGCAAATATCCTAATCTCATGTTATCTGTAAGTGATCTATGCTCTCTAGCATTTCTTAGCTTGAAGGGACTTTCTGTATGGCCTGATGTTCTAACTCATTTGTAGCACTACAGTGCCTTGGAGTCCTATTCTAAGTCTTAGCTATATTTCACCTTCTCACTTTTTCCTTTTGACAGCTTACACCTGCTAC
Source organism: Anolis carolinensis (assembly GCF_035594765.1). NCBI lineage: Eukaryota > Metazoa > Chordata > Lepidosauria > Squamata > Anolidae > Anolis > Anolis carolinensis. The sequence goes on from NC_085842.1 coordinate 281,022,843, forward strand.
ACAGCAGGAGCTATTTGAACAAAATTAAGCTAAGAAGCTAGGCAGAGCATTTACATATTGCACCTTAATTACAAGAAGGAAACTGAGCTTTTGGGTTCTTCCTGACTATGGCTTTCTTGAATAGCTAGCTAGCTACCTTTCCAAATGATTGACTAAATTGTGTATCTACAACCTAAACATTGACTCTACCAAGGTATTTCCTCCCTATGGACACCTCTAGTCCAAAAACATCAGCAAAATCAGCATAGGTGAAACAAAACCAGCATACAAAACCCTATGATTATTGTCTCCTCTTCTATAATATTCTCCTTGTCTCAGTTTCATGTATACTGCTGGAGAAAAGGCATTTGGCACTTTGATGGAGGACAATTGTTGTCATGGCTATTAATCAGGAGGTATGCAACATTCAGGTTCAGAGATGTTCTCCATTATGCATCGGAATATCAGATGCTACTGAAGAGCAACAATGAGAAACTGTTGTTCTCATAATCCACTTATGAGTTTTACAGAGACCTCCTGTTAGTTATGGTTATAAATAAGACACTAGACTAGAATAGATCAGATTTCTTCATGATTCCCTCAAAATATTTTGCAATGTAAAACTCATCAGCCCTAATAATTATGGCTAAAGGCCAGGAATTACAGAAATTGTATAGTTCACTGGAGACCACCAGGTGATTATATTAAATAGATCATTTAGTTGGATCCAACAGAACAATGGTTACATTCTTTATTATATTTCAGAGGAGGAGCTGGCAAAATCAACTCTAGAGTATTACTTGCCTAAGAAAACCCTATGACATAAAGTAATAGGGGATTTGAAGTACACAAGGCATTTTTAAACATTGACTGGTTGGCCACCTGTCAGAAGTGCTTTGCTTGTATATTCCTGTATAGCAGAGGACTGAGCTGGATGGCCCTTGTGGTCTCTTTCAACTCTAATTCTATGTTTTAGTGGAAGTGATTCTTCTTTGGATCATAATATTGTACTTACAGTGGGCATAAGAGTCATGCAATTTCATTCAGAATGAGAATAAATGGGAAATTTAGGAGGTAATATGAGGTCTTTAATTTATACAGGGCGGGCCAAAAGGGTTTCAGTATTTAATCATTGATTTTTAAAATTTTTGATACCATAGCATAATATATAGTATATATAGGAAATACATTTACATTATGTGTAAAAAATCAAATCTTGTAAATAGCGTCCAGTACCATAGCATCATATAGGACTGCTTTGTGACTTTTGGCCCACCCTGCAGTTGTAGATTCACATTTCTGAATGTTTTGACTTTCAAGACTTTCATCCAAGTGAAAATACTTCTGAGATGAACTGCTGTCATTTCTTGTGTTTTTCTGCTGGAACTCTTATCAGTATTATGTCTGTTGGTTTACACAATGTCCTTGAACGTTTGAAACTGAAAGCCAGTTTAGATATTAAAGCTGTGAAGTTTTGAGGAATTTTATATAAAGCTGAGGAATTTACTTCCAAAATAGTCTACCCAAAGACTCACTTGGACTGGTCTCAAGTTATTTAAATGTGATAGCTGTCCTTTCTTTCCCACATTTGTGTTCTGTTTTGGTTTGTAGTTTTGAGTCAGTTATTTGTTTAGAATTAAAAATGGGACATACTTGAGGTGGCTTCTTTGATATTATGACAGGACTTCCTTTAGGTAACAATGGGAGTATCTTATGATTTCTCTCCAAATCCTCTCTTTTTTTTCCAGTGGATCAAGCAGATAAAGCCCTCAAAGTTTCCTATCCATTGGATGTGAGCACTAAGTTCAACCACTAATCATTTGAAATAAACAAGATACACTTGAAAGTATACATGAACAAATGGAAACAATTATGTTTTTAATCATCTTCCAAAATAAAGATACATACATACAAATACTTTATCTTTGTTCTTTTCTTCTTTTGTAACTTCCTTTCATCCATTTGAACATAATTTTGCTTCTTCTTTTGGGACTGTGACTGGGTATATCAATTAAGATTGTTCTGATATATGCTGATAATCTGAATACAATTACAGCTCTCACGTGTTAATAATGGGGCTGGCTTTACAGAGTAAGCCTACCAGAGATGCAACAAGTATTGCCTGAACACACTTTTAAGATTCATCTAAGGATGCTACATCATTTTGGCTAATAATACAACTAAATATCAGACTATTATGTCCCTAGGATGCACAACTCATATTGTTTGTTCATTTCCAGTCATTCCACAAATGTAATGGAGTTTCATTTCCCTTTTGGAGGTGTGCGAATGGTCATGTGGGTGAGACATCTTTCTATTCTCCATCCCCTTCCATGCAACACATCATCATTGGAGGAGGAATAAAGATAGTGGAGGAGGAATAAAGAAATTGCACTTTCAGCCCAGTATATTTTGGAGCCAACCCAAGATTTTATTATTATATTTTGTATGTGATTTTATGACCTGTTTTATTGTTTTATTGTTGTTGTTGATTCATTTGTTTTATTGCTTTGTTTTTATATTGTTGATGTTCAGGCTTGGCCCCATGTAAGCCGCCCCGAGTCCCTTTGGGGAGATGGGGCGGGATATAAAAATAAAATTATTATTATTATTATTATTATTATTATTATTATTATTATTATTATTATTATTATTATTATTATTATAGTGGGTCCTGTTGAGTGTAGTTATCTTTGCCAATATGAAGAGCTCCCAGGATTTTTTTTAAACCCTCCTCCCTAACTTTTAAAATTCCCACCTGAACTTGAAAATTAACAAAATATGCAATATTTTGATATTTTGAAAATAGAAAAGAAAAATACCAATCTGTACTGATGCAACTTCCAGGGCTTTTCTCCAGGCCAGATGAACTTTAGCTTACTGTGGTCTGCAGACCTAGAGATTCCACAGATGCCCAAATAGTCATATTTTTATTCAAATCATTGCAAATGCATCACATACTAATCAAAAGTGGCCTGCTGTTGAACTGCAACTTTCATCAGCCCTTCCCAGCATATATCCATAGGATCAATATCCACCATTTCATTTTTTCATGTCTGAGAAATATGTCCACTCTAGGTATTTTCTACCTCTTCAATTATGCAACAGCTTAAAAAGCCAATACAATTCTGGGTTGAGGGGCTTCAGCCCCCCCCCCCTGAAATTTCAGGGTGGTCCGAGAAAAAGCCTTACATTTATTATTTAAACTGTTATGTTTATTCATATCATGAATCACCATGATCACCATGAATCACCATGATCACCATGCTCAGTATATCCCATATGAATGGGGGTATTGGGATAACGATACAAAAGATTTGCTAGGGTAGACCCCCCCTCACCCAGACTCAGCCCCCCCCTCCCAAACCAAAAATCCCAGCCCCTCCCAAATCAAAATCCTGGCTACAGGCCTATGGAGCAATAGATTCAAATTGTGAGAAAGATTTCACTTAATTATTAGGAAGAACTTTCTGATTATAAGAGCTGTTTGTCAGTGGAATATTCTACTGGAATACCTTCTCTAGAGGTTTTTAAGCAGAGTCTGGATGGCCATTTCTCAGGTGTGATGTCTCAGGGACCTTTGCCCCATGACCCCGCAACCATCATAGATCAAACTGAAGAGGATTTGGGCTTTTTTCCATCTCAGCAAGATTCTGTTCCATTCCAGATGTCTCCTGTTGACATTTTCGTGCCAGAGCCGATTAGGGATGCCCTTGAAACAGAGCCTGTTTCTCCGGAAAGCTTGGTGTTTGATAGGAAGGCTTTTTTCAAAACACATCGCTCCCAAAAGCAGTTTTTAAGGCGAAGCGCGAGATTAGCAGAGAGAGAGACGATTGTGACTAAACCTTGGGAAGTTTCAGGGAGGCAGGCATCTGGTACAATGTTGAAACAGCTCTGTTCTCTGGGAAGATTTGGGGAGTCAAACACCTGCTTGGGGGGAGTTCTTGAACTTCCATAAAAGTTCTGCACTGAGCTTTCCCTATTGTGGTGTCAACGTGACTATTCATAGAAGAACATCATCTCTTGTTCCTGAGCTTCCAAGCGGCCCTCCGGTGCGCTTACTCACGAGTAGACCGGGAGTTGCATTCCACTCCTTGTCAAGTTTGGACTGCGTTTCAGATCCACCACGAAATACCTTGCCTAGCCTTGAATCCTTGTTCTGGACTTTACTTCAAGAATCTCCCTGTGAAACTTTGCTCTTTCCCCACTCAAACTTCGAAAGAGTTTGAGTGTGTTTCGGTTATTTGGATTATAGACTTTGGACTCTAATACTGGATATATAACTTCATTATATTGGACTAATTTTGATCTTCTCTAAAAGGTCAACTGCTGGACTATATACTCTTATTTTTGTTTAGAACTTTTATTGCTTTAATAAAGATATTAGATTGTTTATTGGCCTCCGTGTTGGTTTCCAGTGTTCGTGCTGCTTAGGAGTGTTACATCAGGGATGCTTTGATTGGGTGTTCCTGCATGGCAGGGGGGTGGACTGGATGGTCCTTGTGATCTCTTCTAACTCCAGGATTATATGATTCTATGAACTCTATGATATTCTTGGGCTGGAAGGCCTTCATTTTGATAGGTTTGCTATTATCCACAATGTTGCATACCCACATGAAATCTGGAAAAATATTCCCCATGGATACTGGAATTCGACTGTACATTTGTCTTCACTTTGTAGTGTGCTACCTTTGTTTTTCCTTGCTGAAAATGTACTACTTCCAACAGAGAAGTGTGCTTGTGAATGTGTGGTAGGTAGGCCATCACCTCTTTTACATGTTTAATTGACAATAGAAAGGAGACAATGCATTAAAGGTTATTATAATTATATTTACTTCCATTTCTTTTCATTAGCTGCATTTTGTTAACTTTCTAAATTATGCAGTATTACTTTGACCTATATTTTTAAATGCCTGAACAAATAATAAAAGAACTGAAAGGCAGTAATTTTGGTCTTAAAGTTTGAACTTTGAATGCTTATATTTTTAGTGTATAATCTAAAGGTGCTTGTTGAAGGGGAAAAAACAGTCTTAGGTCACCTAATAAGAATAATTTGGTGAGGGAAAAATAGCTCTTTTGTGAAATTTTCCCCAGTTGTTCATCTTTCATATATCTAAGAACATTGTTCCATTTTAAATTGATAATTATGCAATATCACAGCCTTACCAGGAAATACTAATCTATTATTAGCACTTAGTATCACTAAAGCGTTTTGCACTCTTTAAGATCTTATGAATTCTTCTCATGTAACAATGGAAAGAACTGTAAAATAAAGAGATTTAATTACAATAAAATGCTTCACAACTTGTGTTCTGAAATGGAATACAATCTTTCTTTTCATTATAAAGGTTATTAGAAGACACCCAGTTGGATTTTGGGGAAATATTTTGGATTCATGCTTAAGATCCTTGGAAGCTATGTCTTAGACCTGGAGACTGATGGCATTTCCAAATGGAAAAAGTTCCTGCTGAAAAATTTGACAAACGTGAAGCAACTGTTCTAAAGAATGTGGGTTACAATTTTCAGATGGAATGACAGCAGTTGGATTAAGTGTTGGACTTCTTAAGGGGTAAAGACTATTACGCCACAGTTTTAGACAATACTATTTCATTACTGGTATATAAAGATTAGCTCATGCATCAACTGGTGGAATGCGTAAGAGGATCACCAATACCACTTTCATTAAAGCAACTGCATAATTACAAAGAATACAGCTGTCCCTAGAATAGTCATATTGACTTTTGGGGAATTCCTTTATGATTTGCAACTGCACCTCTGTAGCTATAAATTAGGACCAATGCACAGTTTTTTTTCATGTCAGGAGTGACTTGAGAAACTTGAGACTTGAGAAGTTGCTTCTGGTGTGAGAGAATTGGCTGTCTGTAAGGATGTTGCCCAGGGGGTGCTCGGATGTTTGATGTTTTACCATCTTTATGGGAGGCTTCTCTCATGTCCCCACATGGAGCTGGAGCTGACAAAGAGCTCATCTGCGCTCTCCCCAGGTTGGATTCGAACCAGCAAACTTCAGATCAGCAACTCAACCTTCCAGTCAGCAGTCTTGCCAGCACAAAGGTTTAACTCATTGCACCACCGGGGGCTCCTAGAATGTACGGTATAGTCCACACAATGTACAATGGAAAGGGTTCCTGAAGCAAAAGACTGCTGCATGGAAAATAATTGTCCCTAGAAGTAGCCATATTAACTTTCATGGAGTTGCTTTGTGGTCTGCAGCTCCAACTCTTTAACTATGAATAAATCCCAATGTACAGTATAATCTATACAGTGTATAGTGGAAAAGGCACCTCACTTCAAAATCTAAGCAATTTTTAGACTTGAAACTATCTTTCATTCTGAAAAAAAAGAATGTTCTGGGTATATTTGATAACACTATGCCAGGCAACTTGAAGGCAAATACACACACGTATACCTTTTTAGACAGAAATTTTCTACTTGAACCAAATTGTATTCTTGCAATTTGAGATTACATTGCTGATTAATCCTGTGTGCTTTACTTTTTGCTGAAAGGTGTACACTTCAAGGTTGGAAAGATAATCATTCCCTATCCATCATTCAACAAACAGAATGCTTTAGTTAAACATGAACACATATTTTATAGGTGCCAGTTTCAAAAGAAGGAACTTTCGAATATATGTAATATATATGATTTTTAATTTTTTCTTTTCTTTGTCTAATTTCTCTCCTTTTTTGTATTATAGTTCAAAAACCCAGTCATTTTTAGGAAGTTATACATCTTTGCAAATTAGGTTGCTGAAAGTGTGTGTTGTCCTGATAAAGACTGGAGTTTTTAAACTTTTCTTCATCTTGGTCAGATAAGCCTTTAGTAAAAATGTTTTAACCTTCTGTGAGAAATCACACTCCCTCAGTAGAAAGGCATCATACAAATATCTCTTCTAAATTTGGATCATCAACAGATGTTAATGAATGTCTATAGAAAGTATGTCCAAAACCGTGAAGGCTTGGGGTCTGCTTTGTTTTTATAGTGGCAAAATTCTGCCCAGGACTCTTGCATTATTTGCGAAAGCTGAGCAATCTTTTGCAAGATTGAAAACTTGGCTGAGCTATAGCATGGACAAGCTTACTTTAATCATATTGGGTTGTTGTGTGTTTTCTGGGCAGTATGAGCATGTTCCAGAAGTATTCTCTCCTAGCGTTTCGCCCACATCTATGGCAGGCATCCTCAGAGGTTGTGTATATATACCCCACAACTCTGAGGATGCCTGCCATAGATGTGGGCGAAACGCCAGGAGAGAATACTTCTGGAACATGCTCATACTGCCCGGAAAACACACAACAACCCTGTGATCCCAGCCATGAAAGCCTTCGACAACACATTTAATCATATTGCTCTTTTATATTTTCAGAACATCAACACGGACAGTGCTATAGGTAAGCCATCATTTGCCAAAAAACAACTGTCAACATTTTCAAGTTTTGGAAGTTTATGATACAATCCCTGCGGCAAATGTTATATCACTGTGTTCATCAGCTGAAAAACATTTCCTTATCCAAGAGCAATGTAGAAAATGTGCTGAAGGTATATTGACTGTTACCTGCTTCTCTTGATTGGCACATTGGAAGGAAAATGAATGAGCTGCACAATCTGCAAAATGAACAATTTAATGAAAGTGTGTGTTTTAGATTTTAAGCCTTCCAGCTGCTTTCTAGTGGACCCATTCATTCTTTTTGAAATTACATAATAGTTACACATTTTCCTTTTGGCCTTCCTTGGAAAACCTTCCAAGATGCCCCATCTGATCATGTAGACTAGTTAATGCTCCTCATTTTGTTTTTATGATGCTGTCATTTCAACAGTGTCACAATCATAAGATAATGCATGGTTTTAGGCATCCAGGCTACAATATGAATTGGTAGATTAAAGTCCTTGCAGGACCGGCCCGAGGAAATTTAAAGGGGTACGCAAATATTTTTTTGCGCCCCCTCCCCTGCGCCGCAGGAGGCGTGGCCAGGACTGGCCCCGCCTCCTGCGCCCTAACCCCGCCTCCCATGCCGGGCGGCCACGCCTCCCGTGGCGCAGGCGGCGTGGGAGGCGGGGCCAGGGTGCGCGGCGTGGGAGGCGGGGCCAGCCTGAAAGGACTCCCGCTGCAGCGGGCGTGCATCGTGGGAGGCGTGGCCGGTCCCGCCTCCCGCGGGGTGCAGCCTGGCTGTGCCATGGTGCGCCCCACAGGAGGCAGGGCCAGACCTGGCCATGCCTCTGTGTCACACGGCCCCGCCTCCGCCAGGTGTGGCCCCGCCTCCCAGGGGCTCAATAGCGCCCCTGGGAAGGTGGCGCACAATGCGGGGGCATGGCCAGCGTGCCGTGTTGGGCCGGGCCTGAGTCCTTGGTCCATCAATTAATCAGTTAGAACATTATTTGCATAACTCTTGGGGCATAATTTTAATATCCATTAGGATTTGATGCTGTAATAAGTCTAACTTTACTGTAATGCAGAAATAATTAATTAAATATGACTTTTCCCTCTCAGTCTCTGGTTTTGTTTGATTTCAAGTTACCACATATTTCTTTTTATTTTATTTTATTTTATAATGTTTATTTATTTTAATTCATTCAAATAACATACATTGCAAGTGTTTGTTGCATACAGTGCAATACTTTCATCTATTAGTCTTTCATAATCATTTCTCAGACAATATATTTTCAATAAGGGGTCACAGTCTTCTATTTGAATAGTACATATAAAAATATTATAAGTTCCAAATTAATATCCATTTCCTCCTTGCCTTCAGTCTATTAGCTTCCTCTATGTACATTTTTAAATTAATTTTATATTGAGATATTGGATCATTGGTTGCATTCATTAACAAAGTTCTCTAACGGTTCTCCTCTTAAGTTCATTGTTATTTTGTCCATTATTAGCAACTCTGTAATATATTGTTCCAGTTCTGCTAAGGGAGGTACCTCTGAGGTTTTCCAATATTTATCTATATAATATATACTATATCTATCTATATACTATACTATCCGAGCTGCCACTGTCACGTAAAACAAAATACTTCTGTATTTCCTTTCCAATTCTTCTTTGGGCATGTTAATAATAATAAATAAAACTTTATTTATACCCCGCCACCATCTCCCCAGCGGGGACTCGGGGCGGCTAACATGGGGCCATGCCCAAAGCAATACAATATAATAAAATATAAAACAGCATATCATAACATAATTAAAAATAATACAATACATAATAATAAACATCACATCAAGAAATCAAGAAACAGTCAAACAAGAGCAGGCCGCATGAACACAAAGATAAAAGATACATTTGTGGTGTCATTTTAAAATTTGTATTTAATATCTTTTCTAGAGGTACATGAATCTGTTTCCAGTAGTTGTTTACTTTGTTGCATGACCACTACAGGTGGTAAAATGTGCCTTTTTCTTTCCCACATTTCCAGCATTTATCAGTGCAATTGTACATCTTTGCTAATCTCACTGGAGGGAGATACCACCGCAAATGCATTTTGTAAATGTTTTCTTTTAGGTTTTGACATGCCGTGTACTTTGTTCTTCTATTCCATGTTTTTTCCCATTGGGCCATTTTTATCTCTTGACCGATGTATTGAGCCCATCTAACCATTGGGTCCTTTACTACTTCCTCATATTTCATTGACTTCTCAGCAGCATTATGATGAATACTAAAAGGTTCTTCATTAACTGACTGACTCAACAAATACCAGTACTGCCATTTTGATTTGTCAGCTGGTTTGAGAACTTTTTACGTGACTAATTCCAACTAGCCTATTGGTGCCAGTAGCAAGGAAGCTAGAGAAAAGACTGCCAAGAGTTAGCAGAAAGAATCTACAATAGGTTCATAGTCAGTGTCAGAAGCTGTGACAACCATGCAGATTTTACAGATGAAGCCTGAGATTTAGTGGGAATCAATGGCTGCTAATTTGTTAGAAGTAAAACTCTAGATTAGATTGCAAAACAGGCCCATCCTCTTGAGGAGCAAGACATTTCATTAGCTAGATCTCAAGAGCTAAATGCACCCCCTCCACCATTCAAGCATCATACCTAATTGGATTCTTCAGATGCTACCATCCCAAATGTGGTCTTATTCATTAAGAATACACAAGAGTCAAGTAGGATCACAGAAAAGCTAATCTGGCCCAGCATTCTGTTCACATAGTGGCCACCCAGATGCCAACATGAAGGCTGAAAGAAGGACATGAAGGCCACAGGCCTCTGCCTCTAGGTCTCTTGTGTTCCTCCAAAAAGTGGCATATAACAGCCTTGCTGTCTATCATAGGGAATATATATCCATTATGAGCAGTACTCATTGATAATTTTTACCTCTTTTATCAGTCTTATTGCAATCCACATTTGAAAATGTAATGCAAGACAGTTGTGCAAGACAGTTTTTTCTTATATAGAAGGCCACTTTTATTAACATAGGACTACTTGTGCATCCTTCCCTACCTATATTGTCTGCAACCTCACCTCTGTGTGTATGCATGTGAGTTGCAACTCACCATACCACCTCATGCATCTGATAAAGTGGATTCCACTACGTGAGAGCTTATTGCTAGTCTTTGATGTGCCATATAGACGTTGTGTATACATGGCGGGGGCTGAAAAACAGGCTCTTACCTGAGGCTGAAATCCTATGCCCAGAAGTTTTAATTCTGCGTAGATTATATAGAATTGTGACATTAATTTAACCCAATGGTGTCAAACCTGTGGCCCTCCAGGTATTTTGGGCTTCAGCACCCAGAATTCCTGGCCATTGGACAAATTGCCTAGGGCTTCTGGGAGTTGGAAGACCAAATATTTGGAAGGTCACAAGTTTGACACCTCTGATTTAACCATAGAAATGGCATAGATGGCAAGAGCCATCCAGTTTGAGGAAAACCCAATCAAAGCATCCCTGACAGATGGCCATCCAGCTTCTGTATAAATTACCTTTGGAGAACTCTGTCATACTCTGAGGCAGCATATTCCACTGTTGCTCTGTCAGGAAGTAATCTCTAAGGTCTAGCTGTAATCTCTGTTTCTGCAATTTGAATCCATTTCTCTATGTCCTAATTTCCAGAGCAGGAGAAAACACGTTTCCACGTTCCTCGATTGGACATCTTCTCAAAAATTTAAACTTTCTCTTCTCCAAACTAAACATACTTAGCTCCCTAAGCCGCTTCTCATAGGGCTTGGCCTCCCATAGGGCTTGGTAACCTTTTCCTGGATATATATATATATATACATACATACATACATACATACATACATACATACATACATACACACACACACACCACACAGAGAGACACACATATCTTCAGCCATTCAGTTCTGCTCCTGCCTTTTACTCCTTGATCGAGTGCTTGGTAAACACTATAGAGTTCCTAGTACTTGGCTGTCGATAAAGCAAAGAAAGAAAGAAAGAAAAAGGAACCATATGTGGAGTACACATCTGGCCCTGACAGTTTCCTTTCCCATGAGAGGTTTGTGTTCCCTGTCAGATGGAATGGTGTCTTTACAGTTAATTTGTTTAGTGGCCGTGGGCAACAAATAAGCCTTGCCCAATGCCAAGGTTACTCAACAGTGTAATCTGAACTAAAACCTTTACATCTCTAAAGCTGAAAGATTCATGGCCACCGTTTTATGTGTGTGCGCGCATGCATGTGGACTTTCCAGAGATAATAAGCAAATGTATACATTGCAGGCTCCAGGAAGTACTTCTTCCCAGTTCACTATATAATGAGTTTCTAATTGTTTCCAAAGTTTGCAGCCCATAAAATAGTTAATCTGCGCTATGACACAAAGGAGGCAGGGAAATAATGTGGCACACTTGAATGAACTGTAAGGGAATAAAGTGCACAACATGTGATAATGCCATGACTCTGTGTTGCTGCACATTTCTGGGCTGAAAAGATATAGCTTGATGGGTAATTTGTCATGCTGTGCAATAGAGAACAACAGTAAAGAGACTTCAGACAGAAGAAAATTACACAAATAGTAGGGTGGAAAGGTATAATTGAAGATGGCAAAAGATTGAAAGAAAGACATTTAAAATTACTGTACTGACCTGCTAAATGCACTTGGGCGTGGAATCCTGACCCCACGAGAAGAGGCATTAAATGACTGCAGGCTGTGACACTACTACGGGATAATGCCAATCGAGCAAAGAGCTTAGAAGGAAGGAGAGGGAACCAGGCGGGTAAGGCCGGGGGAGGGGGGACTGCAATCAACTAAAGTTACAGGAAAGTTCCTGATGGTTATTCACAAGGAATCAAATCTACTCAAGATGAAAAAGAGAAACAGAACTCAGCCTGGCAGTTTCATTTCAGATTTGTTTCATTTCCAACCTTTTGATGATCAAGTATCACATTGTCAATTGTGCAAAACATGCTCACAAAGACTTTTCCTTATAATTCCCACCTGATGGGCAAACAGACATGGGCCAGCTCGCATCAAGGCTTAGAAAGTTACTTTTAAGAAGAATGAATACAATAGCATAATAAAGTGATCTATAAATGAGATAATGATGATGATGTTTTGTTTTTGTTTTTTTGCATCCTGACTTCTTCCCAGCCTTGAGACTCAAGAGTGTATGGGTCCCAGAGCACCATCCTATTGATTGGTCAATTCTGGATGGTTTCCTCATCACCACAACTCCTTCATTTTCATTTCTTTCTTCAGCCCTTCCTAATCACATTTACTATTGAGAACTAAACTAAATGTGTCTTTATGCTCTGCAGTTTTAAGTTAATTATTTATTTAAAACTATCAGCAAGATATGGCTTCTTAGAAGTGGTATTTGAGATGTGTTGTTGTTGGTATCGCTGTTCTCTCTCCTTGTAGGTTGGTGCTTAAAGGCAAGTCACTTCAGCTGGAAGCTATCAGATCTAAGCAGGCTGCAGGGTGAGACTTTTCCTTCCCCACTGCATTACAGAAGAAAATCCATTCCACTAAAGTCATAATGTGTAATGAGAGGGAAAAGCCCATTGGCATAAACTTGGATACAATAGTTTTCCTCAGGACTACTGAATTGCTGTCTTCACACTTGCTCTATCCCAGGCATGAGCAAACTTTGGCCCTCCAGGTGTTTTGGACATCAATTCCCATAATTCAACTTCCATAAGGAAGTATGGCAGTTGAAGTTCAAAACATCTGGAGGGCTGAAGTTTGCCCATACCTGTTCTAGCCCAATAGTTAATCGCTTGCTTAGGCTCAATTGATACTATTTGTGTTTTTCAAAATCTACACCTTAAATGCAAAGATTCATTTAACATCATATCCAGTCTAACTCTAGGTGCATAATCGATTCCTGTCTCTTTCTGCTCTTCCAGAGTTTCCCAATCCGTACTAGTAATAAGAAGGAATGCAAGATGGCTGTGCCTCCTACTTATGAGAAAGGCCTACAACTCCCAGAAATCCCAGCCAGTTTACCAGCTGTTAGGATTTCTGGGAATTGAAGGCCAAAACATCAGGGGACCCACAGGTTGAGAACCACTGCTCTAGACATTCCTGTCACCTGGAACAGATGCAGAGGGCTTTGGAGAGGAGAGAATTCCCCCTCCAAAGCCTTTTGGCATCATTTCTGGCTTGTCCTGATAAGTACAAGGCAAAGAGGAGGGCAGGGGGAGGCTGGCAGTGCTCCTGTCCACCCCACAGCCAGAAAGATGGGATTTCAGCCCCCTGTGTAGCCAAGAATGTGGCTGGAATCAGAGTTTTACATTCCCATTTCACTTCCATTTTGGCCAATGTAGTAGGCTTGCCAGAAGAGACAGGACTTTAATTCTGTTTTAAATTCACACAGCTTGTTTAGCTGACAAATCTTCTGGCAGGTCATTACAGTCTTGGGGTGAACAATGAAAAGGTCTTCTGGGTGATAGTTGCCAGTTTGATGACTTGAATGTCCAGGGCAGATTGTAAGGGAGAAGGTGATTAGTAGAGAAGTGGCTCAATGCACAGTGTATCTCAGAAGTCTAACCTTGAGGTTACCAGCACATGTACTGCCATCTTTAGATCTTCTAGTTCTAGGAAGAGATGCAGCTGGTGTATCAACCAAAGCTGAAAGTGTTCAAAAAATTCAGCAGGTCCAAAAATCTGCAAACAAATTATTAATTGGGGGTGGCTGCAGGGATCACACAACTCCCCTGTTCCTTTGGAATTAAGAAAGGAGTGCCAACATTACTTTTCCTAAGTACCATAATGATTGAGAACAAAAGATCAGGAAAAATCCTTTCTTACTTTTAAATTTATTTTTTATAGATCTTTTTACATAATGTTATCACATTTTACACCATTCACTGATCACTCCTCAGAAGTTTTTTTGGTTGTTGTTTTCAAAAAGTGTCAAAAAAAGTAACAAAAAGTGTGGGAAGTGCAATGAGCAACACAATTAACTACTATTTAAACATTGTTACACATGACAATCACTTTCGAAACCCTACAATGACTAATTAGAATGAATTATTCATAAAAAGGAACTTCCAAATTTGATCCAGAGACTAGCTTTCAACCAAAATCTTGGATTGTCTTTTAAACGTAGATTATTAAGATAAATTCCAGAAGAAAAAAGGGTCTAAGTGTTAGAGCCACTCTTCCCACAAAAGTGGTTTAGAATGTCCCTTGGGCTGACCTTTTAATGTGACATTTCCCAATGTCATTTGCAATGCATACTGAAATAAAAATAAAATGTGCTCAATAATATGCCATGTGAAAAATGCACAGAAAAAGAGGACAGGAAAATTAATATATTCGAAAACTACACACAAAACACATTTTAGTCAATGGGAAAGTATACACACACACATATACTGCAAAATACAGGGGAAATGGTCTGACTTGCTTCACAAGAGAACTCATACGAATAATATATCATGTACACAAATTATTTTAAATATAGCAGTACAATTCAGGATATAATATTGTTTCCATACAGTAAAACCTAGCTCAGGATGATTCCCTCCCTACTTCAAATAAATTATATCAGGAAAGATGCATGATTGTTTTGATGATAGTCAATGAAGGCCAACATTCTTAAATAGGCAATGGAATTAGGACATATTTGGGGTGTCATAAATTGACAGCAAGTTGTCAGTTATTTGATTTGGTGGTGTTCTTGTTCTTGTTTTATCAATATAAATAAGGAAAGGTGGTAGGAAGGTTTTTCTGCCTCAAATTTCAAAATTCATTGCCTGGCTTTGGTCTATATGTTGGGTTGTGGTATGAGGGGTTTTGTATTATGGAGTATGGATTATGTGTCTGTTGTGGTCTTATGCATACCACTCTGAGTCCCATTCATGGGATAAAAGTAAATAACAACAACAACAGCAGCAGCAGCAACAACAACAACAACAGCAACAATAAAACAACTCAGCACAGATGGAGCTCAGTAATAGAACCAGTGGACAGAAGCAGACAAATCACTTTGTGACATTATATGAAACAAACAACTACTCACAAAGCTGTGGTGAGGGTGAGCAAGTATGGTGTCAAAATCTCATATACAGTTACAGCGGGCCTTTAGTATCTGCTGTGGTTTGGTTCCAGGACCTTCCTTGGATACAAAAATCCATGGATGCTCGAGTCTTATCATATACAATGGCATAGTAAACTTGTATAAAATTGTAAAATTATATAAAATCAAGACTTGCCTTTTGGATTTTTAAAAATATTTTGGAACTGTGGATGATTGAATCTGTGGAGATAACTGACCATATAGGATATTGCTGTCAAATTAAGCAGTAAAGCAATGCAGTAATCTACATAAGAATTAGGTTTTATAGTCTTGGATTTTCTATGCTCAACTTCTACTTTTATAGTATACTAAATAAAGGGAACATTTCAATAATGCAAGCTTCTGCTTTTGTTTAAAATGTCCAATGCATTTGAAGAAATGTCCAAATGTTATTCTGTAGCGGCTGAACATGCCAAACAATCCATCTGCTTCTGCAAAACTTGGCTCCAAACCATCTACTTTAAGCAAATTAAATTAATTAAAGATCATAGCTCTACCCTTTGGCAGTAAACTGAAAATCTTGCCAGGTTTCAGCAGTGACTGCCCTATTGATCTCAACAGAGTGGAATGATGATGCCTGATAGAGGACATTGAAATGGGCAACGCTGTAAGCCAATCCCATCACTCAGGTTTTGCAGCAAGACAAATAACTCTTGCACATTTGCAGGAAGTTTCACTTGACTAGAGACTAGAGGTAGTTCTGGTTAGGCAGCCACAAACTGATTTCCGGATTTAAAACATACATAAATAAAAGAAGGTATCTTTCAGCTGGCAGAATGACTCAGCGGGAACAGAATGAATGCAATATGCAAATACTTTGTTATAAAGGGTAGAAGTGAACAATTCTGAAATGATTAAGGAGCATTGCAAAGGAAAGTCTTCAGTTTAGCTTAACTAACGCCTCAACCCATCTTCCTATATTGTTCATATGTTTTGTATTTAGTGATGGAAAATAGGTCTGTCTCAAGAATGACAAAGAACAGTCTTCACTATTGATTGAACACTCTAGGGATGTTGGGAGTTAGAGTCCAACAACAGTAGTAATAGTATTATCAGTTCACACTATTACCACTTAAATTATTTTTGTTAGGTTTTTTTTCCAACTGTATACTTTAAAATGTTTCCTGCCTAACATTTAAATTCTTAGCATATGTGTCAAAGGAACAACATAAAATGAGTTGTAGCTTGGAGCTTAACTATGTGCTTTGTGAGTATAGCAAGCAGTATAATGGAAAGCAGGTAGGTCAAAATATTCAGAATAGAAGGATATTGACGGTTTAATTTATATTACTAGCCAATGTCGTTTAATTTGTTTAATGTATATGTATAATTGTCTTAATGTTGAATTATGACATTTTTGGCATTGAATATTTGCCAATTTTATGTTTTATGTTTGGAATCCGCCCTGAGTCCCTTTGGAGAGACAGGGCAGGTTAATAATAATAATAATAAGAAGAAGAAGAAGAATTAATATTATCATTATTGTTATTATTATAGCTCAGGAATGCTATTTCTTGAAAGGTTGACCTTCAGGAAATCTTAAGAATATCCAAGTAGGGCTATAAAAAATCCTAGATGAATTCCTAAAGAGCCATCACCACTCAAAGTTATCAGTGGTCTGATCCAGAATAGCAGTGCTGCCTTTACTCGTATATCTTCCATCAGATTCATTGTGGCTGAAAACTGTAATCCAAAGCATCTATCAGATACCACATTGAAGAAAGCTGGCCAAAGGCAATGCTTATCTCTTTTTGGGCTATGAGGGCCAGAACATCACCCAGAACATCAAGGCAAAAAATCCCATAATATCGACTTTGAACTGGGGGCCCTTCCAGACAGGCCCTATATCCCAGGATTTGATCCCAGTTTTTCTGTTTATCCAGTTTATCTGGCAGTGCAGATGCATATAATCCAGGTTAAAGCAGAAAACCTGGGATCAGATCCTGGGAAGGGCCCTGGGTTATCCAAGTCCACACTGCCATATATTCCAGTTCAAAGCAAAAAATGTGGGATTTTATTCAGCTGTGTGGAAGGGACCTGAGTTACCAGGTGGAGTAGGCTGCAGTCTGATTTTTGGTTTTTAAAACCCATCATCTTTTAAGTTTGCATAATCACATAAGCACATTCTTCACTGGAATATTTAGTATGGACAAGAGAAGAAACATTCTCCTGTGCTTCATTCATATCAAACCTCTAAACACAGTCCTTACTGGAATTCCTTCATGAGAAATTTGACAAGCCATCAAGCTCAGCTGTGCAGCAAGAGAAAGGAATGTCTGCTCTTCTCATTTCCCTTGGTGAAGACACATGTGCCTCAATAA
Organism: Anolis carolinensis; assembly: GCF_035594765.1. Lineage (NCBI taxonomy): Eukaryota > Metazoa > Chordata > Lepidosauria > Squamata > Anolidae > Anolis > Anolis carolinensis. Next base: position 281,040,643 of record NC_085842.1, read on the forward strand.
ATGGCAACCTCTCCCACATTCATGCAGCATTCCTATGTCTTTGCATTTTTGACATGCTTTTGAAGGACAATGGTCGGCATCAGTTAAGTAGAAAAGAAGAATGCAGCAATCCAACAAATAAATGCTGAGTTGGTGGAAAAAGCATTGCTCGTGTTTCAAAATAATATCACACAGCCACAGTCATGTGATGCACTCTGAACAGATAATTAGAGCAGATCAATAAATTCTGGAAAGATATGTGACAGTTGTGTGTCATCAAAATTGTACTTCACCTGTTATCAAATCCCTATGAGGAGATGTCTCTGGTAAGTACTCTGAATCAGCAAAATCTAACCAGTAACTTCACAGGACACCAGACTAAGGAATCTGATGTTTCCACAGAAGCTGTTCTCACATATTGGTTGACATGTTACATTTTCACCACCAGTCTAACCATTCTGAATGGCCATTTGAGATGTATTATTATAGGGCTGTGCTTACTCTCAACTGATTCAGAAGAACATATACTGTACTACTAAAAGGTGTTTGTGTCCTTGTGAGCAAGCCACATGGCATTTTGTGTGTGCTGTATGTGAGCAAGGTTAGTTTTTTTAAAAAGAAAAAAAGGGTATTTTATTTTGCATGTAGACATTGTGTGCTAAATGCTGAAAACTCAATGTAAGAAATACTTGGCATTTGGGTCTCATTCGGAAGGTGAGAACTCATGAAGGATTAGAATGAGTTTCCATCACACTCCAAGGCAGTGAGTTCCACTGCTGAACAGCTCTCATAATCAGGAAGATCTTCCTAATATTCGAGTGGAAACTTCTTTCCTGCAATTTGAACTCATTGCTCTGAGTTCTAGTCTCCAGGGCAGCAGAAAACAAGGCTACTTCCTCTTCCTTATGACATCATTTCACATATTTACATGGCTATCGTGTCTCCTCACAAGCTTCTGCAGGCTAAACATGCCCAGTCCTTTAAGATAGGGCATGGCATCCAGATCATTTTAATCACCCTCCTCTGGACATGTTCCAGCTTGTCAATATCCCTCTTGTATTGTGGTGCCCAGAATTGGACACAGTATTCCATGTGAGGTCTGACCAAAGCAGAATAGAGGCTCCATTAATTCCTTTGATCAACACTATATTTCCTTTGATGCAGCCCAAAATCCCATTAGCTTTTTTAGCTGCTGCATCACATTGTTGGCTCATGTTAAACTAATGGTCTGCTAAGACTCCAAGATCTTTTTCACACGGATTGTTGTGGAGCCAGGCATCACCCATCCTGTATCTGTGTACTTCATGTTCTCTACCTAAGTGGGATATCTTACATTTCTCCTTGTTGAAATTCATTTTGTTAGTTTTGGCCCAGCTCTCTAATCTGTTGCGGTCGTTTTGAATTCTGATTCTGTCTTCTGGAGTATTAGCTATCTAATATTCCCAATTTGGTGTCATCTGAACATTTAATAGGCATGTCCTCTATACCTTCATCTAAGTCATTAAGAAAGATGTTGAACAGCACTGGGCCCAGGACAGAACCCTACGGCACCCCATTAGTCACTTTCAAAACTTAATATGCCCACTATAGTCCTGGTTCTGGTTATTGAGGTTTTGATTTATTTTAATGATTTTTATATTGTTTTAATTGTTTAATTAGCTTGTTATATGTTTATTTGCATTTTTAAATGTGTTTGTATTTAGTTAACTCTGTTATTATTGGGCTTGGTCCCACTTGTAAGCTGTCCTGAGTTCCTTCAGGGAGATGGTGGTGGGATATAAAAATAAAGTTGTTGTTGTTGTTGTTGTTGCTGTTGCTGTTGTTGTTGCTATTAATATTATTATTATTATTATCCAGGATAAAGCAGAACCATTGGTGAGCACCTTTTAGGTTTGGTCACTCAACCAATTACTAATCCACCTAAAAGTAGTATTGTCCACATTTTACTAGTCTGTGTGCAGGAAGATCATGGGGGACTTTGTCAAAGGGCTTACTGAAATCAAGATAGGCTACATCACAGCATTCCCTGCATCCAGAGGCGGTTCAATCGTCAGGCAAAATAGTCATTTGCCTGTGGCGCCTCCCTCCTGGGGGCGCCCTCGAGCCCCCTGGGAGGATGGCACCATCTCCCGCCTCCTTGCCCTTCAGCCCGGGCCTTCCCTCCACAAGGAAAGTCCCAGGCAGGCCGCAGCAGCAAGGGCAGCCAGGCAGGGGGCGGGGTCAGCCCGCACGGGGGGCAGGGCCAGCCCGGCTGGGGCCTCCCACTGCGGACCGCAGGGCCTGGCCCCACCACGACCAGGCCCGGGCCTTCCCACCATGGCGTGGGCCTTCTCTCTGTGAGGGAAGGCCCAGGCAAGCTGCAACAGCAAGGTCAGCCAGGCGGGGGGCGGGGCCAGACCGTGCAGGGGGCGGGGCCAGGCAACGCGGGGGCGGGGCCAGGCTGGTTGGGCGGCCCCGCCTCCTGCCTGGCCCCGCCCACTGCCCTGCATGGCAGTGATGTCTGTCTTGATACTGGGAGCTGTTGTTTCGGTGCCTTCAAGTCAGGGTGGGGGAAAGAACTCTTGTCTGTTTGAGGTGCAGTTGGCCACCTTGATTAGCATTGAATGGGCTTGCAGTTTCAAAGCCTGGCTGATTTCTGCCTAGAGGAATCCTTTGTTGGGAGGTGTTAACAAAGGATTCCTCCAGGCAGCTACCAGCCAGGCCTTGAAACTGCTGGCCATAAGCTAATCAAGGTGGCAAACTGCAGCATTCACAGTACCTCAAACAGACAAGGGTTCTTTCTCCCACCCTGGACATAAATAAACCTCACTTAATGATTTATTTTTGTTTTGATTCCCCCAGCTTTTGGATTTTGCTCTTTGTATACTGTTTTGATTTTAGAGTTTTTCAAATATTGGTTTCCAGATTTTGTTCATTTTTATCATGGTTTCCTTCTTTCTGTTGAAATTGTCCACATGCTTGTGGATTTCAAGAGAAACCAAGAGAGGGAATGCTCTAAGGAGGTATTAGGGAGAGTAGGAAGAGACCCAGAAAGGCCATTTAGTCCAACCTCCTCCTGCTTCCATGCAGCAAAAAGCACAATAAAAGCCACAGCAAATGGCAACCCAGTAGTTTTCCATGTATCCCTCTACACTACCTTATTTAGATTTTAAAGAAATATCTAGAAGCAGAATAATACTATTGCTATATCCCCCCCCCCCAAAATGGTGCACAATAGAGTTCAATTAAGGCCCCATTTACACTGTCATATAATCTAGTTTCAACATGTGGGTTAACTTCATTGATTCCTGCCTAAAGGAATCCTTTGTTGGGAGGTGTTAACAAAGGATTCCTCCTGGCAGTTACCAGCCAGGCCTTGAAACTGCTGGCCATATGCTAATCAAGGTGGCAAACTCAAGCAGACAACAGTTCTTTCTCCTAATATATGAGTTTGTATACACACATGCATATATACATATATACATATATACAATATAATTTACAATAATATATAATATTATAATATATTGTATATGCATATAATATTAATATTATTTTGTAATAAAATATAATACTAATAATATAATATATTAATATAAATTATATATCATATATTACATGTAATATTAATAATATTACAATATATAGATATAGTACAATATGGTAATTTATTGCCAGTCTCGTGCTATGCTAATAATATAATATTGTATTTAAATTTAATTTGTAAGCCACTCTGAGTCCCCTTTGGGGTGAGAAGGGCGGGATATAAATGCATTAAATAAATAAATAAATAAATAAATAAATAAATAAATAAATGGGTGATCTGATTTGATAATCTGGATTATATGGCAGTGTAGAAAGGGCCTTGAGGGCCTTCCACACAGCCATATAACCCAGAATATCTGGGTTATATGTAGACGCAGACAACCCACACAGCCATATAACCCAGAATATCAAGGCAGAAAATCCCACAGTATCTGCTTTGAATTGGAATATATGGCAGTGTGGACTCAGATAACCTAGGTTGCTTCCACGCAGCCATATAACCCTAAATATCAAGACAGAAAATCCCAGAAGTCTGCTTTGGACTGGGTTATCTGAGTCCACATTGCCTTATATCCCAGTTCAAAGCAGAAAATGAGGGATTTTATTCAGCTGTGTGGAAGGGGCCTTAGGGAAAAATGATCCTTGCCATCATAATCTAGTGCAAGTGGTGAGCATGGTCCCAGGATCTCATTCTAGGTTTTGAAATGGATTATATTAATCTTCACTGCCAGATAATCTGAGATAAACAGATAATCTGGAATCAGATCTTGGGATATAGGCCAATGTAGGTGAAGGTCCTGGAGGAGGAATATGGGTGTGTGTGTGTGTGTGTGTGTGTGTGTGTATAGGGAGCTCCCAGTGGCGCAGTGGGTTAAACCACTGAGCTACTGAACTTGCTGACCGAAAGGTTGCAGGTTCAGATCTGGGGAGCGGAGTGAGCACTCGCTGTTAGCCTCAGCTTCTTCCAGCCTAGCAGTTTGAAAACATGGAAATGTGAGTAGATCAATAGGTACTGCTCTGGCAGGAAGGTAACGGCCACCGCCGCTGCCACCTTCAGGTCAGCAACCCAATAATTCATTGGCTGTTTGAATCTGGGGAGCAGGGTGAGCTCCCACTGTTAGCTCCAGCTTCTGCCAACCTAGTAGTTCAGTGATTGGGTTTTTTTTTGGGGGGGGGGTGCCAAAATTTCTGTTCGCCTACACTTGAAAATTATCTTGGACCGGCTCTGCCTGCATCTATCAATCTTGTAACTCTTTTTTAAAAAAGAGAGATAAAATTAGTCTGGCATGACTTGTTTTTGAGAAACCCATGTTGACTTTTAGTGATCATAGCAATTTTCTTCTAAGTGATTACAACGGCCTCCTTAATGATCTGCTACAGAATCTTTCCTAGTATTGATGCAAGGCTGACTAGATGATAATTTTTTGGGTCTTCTTTTTTCACTTCCTGAAGATAGGGACAACATTTGCCCTTCACCAGTCTGCTAGGACTTCTCCTGTTCTCCAAGAATTCCTAAAGACTATTGCCAGTGATTCAAAAATTACTTCTGCTAGTTCCTTCAATATTCTTGAATGTAGTTCATCTGGTCCTGGAGTATTAAGTTCATTTAGAGTAGCCAGGTATTCCTTGACTACATCTTTACCTATCTAGGGTTGCATTTCCTCTAATCCCTCATCTGCTCCATATTTCTCAATTTGTATACTGATTTCCTTTAGAAAGAATACTGAGGCAAAGAAGGAGTTGGGTAATTCTGTCTTTTCCCTATCTCCAGTTAGCATTTTCACCACCTTCTCTGTGCAGAGGCTCTACCATTTCATTGTTTCTCCTTTTTCTACTGACATAACAAAAAAACTTATTTCAATTGTTTTTAATCTCCCTGGCAAGCCTGAGCTCATTTTGTGCTTTAGCCTTTTGGACCTTTTACCTATGTAAGCTGATTATTCATTTGAATTTCTCCCCCTTTTCCATTTCTTGTGCATGTCCTTTTTAAATCTTAGCTCAGTTGAAAGTTCTTTCTGGGGGTGCCCATTTCATAAATGAATGTCTTTCTCTTTATGGGAGGGAACACAACTGAGTGGAAGCTTCTATTAGTGAAAATAAGGAAAGACAGTTTTTGTAGCTCACCCACATATACTATTTTTCATACCTTTTTTGAGGCTCCACCAACTCTCTGGGACAGCCTGTTAGAGGGCACAGAAGACTGCAATTCACTCAGTATATTGTTTTTTGGCTGATTGTACTCCTATATTTCCCAGGTATAACTTTTAAGATTAATAAATGTACGTTTTGCATTTAGAACTTGTAGAGATACAGTGTAACATATGGAAACATTGTTGAGAAAAACAAATGTTTTTCTCTTTCTCTTTACCTAGAATACTTTTAATTCAAAATGAACCCTTTTAGTTCTCAACTTTCATATTTTTAATACTGGAGTTCTGATTTGCCAATAAACTACATTTTTGGCTTCAATTTACAAAACTTTGTTTGAAGTTGCTAATTAATTATTTTCTTTTTACACCTAGTTCTTTAACCTAAAAATATTCAGCTTTATAATATAACTCTTGGCAAGCTAAACACACAAATAAGTAATTAGATGCTGAAATCTACACTATTATATGAAACAGTAAATAGCACTGTTATGTTCTATTCAGTTAAACTCCTGCTATGCTTATAAAGGACAAAATTAATATTAATAATAATATTAATAAATAATATTTACTGTAATGTTTACTGGATTTAAGCTAATTATTTTGAATTTTATTCCAAAATCCATTGTTACTATTCTAGATTAACAATGCAATTATATACATGCCCAGTTGCGTTCAATTTTACATGCTTCCAAATGAACAATATAGGATTGCACCCAACAGTCTAAATCCAATTGTTAGTCCCAATTACAACAGATTTATTGAACTAATGCACAAGTATTGACTTATTAGATTCTACTGATTCAATGGGCCCACTGTAATTGGGACTAACAATTGGATATAAAAACCTAATCCCTTACAATGTCTGAAAGTTATCCCTGCAGAATAAAAGCATCCAATAGCAATTGCGGTTTAGCATGCTGAATACCAGTAAGTAGATATGGACAAAAAAGAACTGTAGGCTTTTCACACAACACAGTTATACTGCTTTGATTCCACTTTAACTATCACAGTATCATAGGGCTATATATGTGAAAGGGCCTCTTATCAAAGTCCTAATACCTTTCTTCATTTAGGTTTTTTTTTGGGGGGGGGGGGGTTGTATACATTCAGATATTTAATAGATCAATTTTTAACAAAGAAAGCTTCAGTTTCCGAACAAATGTTTAAAACAGTAGTGGTTAAAATGCATTACTTTGTGAAATGGGCCAATTTGGATGGTAGTTTGAGCCATCTAACCAATTAGTTTGTAGGTTATGCCATTCCATTCCTTTCTATTTCCAATTCTCTTAAAATGTTTTGTAATACTGGTCACTTTGTGATTTGCTCTAAATATATTTATTTCATTTACAGTATTTATATTCCACCCTTCTCACCCCGAAGGGGACTCAGGGCGGATTACAATGAACACATATATGGCAAGCATTCAATGCCAACAGACAAACAACATATATAGACAGACACAGAGGCATTTAACATTTTTTTTCCAGCTTCACAATTCCGGCCACAGGGGGAGCTGTTGCTTCACTGTCCACTAGTGGCTGTACTTCCTCATTCCTTTCCTCGTGTTTTGCTGGCAGTTTTATGATGTTGTAAATTAGTTAAATTAGCCTCCTGCATAAAGCGTACCTAAATTTCCCTACTTGACAGATGCAACTGTCTTTCGGGGCTGCATAGGTCAACAGCAAGCTGGGCTATTTAATGGTCGGGGGCTTAAGTATATTCATGCTTCCCACTTATGGGTGGACAGTGCTTTTTGGATTACAGTCATTAGTAGGTCAAATACCAATACAGCAGAAACTGAGGCACCAAAACGCTTAACAAGTTACAACGTTTTTAAAAAACAAAGAGAGACATGTAGGTTTGTCTTGACTGACCAATCTTGTTCTGCTTTCATTTGAGAAGAAACTTATACGACCTCCTGGGAGAATCGTTTAATCTTTTGTTGCTTCATCTTAAGATTCTGAACAACAAAATGGATCATATCTTCAGTGGACTTGTCCATATTACCAAAACTTCAGTGCAATCCGATCTCCCAAGGGCAGACAGCCCCTTATGTGCAGATTTGCCCAAGGACTTGTGCTCAAATGGAGAGGAAGGCTCATTGGATCTCGGGTTGGAGGGAGGGATGGATGATGAGATGACTGAGGGAAGGGGAGGGTTGTTGGGTATGCATGGAAACGAAAACATCTTGGATTGGTGGACAACACCTATGGACATTCAGAGGACAACTGCTAATTTAATATCAGATCCTATTGCTCAGCCAACAGCAGTTTCTACTCAGGATCAACATCTCCTAATGACAGACAATTTTGCGGTGGACATTGCTGACCTAAGGATCAATAGAGGCAGATGGACCTCTAGGAGGGCGGTTTGTGACTCTCTGGCCCAAATCCTATCGAAAAGACCATGGGAAATAAGATTGAAAGCCATAACTTGGCTGCGGAGGGACTACCAGTCACTTGACCGCTCCACGCGTCTTTTAATTACACCGGAAGGCAATTTATGGCTTGGTGAGCTACTGGCAATGCGATCTTGCCTAAAGAAATGGGGCATCACCATCATGTCTTATTGACACAGTGGTACCTGCTTGCCTTGTTCCATTAGGTCCCTGTAATAAATCCACAGATAGCTCCCCGGTTAGGGCCCCCCCTCCTGGTCTGTACCAATTTGAAACTCCATCTGTCCCAGTTGTCCCTACACAATCAGCCACACTTTCCCGCCCAAGAACACTTCCCCTGTTTAGTCCACTTAGTTCCCTCGATGGCTCTCCTTCCAGTTTAACATCGGAAGCATCCCTACCTGAAGCCCAAGGGAGACTATACTCCAGCCTTACTTCTTCTGAAAGTTGACTAGCCACAGATCCCAACCATGTAGGGGGGTGGGGGGACCGTAGGAGGGGGCACCATTCAGGTCATGTGGGGGAGGAGACTTGCGGGTCACCAACACCCTAGGGAGAAGCGCAACAGAGTGCTTGCGACCCTTGAAAAGGTAGGAAGTGGTAGGCCCCATGGCAGTCCCCTTAGCCTTAAGGTCTTGCTGATCAACGCCAGATCCGTCAATGGTAAGACCGCTGCCATTCAGGACTTGATCCTGGATGGGGGGGGGGGGGCGGATCTGGCTTGCATTACTGAGACCTGGCTGGACGAGCTGGGGGGAGTAAATCTCACTCAGCTGTGCCCACCAGGCTTCGGAGTGCATCAGCAGGCCAGGCTGGGGGGGCGCGGAGGAGGGGTCGCAGTTGTCTATCGGCAATCCATAGCCGTGGTCAGATGCTCTGTTCTGCAAGCATCTGGGTTTGAGTGCGTCCACCTGAGGGTGGGGAACCGTGATAGCGTGGGGTTTCTGCTGGTGTACCGCCCACCCCACGACCCAGTAGTTTCCCTGACTGAGCTAGCAGAGGTGGTCTCCAATTCGGCCTTGGTCTCCCAGCGCCTGGTGGTGCTGGGAGACTTTAACATTCATGCTGAGACCCCCTTGACTGGTGCAGCTCAGGATTTCATGGCCGCCATGACGACCATGGGGCTATCACAAATTATAGCTGGTCCTACCCATCAGGCTGGACACACACTCGACCTAGTTTTTGTGGCAGACAGTGGAATGATCAGAGTGGAAGAACAAAACACCCTTCCTGTGTCATGGTCTGATCATTATCTGGTCAATTTTAGACTTTCGGCGACCCTAAACCTCCACAGGGGTGAAGGACAAATTAAGATCGTCCGCCCCAGGAGACTGATGGATCCGGAGGGATTCCTGAGGAATCTTGGGGTCCTTCCTGCCATGGAGCCTGGCGATCCTGTCGATGTCCTGGTCGATCTCTATAACAGGGAAGTGACCAGGGCGATAGATACGATCGCTCCCGAACGTCCCATCACGTTGCGTCATGACAAGCCATCTCCCTGGTTCACCGGGGAGCTGGCTGTGATGAAGCATACGAGGAGGGGGCTAGAGCGCACTTGGAGGAGTTCTCGGGACGTGTCCGACCGAGCACGGGCTACAGCCTTTCTTAGGGCGTATACCGTGGCTATACGGGCAGCCAAGGAGTCCTATATGACTACCCGTATAGCGTCTGCAGCAAATAGATCATCGGAGTTGTTTCGGGTCGTTGGGGAACTCCTTCAGCCACCTGTGGTGGAGGAGACTTTTGACGACCCAGCAACTCGGTGTAGCGATTTCGCACACCATTTTGCAGACAAAGTCGCTCAGATACGCCTTGAGCCCGACTCCAATTTCACCACAGTGCCAGGGGAGGTGATTGAGGCATCTGCTTGTCCGATTTTGTGGGATTCTTTTAGGCTTGTTCTTCCTGAGACCGTGGTGGAGGTCCTTGGGGCTGTGAGGGCAACCACGTCGGTTCTGGACCCTTGCCCGTCTTGGCTAATTAAATCGGCCAGGGAGGGGCTGGTTGATTGGTTTGTGTTGATCATTAATGCATCGCTGGAGCAGAGGGTTTTTCCATCTTACCTGAAACAAGCTGTGGTTCGTCCACTCCTTAAAAAGGTTTCCCTTGACTCCACGGTGTTGAACAATTTCAGACCAATCTCCAACCTCCCTTTCTTGGGTAAGGTGCTGGAGCGGGTGGTTGCCTCCCAGTTCCAGGGCTTTCTAGATGACATCAACTACCTAGATCAGTCACAGTCTGGTTTCAGGCCTGGTCACGGCACCAAGACATCCTTGGTCGCCTTGGTGGATGACCTCCATAGAGTGCTGGACAGGGGGAGTGTGACCCTGTTGGTTCTCTTGGACATCTCAGCGGCTTTCGATACCTTCGATCATGGTATCCTTCTGGGACGACTCTCTGGGATGGGTCTCGGGGGCACGGTTTTGTCGTGGCTCCGATCCTTCCTGGAGAGTCGATCCCAGATGGTGAAGCTGGGAGACGCCTGCTCGGACCCCTTGTCTTTGTTCTGTGGGGTCCCGCAAGGCTCTATTCTGTCTCCCATGCTCTTTAACATCTACATGAAACCGCTGGGAGAGGTCATCCGGAGTTTTGGAGTTGGGTGTCACTTCTATGCAGATGACGCACAACTCTACTACTCTTTTCCACCTAATTCCAAGGAGGCCTCTCGGGTGCTGGACGAGTGTCTGGCCGCTGTGTCTATCTGGATGAGGAGGAACAGGCTGAAGATCAATCCCGACAAGACAGAGGTCCTCCTGGTCGATCGTAAACCTGAACGGGGTATAGGGTGGCAACCTGTGCTGGACGGGGTTACACTCCCCCTGAAGCCACAGGTCCGCAGTCTGGGAGTCCTCTTGGATTCATCGCTTACGCTCGAGGTTCAGGCGTCGGCGGTGTCTGGGAGGGCCTTCGCACAATTGAGACTCGTGCGCCAACTGCGACCGTACCTCACGAAGGCTGATCTGTATATCGCACTCTGCACTTGCCCTATAAGCCTTATATATCACCTGTCACATCAGCACTTTTAATCTTGTACCCATTACTCTGGCCCGGCCCAGTTTTATTGTGTTTTAGCGTATTGTTTATTGCTTGTTGTTTATACTGTTTTAATTGTTTTAATTTGCCTTTTGTTCTGTATTGTTATATTGTGTGTTGAGGCCTTGGCCTTTGTAAGCCGCATCGAGTCCTTCGGGAGATGCTAGCGGGGTACAAATAAAGTTTAATAATAATAATAAAATAATAATCTGGAAACTAACCCACAATAATGACTCAACTAAGCTTGAGAGCTGCTCATTCTGATAATGAGGTAGTTAAAAACTAACTTTGCATAAACCACAAGCATTGCCCAACAAAACTCAATTTGTCTCATCTCCAAGAAACAAATGGCACCTAGCTTAGAAAGTTCCCAAAATATCATAGCCTACAAACTAATTCATTTGCAAACCCATTTCTCCCATGATAGAGTTGTATGCACATTTCTGCATTGTCCAATCCATACACAACCAGATGTCATCTTTTGATCACATCCTCACTTGGTTTTTAAATTCAATAACCATGATACTTATACAGGTACAGGTGGGAATCCTGGTGCACCTATTATCATTCTGACACAGGCAAACTTCAGCCAAAATGTTTTGTGTTTCACCAGTCTGAATTGCAATTATTTTTGTGATTTCAAGAAAGGGCAGTACATCATATTCCTCTTTTATGCCAGAATGCCTTATTATAGGTGCCCCTACATGAGCAGGAAACCCTGTGGTTGGTCTGAAGTAGGTTGGGCCAACCCCAAATTCTGCTGTAGTGTTTACATGACCGTGTTCCTGAACTGCGTCACTAGTGGGAGCAGAGCCCACACTTTCAAGTCAGGCTAAACCCGGTTTGACCCAGCTGGACAATCCCCTTATCTTTGTCACTGTTCAACTCTGTAGTGGTAGCCACAAAACTCCAAAGAGCTCATAGCCATCACTCATGATTTTAACCAATATTATTGAAGGTGCAATGCACCTGGGGGGGGGGCACCCTCCCACTCCCATCCCCATGCTACAGGGTGGGAGGAAAGCAGGATGGCCTTGTAATCAATGGGGCCAATTCTATATCAGAACCAGTCCAACTGTTCACACATATCCTTGAATCGTGGGACTGCTCCAGATCTTTGGGGAAGCTTCCTAGCATTGCCTAATGTATTGGGGACAAGATGGTTCTGTGCATCCTGTGGGTTCTGTGCCTCCTTGGGTCAGGGGTCATTTCCATCCTGTTTTAAGCAAGCGGTGGTAAAACCGTTGCTAAAAAAGACCTCGCTAGACCCATTGGTTTGTGACAATTACAGACCAATCTCCAACCTTCCATTTTTGGGCAAGGTTCTGGAGCGGGTGGTTGCCACGCAGCTCCAGGAGTTCCTCGATGACACTGATTTTCTGGACCGCTCGCAGTCGGGCTTCAGGCCTGGGCACAGTACCGAGACGGCTTTGGTCGCCTTGGTGGATGACCTCCGCAGGGAGCTGGACAGGGGGAGTGTGACCCTGCTGGTTCTCCTGGATATCTCAGCGGCTTTCGATACCATCGACCATGGTATCCTTCTGGGGAGGCTCTCCGGGATGGGGCTCGGGGGCACGGTTCTGCTGTGGCTCCAGTCCTTCCTGGAGGGTCGTTCCCAGATGGTGAAGCTGGGGGACACCTGCTCAGACCCCTGGCCATTGACCTGTGGGGTTCCGCAGGGGTCTATTTTATCCCCCATGCTATTTAACATCTACATGAAACCGCTGGGAGAGGTCATCCGGAGTTTTGGAGGGCGTTGCCATCTCTACGCAGATGACACGCAAATCCACTATTCCTTTCCACCTGACTCCAAGGAAGCCCCTCGGATGCTGAACCAGTGCCTGGCCGCTGTGGCGGACTGGATGAGGAGGAACAAGCTGAGGATCAATCCTGACAAGACAGAGGCCCTCCTGGTCAATCGTGCGTCGGATCGGGGTATTGGGTGGCAACCTGTGCTGGACGGGGTTGCACTCCCCCTGAAATCACAGGTCCGCAGTTTGGGGGTCCTCCTGGATTCAGCGTTGACGCTTGAGGCTCAGGTGTCGGCGGTGGCCGGGAGGGCCTTCGCACAACTCAAACTTGTGCGCCAACTGCGACCATACCTCGTGAAGTCTGATTTGACCACGGTGGTCCATGCCCTAGTTACCTCCAGACTGGACTACTGTAATGCACTCTACGTGGGGCTTCCCTTGAAGACGGCCCGGAAATTACAACTGGTCCAACGCTCGGCAGCCAGATTAATAACGGGGGCAAATTACAGGGAGAGATCCACTCCCTTGTTTAAGGAGCTCCACTGGCTGCCGTTCATCTTCCGGTCCCAATTCAAGGTGCAGACCATCATCTATAAAGCCCTGAACGGTTTGGGACCCACCTACCTCCGTGATCGTATCTCCTTCCATAAACCTGCCCGTTCCTTGCGATCATCCGGAGAGGCCCTGTTATCACCATTGCCTATATCCCAGGCTCGCCTTGTAAGTACAAGGGAGAGGGCCTTCTCTGCTGTGGCCCCCCGATTGTGGAACTCACTTCCCACTGAAATAAGGCAAGCTCCCACTCTGTTAGCTTTTAGGAGAGAATTAAAAACATGGCTCTTCCATTGTGCTTTCGGTGAGTAATGTCTGTCATATATCTCCGTATTACTCCCCTCCGAACTTCTATCCTCCAGATTACCCCTTCCAAATGTCCCTGCCCATAGTGGAGTACTTCTCTGTCCCTCTCACTCCGGGTTTTATCTTTGTGTTCAAGTGGCCTGCCCTTGATTTATAGTTTTTTTGTTTTTGTTTTTTTCTTGATTTCTTGATGTTCTGTTTATTATTATTTATTGTATTTTAAATGGTGTTATGATATGTTGTTCTTATATTTTATTATGTTGTATTGCTCTGGGCATGGCCCCATGTTAGCCGCCCCGAGTCCCCATTGGGGAGATGGTGGCGGGGTATAAATAAAGTTTTATTATTATTATTATTATTATTATTATTATTATTTGGCCCATTTAGATATGCCCGATATATAATGTGATACCTGCTACACTCACTAGTGATTAACTCATTCAGTGTGAAAATGTCTGGAAATTAAACAACAAACTTCATGGCAGCAGCAAATGTTTGAACTTTGAGGCAGGGGTCCCATCCCTTGCTTTAACACATTCCCTGAACAATTCAGGAGACAATGAAACTGTCCATACTACTGTGACATCATGGCTGATCCAAATGCCTGAAGGAGGCTTTTGCATTTCCCCCTTCTAATGTATCAACACAGTTATTTTATAAAGTCCTTTGAGAAAAATGCTAGCTGAAGAGGCACCTTACACTGAGGATTCTATTTCCTCCAATCACTATATAATCTGCTTTGACTTCAGTTCAAGCTCCCTTAAAAATAATCTAAATAAAATTAATATGCACAATCTAAAATTACTATGCCACTTCGTTATTGCTCTTTTAAAGACTCACATTTCCTCTCAGAGATGTTTTAGTTGTGGATTCCAGCACTGGGAGGGTGTGGGATTAGACAGTCTTTTGGATCCCTTCCAACTCTATGATTCTATGTGTTTCTGATGAAAGGCTTGGACTTTACGAGTTCTTAGACTTCCTGGTTTTTGTACAATATAGGTAAGATCTGGAACCTTGCACACTTTGTGAAAATAAAAATGGTGCCTGTTCACATACCATTCAAACACACACAGAAACCAGAATTGCTGTCTGAGTTTTTGTTTGGTTGGTTTTATGATATATTTTAATTAGAGATAGATGAGATATCTGAAGTTTTCCCATATTCACTCAAGCTTTTTATGAAACCAGAAAAAGTCAACTCAGAAGCAAATTCCTAGCCAATCTGATAATGACTCTTCTTCCTTCTTCTATTGGATTGTATTCCAATGATATAGATATCATGATTTGTGAGTATGTGTGTGTGCATATTAAACAGTCAATAGATATATGCTGGTGAAAACATTTTAAAAGCAGCAGCCCTATTGTAACCCTATTGAAAGCCCTATTGAAAACTATAAAGTGCATAGTGTTTCTACATTACAATGTCTCCTCCAATCAGTATATGGTTCTACATGTCAGAATACTGCAAAGCCAAAAGAGAACCCCTCAAAGAGATGGTCATTCCAAGATCCTTGAACAGATTATACAATTTTTGCAAAGTTGTATTATCATTATACTTTTGAAAACATTCTGAGAGTTGTGCAAAAACTTGGTACACTGACAGACCTACAGTGGTGTAGAATCTGAAGCAGGCATGTGGTAAAGTAACATTTTTATTGCAGTAAGAGAAGTTTAATATAGAATGTCTGCAATACCATTCTGGCTTATTGAGCGGAGAATCTGTGGGAGCGTTCATGCCATCTGCACTCAGCAGGGACGGGTTGCTGAGAAAAGTTAGCAAATAAAAACAATAAAGAAAGTAAATGAAAATAATATGCAGAGTGATAAAAATAGGGAAGCCAGAACTCTAAACCAGTTGGATTTCAGTTGCCTCCACTGGATCTTTCTACAGAGAAGTGTGTCTTTGTAATAGTTTTATTTAATGAAACGTGACTATAAGAACCTGATCCAGGTGGGGGAAATGCTATTTACCTGACTGAGGCCACAATTCACAAACTACTTAATCAGGAGTAGTCATGGGAGCATCAGTAGGATTCATGCAACATGAAACTAATTTTCAATAAAATGTTTCATTTTGAGTGTTAATAGATTGATATGTCTCAGAAACGAACAAGTAGTTCAATTTCTTGCTACTGGAATTGCAACTCAACTTCTTGCAACTCAACCTGTTAAAATCTTTTGTAATTTTCTGCCTTGCCTTATTTTATTTTCAAATTAGAAAACATTGTAGGACATTTTTTCTGGTTAACTGCTTCCAAGTCAACTTCAGTTTAAAGAGACCCTATGAATGAGAGACCTCCAAGTCATGCTCTCATCAAGAGGCTTGCTCAGGTCTTGCAGACTCAGGGCGATTGCTTCTCTGATTTAGTCTACTCATCTAAGGGGCCTTCCAGACAGACCCAAAGCCCATGGTTAACCTGAGGTGTCCAAACAACATCTCAGGTTATTTGGATTAATCCAGAGTAATCTGGTATTTTCTGATTTACTCCAGATTTTTTTTAAAACTCTTAAAGCTTTACTGAACTGTCCAGATCTTTTGAGGTGTTGGGCCTGTGGGGATTCACTCTCAGGACCGCCTTCCGCAATCCCGAGGGCCAATCCCCAATGCCATATCTCATCTTTGAGCTCTAAGAGCCTGAGGAAGCAGGATGGTGCCCCCATCCTCCCCCCTCAGCCCCCATTTCCCCTCTAAACTTAATAGAGGGGCCTGGCTTCATCCTTAGCCCCCTCAGAGTAAGTTCCTGACACAATAAAATCCTCCCTCCACTCTCCAAATCTTCTGATGTGTTATTTTGATGCTTCAGAAACTCATTCTGAGGGGCCTGAGGACTCAACTAGGAAATGGGGGGTGCAGAAGTTGGCTAGATGTCCTTCTGGGTTTATCTCTGATTGACTGGGGAGAGCATGTAGCCACACACACACACACACACACACAGAGGGATTTGAGCTTTCTTTGTGGCCTAAATCTCGAAAGGAATCAGGATTTTAAATCCTGGTTCCTTCAACAATTTGGCCCTTTCTGGAAAAGCCCTAGTACAGTGGTTCCCAACCTTTGGTCCTCCCGGTGTTTTGGACTTCACTGATCCGAAAAGTGGTCTTCCTCTTTTCCTATTGACCTCCACTTTACCAAGCACTTTTCCAATGGGTCATCTCTTCTCATGATGTGACCAGAATACCACAGTCTCAGTTTAGTCATCTTGTATTCTAAGGAGAATTTGGGCCTAATTTGCACTAGGATCCATGTATTTGTCTTTTAATCAGCTTACAGTATCCTCAGCACTATTTTCTTATTTATATTAAATCAAATTATATTACTATTATTACTCAATGTTCTACTTTTGCTTCATCATCTCCAAAACTTATAAAACTATGAATACAATATTTCATTTCAAAAATTCTATAAAACTTATCTAATTCCTTGTACCCCAAAAGTGAAAAGTGCTGTGGACAAAATAATATCTTTGTTAATCTACAATATCAGGTTTAGGGAAGATTTTCCATGGGGGAGAGACAGAACTATTGTTCAATAGAAATACAATGATGGAGAAGGACCCGATCCTTGCATGGTTGGATCTCACTCCTCTGTTTGGGTCAGGGCCTTGCTGATGGTTTTAATATGTTTGGGAGTTTCCAACACATGAATGTAGATGGTAGTCATTTAGTCTCAAGCAAAGGGCATCAATTGAGACCCTTGTGGTATCTTAGAACTATAGTAGGGTTTGGAAATTATGAAACTGTCAGTTAGCTATGCAGAAAATCCACTTTCTCCAGGATGAGATACCTAAAATAAGCACTACAATATCGACTGGATGCCCTTCAATTTGTTAATGTTTATAAATCCTAGACTGCTCCTTGACATTCACCTGGAACAAGAAATTATGATAATTTAAAAGTGTGCAAGATTCTAGTTTCCTTCAACGAACTGTTACGGATAGAATCTTATTACTATATATTGTTACATCTCATGGTGGCTGTGGAAATTCCAGGAACTTCAGCCCAAAGAAATAACTTTATGCCCATGGTTACATTCTATCCATATATAGCTAAGACCTCCTTCTTCCACCACACACACTCACTCAATTTCTACATGTCTAATTTCAAAAACAGTGTGTGCAGTTTTAGCCTCTCCTTCTGTTCAAGAATTTCATGTGGATAATTTTATGACCTAATACTAAAGTTTGGAAAAGCTTTTAAAATCTTCCTAACATAGTTTATTTTATTTACTTTGGAGTGAAGGAGAATCTAATGTACCTTAATGAGAGCACTGCCTTCACACTGACAAAATAAAGAAGTATGAGTGCTACTTTCTAACAGTAGTGGACATTCAATAAGTTTTAAACTCCCATTCATTAGTATCTTGAGAAGGTTGTTTGTACTTTCAGAAGAAAGGATAGATTAAGGGTTTGAACCCTAAACATATGATTTTTTTTAATATGATGAAAACATAAGGGTTTTGTTATGGTACATGCAACAACCAAAAACCTGTTTCCCTTTAGCAAGCTTCTAAAAAATATATCCCATATAATTATTAAATGAAAACATTCACTTACCCAGTACTCAGACTTTATATCTTGAATAAGAGACATTCACTCGGAGAGAGGTACTTACTATGTTTCCATGGATACTGGATGATGCCAATCAGGTCCATGTTTTTTATCCAAAAGTGGTACCCAACAGAGAAATGGTGTTTGCTGAGTAGCTGATTATGCACAGTAAGTAAATAAGAACCTTGTTTACTTGTCAAAAGGTCTGTGACCTAGATGTTCCTCACACCCAATATCCCTCATTTCCTTTCTCTCCTTCAGGACTCTTTAACAGAATGAAAAGGGGGACAGAGTGTCAACTAGCTTGTGTAGTTTCCTGCCAAATTAATGAAGATGAGGACTTGGTCACACAGACTGGAGTTCACTTCCTTGGCGTTATTCTTTTGGCATGACCTTGCATATATATTGACAAAATAATACAAAAATGGCCAGGTTCCTTTTCACAATTCCCCTCTTCTCCTGGAAACCCCCCTTCTCCTGAGAGAGCATGAGGGATCAAGGCAGGAGTAAGTGTTCATACCTTAATTAATTTATTCATGAAAGAGAAATATCCAAAATGTAGGCTTCAAGGATTAGCGTGTTTCCTTGAACGTTAGCAATTTTGTGAAATGTGTCTCATTCCTCGATTTTTTTCCCAATGCCTCAACAGCATAAATGTGTAATTCTGACATGCAATCTCTCAGCAAGACTGACTTTCTAATTTGGGGACTGAGCTTAGAGAATCCGCTTTGAGAAGTTTTAGGTTTCTAATATTTCTCTGGATAAAAGTAAAAGCAAAAAAGAAAGCAATCCCCTTTAATATTTGGCACCATTTAATAATCTGAATGATGGGAGCTCTGTTTCCTTTTTAAAAAGAAGTTTCCTTCCATCCAAAAACAAAAATACAGAACGTTGTCTTGTTCTAAAATTATTCTTGGAAATTAACTTTTTAACATTGCCGTAAAAGATGATTTTCCCTTGGCTTTTTAAAAAAAGTTTTATTATTATTATTTTTGGCCGTCTGAAAGTTATTTCATTTTGCCTTCTCTATAGGAGCAAATTTCAGATCAAGCTACTGATTTGATCTTTTCCAATTGAACTTAACAGCGTGCTTTGTGGAGAGGGTAATTCTATGTTCCTTTGCCAGAGCTGACAAAGGTCTGGTTGTCAGTGATACCTTTTACAGCTAAATTTACTCCAGAGTGACAGGAGCAGGTGGGACAAGGCCTGCCAGACACTTGTGCATGGAAATCACGCATCTTACAGGTCAACAGCGAAGGGGAAAAAGCCCCTGCCTTTGTAGCAGAGGGTGAGTGAGGCAAACAGGACCCAAACTGGGGGGTTTCTCTTCAAAGCCAGCTGGTCTGGCTTTATTCTACAGGAATTTTTTACCTGTCAGTTTAATCAACGGAGCCCTCAGCAGGTGCTGACGGGGACATCTTCCTGGAGAAGAAGGGCACTGGTGAGTTTTTATATATAAAATGATTTTTAAAATATAATTACATAAACAGATAGACAGTCAGGATCTGCTCATTCTGTCCTAGTGCAGTGTTTAGGACAATGATCCAGAGGAGAGGTTTTAAACATTTTACTTTTAAAGGAAATGAATTTGGTAGCATGCACCTTTTGAGTAACTGCTTTGAGAAAATAAACTTTCCCAAAGAAGGTCCAGACTTCTGTTACTTTTTTAAAAAGGAACCTTGGAAGACTTAAGCACCGGGAATATATATCTTCAAGCATGCAGAAGAATTCAGTGGGAGGAAAAGAATATATGTTTTTCCCAGTCACCTCTCAGAATTACTTTTTAAAACTTTTGAAGTAAAAAATGAAAACAATAAATAGTATTTTTGGTCATGGTTTGTATTGATCACACTGTATATTGCCGTCTTGTTTGACCACTGACCAGTCCATTTTTAGAATGTCCTTTTAATACTACATCAAAAGCTAACTTTTCAAGGAAATGTGTGTAAATATGGAAGGCATTTTAATTTTTAAAATGTTCCGCTTACTACTCAAAAGACAGTTGTATGGAACTCTTGCTGATTTTGCCAGAAGAAGAAACTGCATTGTGAAACAAAAGTAATGCAGGAATATAACTGATATTTTTTACATTGCTATCATTTAAAGTCCAATGTGTGTCTTGCTGTGTGCACAGTTGTTAACTTTGTAATGCCACCAAGCCTCAGCTGTTATAGACTGCAAAGGAGAACATGTTTCAGGACAATCTTATTTTAATTATTGCAAAGACGTGGGAAAAAAAGATCAAATGCGAAGCCATACTTTGGGACGACAGGATTTTTTATGATGAATTTCTGTTTTCACAAGCTTGTGCTTTTAACTGTACTTCATAGCAGTTCTTGCAAACTGTCAAACAAATTGAAAGCATTTCTGTAAACAAGTAATCAATTTTTGTAGGGGTTTTTTTGGAAAGCCCAATACTAAGTCTATATACAAAACTGAACATATGAAATTACTTTTAATAACCAGATTCCATACTGACATTTTGCCTGGCATGAAAGTTTAAAGAGCTCTCAACAACAGATAGATACATTATGACATTAATTTGGCACCGGTGGTTGTTCTGCTTGGAAAATAAGAATGTCTATTCCCGCAGTACAGAGATTTTTTTAACTAGTACTGTTTGGAGACTTTAAAAAGGTTTTTCATGAGATTTGTGTGTTGTCCTTTCTACAAAGTATAAAGTCCGTGGAATATTGATTTCAAGAGTTATGAATCCTGTTCTTACAATTGTAGACTTAACCCACTTTCTTTTGAAAGTAAACTTCTTGTTGTTGTTGTTGTTGTTGTTGTTATTATTATTTATACTCCATCTTTCCTCTCCACAAGGAGACTCAAATCTTCTTTGTCATAAAACGTTAGTGCTTAAAATTACAGACTTGATCAGTTTGTCTCTGTTTCTGTCTTGTCGGTTTTTTTAAGTGAAGTGTATAGAACAGCTGATTTGTCTTTATATCTGTCTTAAAACCATGCAGCTGCCCAGGCCAAATACCACAAGCCCAGGCATTTGCAGAGAGACTTTATGATTTGTTAACTGCCACTGAAGGTCATTAATTCCATGCACCATCAAAATTTTGTTCAGGGGAAAAAGTATAAATAATAATATCTGTAACTCAACTAGTCCTTCAAGAAAACTAAACATCCAAATGTTGAAGTTTCCTCTAATCTGAACCTAATACTGCAGTCTTATACACCCTTAAGTGGAAAAAAAAGTTCCATTGAACACTGTTGGTCTAACATCTGAGTACATAAGCATGGCATTATGCTGCACTTCTATAGAACTATATACAAATATGTGGATAAAACTGAATATCTAGCACACCAATCACTTCTTTGTCTAGAATGTCATTTATACTGTGAATGATCCTATAATCAGTTCTTTGGAAGTTTCATTGCATTCATTATTTCTATACATATGCAGACAATATATAGCATTAATGTTTAGCCTCACAAACTCTATCATATCCATTCTCCTGAAGAATTAACAATTCTAGAATGTGTTGTTAAAAAAGAGGTTTTTTTAATCTCTGAAAAGATTCAAAAGTTTGGCAAAAATATTAACTTTAAACTCTTTTTAAAAATAAGATAGTCTGCTTTCTTTTTATGGAACTGAGGCACCTGAGCATCTGTTAAAGTGATTCATTTAATTAAAATCTTGGTAAATAGGGTTTTTTTCCTTCAGTTCCTTCTGTTTTAAAAAGTCAACCTATTTTGTTTCACCTGAAGTAGCAATTTTTAAATGACACAATAAACAGATTTTCTTCTTCTTCAGAATTGGTTATATTTGAGACAGTTACCTGTCTTTATGTTGATTAACCTTTCTTACCTGCTTTAGACGCTTGTATCATATTAAATGACAACCTAAACATACAACTGGATAATAATGAACTGAAAGGTTGACATTAAAAGAATGTTTTCCTGTCGGTAAATTTACATCCCTCACAAATAGTACCAGTACTCACATATTAAATTATTTATAATCCCATAGAATCAATCATAAATAAGATAATAATGTTAATACAAAAGGTCTACTTTGGTGCTTTCCAATGTAAATGAAACATATTAATTTCACATAATAGTTGTGTCTATATGGGGTCATAGAAACTTAATACCTGCCCACCAGGAAATTGAATCCAATCCTTCTCTAGCTTTGCATGAAAAATGCAAAAAGGATAATCCAGAAACTTATTTGCTTGTATGTTATTACAGATTTCTTCCAATTTTTAATCTTGAGTCTTTGGCTATGTAATACCAATTTGATACGTTATATCTGATATTCAGAAGACATATGGTGTGTTGTAGACCTCTTCTGGCTAAACTATATGCAAATCTCTCATTCCTATCCATGGGATTTCCATTTGAGAACTTCCCAGTCCATTAAGTCTTTCATTGCAAGTTGTTTTCCATAACACCACTTTAGATATTCAAAGAAATATCCATGTGAGATCCATAAAATCTTTTTGTGGGATTTCATACACTATTATTTCAGACTTTCCTGGTATGAATAGTCTTGTAGGTTTGTTCTTATTAATTCCTCTGGTTTTAGAACATAACAAATATTGTATCCCATTTTAGAGAAATTGTTTTTGAACTCACGTAGACTGAGAGAATTCTAGAGGTTGTCGTCCAAAAGGTCTCTTTTTGAAGCTCTGCACTTCAGTTCAGTTTTCTACTACAAATTTTTATTGCAAAAACAACTTTCCGTCACTTAATTTTCCATGTTTAGTGATTTGTTCAAGCATCAGATTTTATTTCTACATTAAACATTGAAAGATACAAACTACCTGTTTCTTCAGTCTTATGGTTTCATGCCATATAACAAATGGAAGGGACGGAGCAAAGCCAATTCCAAAATATAAGCACAGCTAAGTGCCCTTTTTGGTAACAAGAACAGATATACATTAAGAAACAAATAATATAAAAACCATTTTAAAAAATTGAAAAATTCAAGAGTGAAAAGAGCCAAAAATCAAAGCGTTGTTTGGGAAACTGTGGCATGTTTTCAGATGGCACTTCAGTGTATTGTCTTGGTCTTCAAAACTATTTTGCCCGATCCATGTAGGCTTCCAAGAAAAACATATTGGGGTGCAAAACTATTTATCTGATTTTCCACAGAATTTGAGGCAGCATTCATAGATAGTGGTAATGAAATCACAGAGAGAGAAATAAAAACAGGATCCTTGCTGGTGGGGAAATCTATATAGTAGGATGAAATCAAGTTCATGACAAAGCTCATGTTTACTTTTGTCAACATGTTCTGACGTTTGTTTTAAGTCAATACCAGTGGATTGTATTTTTTTCTGGTTATATCTAGAAATATTTATTTGAGAAATGATTGTATGCCCCAAACTGTCCATTCTGTATTGCTCACCTGAAAATAAGTGACTTTCATGTTCATGAGGCTTAAGCAGGCATGTATAATATCACACTAAAATTGCCGGGGGGGGGGGGGGGGGGAGAGAGACCTATTGTATAATGAAAGTTTTAAATGGCCCAAGTTCCTTCAGTAACTGCAATTGAATGTGGTTAGCTTTAAGCATTCCTGAAAAATGACTAGAGATTTTAAAAATATAATTAATTTAGTTCTGAATAATGTTTTGTGTGTGAGAGAGACAGACAGAGAATTTTACTTTCTTCAGAAGTAAGTCTCAGTGAATTCAATAGAGCTTGTTCCCAGCTAAGGGCATATGAAATTGAATTGAATTCACCTCTAGGTAAGAATGCTTAGAGTTGTGTACTGCTTTCTCTCATAGCCAACAGCAATTCAGAAGAGAGAGGAAATTCAAACACAGTGGCCATAGTTTCAATGCGAGTTTATAAACAGACACACTTTCTAAGTGTGTGTGTGTGTATTTATTGCATGAGAACGTAATGCATTGTGGCTATTACGATCTATATATAAGCATTCACCTGTAGATTTTTAAACCCATTTTGAATGGTAGTTCTCATACTCAGTTGTACAGATAAGGAGACTTATTGTGTGGGAAATGTGTGGCCAGGAAAGGTAGTGTTATAGTTGGAGTAGTGTTTCAGCATGGGCATTCCCATTTGCTCTGTTCTGTTTGGAAGAAAAGGAAAAACTTTGAAAAGTTTATCTTTTGGGCTATGACTTTAAGATATCCTGAACCAGCTACTGGGCATATTAACGGCAATACTCTAGTAGTCTTACTCCTAGAAAATTAGCTTTTCAAAGCTCTGGACAGAAAAGCTTCAGTTAGCCCTTGTTTTTACATCAGTATCACATGCACCTTGCCTCCATGTTCTTATGGCCCACAGACTATTATATATAGTAGTTTTTGCTGCATTGTTACATTGACCTGATTTACACCTAAAATTTTGTGTCAGGATAGACTTCCTGGTTTTTTACACACCCCGTTCTGTGTTTGCCTTCATTCCCAAGAGTTTGTGTTGTGTACACTGGTACTAAAGGCTTTCAGAGGTCTCCAATGCTGCCTTGTTTTCCTGTTACAAATATATCTTACCAATATTGAAAGTTTTGTGGTTTGCAAAGTCATGAAACCTTACAGCAGTAAGGGGTTTTGTTTTGCAACTCATCTCACCTTTAGAGACAGCTGTGTTTCAGGACAGATTTTTTATTAGGCAAATACACTGCTGAGCAGGGCCCTAGTAGGAGTTACACTGAGCTCTAGGAGGACTTCAATGTAAAAGAGGGGATGGGAAATTCTGTGACCCCTTTCTCAAAAATAGTTTTTGAATTCCAGTACAGTAGAGTCTCACTTATCCAACACTCGCTTATCCAACGTTCTGGATTATCCAACGCATTTTTGTAGTCAATGTTTTCAATACATCATGATATTTTGATGCTAAATTCGTAAATACAGTAATTACTACATAGCATTACTGCATATTGAACTACTTTTTCTGTCAAATTTGTTGTATAATATGATGTTTTGGTGCTTAATTTGTAAAATCATAACCTAATTTGATGTTTAATAGGTTTTTCCTTAATCCCTCCTTATTATCCAACATATTCGCTTATCCAACGTTCTGCCGGCCCGTTTATGTTGGATAAATGAGACTCTACTGTACTTCTTACTGGCATTGGCGCTATGCCAAGGACAGCTGGGGTTGCAGTTTAACACTACCCAGAAAACTACAAAAAAAATCATTTTTGCTGGCAAGGATGGATTGTTCCTATACAAGCCCTTAGTCATTGTGGTTCTTTTCTAACTCTGCTGAGCTCTCGACATAGCTCCCATGTTCTTCATCCCTTGAAATGTCACCAAATGGGAGAAGCAGAAGAACATATGATACTAGCCATGATGGAATCTCTATCCAGGCTGACACCACAGTTCCCACCAGTGAACTCTGGAATAATTGACTCTCACCAGTTTGGTTTTGGTGTGGATTTTTTTTTTTTACTGCAACCAAGTAGTAGCCATGCTGCTTCGAGAACTTGTGTCTAAAGATGCTCAGGTTCTACTAACAGGGCACAGGAGGCTTTTTGCAGAACTTTTCTGTATCCATTTTCAGTTCCAAAGTTTAACTGTGGATCGTGTGAAGTAGCAGGTTGCTCCTTGTTCCAGAAAGCCAAGGCTAAGACATCTTCCAGACCAGGCCTGCACAACTCATGGCCCTCTAGGTGTTTGGGACTCAGACTCCCAGAAGTCCTAGCCAGCTTATCCAATGGTTAGGAATTATGGAAGTTGAAGTCCAAAACACCTGGAGGGGTGCAGGCTGTGCAGGCCTGGTCTAGACTAAAGCATCCTCTTCTTTGAAACTAACAGGGTAGTGGAGGTGAATTTCCCCTACAGCAGGTTTAGGAGCTTTATGTTCTGGGTAGTCTCACAACTGATACTTTTACATGAAAAAAGTGCTCTAGATTAAAACAGTCACCATCACCCCTAAACCATCTAAAGAACTTTAGGCTATAAATTCATTTCATGAATAGCACTGTTTAATCCTCTGCCCAACCAAGGTTAGGAACAGCATGAATGAACTGAATCCCCTTTTGACCTGCACCACTTTTGACCCCACAGTGTAAAAGAATAGACAGGTGGGTGACCTAGTTACTCTGTGTAAAGCTTGGGAATTGCAATACTAGAAACATGGTCTTTCCATGAAGATATCATTATAACAAGTTGAAGTTGATGGTTTCCATATCAATGGGTGGTGGATCAACTTTGGGTTTTATTATGAACTTTAAAGGAGCCCCAAAATACATTCAGCACCTTGGGTAGCTTCTTCAAAGTCCATTTTTAAAACTAGACTAGAACATGGGAACCACTAGTTACCACTGACTAATTGTTTTTCCAATAAGTTTTTGATCCATTTTTGTTCCCAGCTCAGTTCCCTCACCATTTTTCCCCATTGCTGAGATCCACAAAATCAACTTTCCTCTTACAAATAAATAATAGAAAGACATTTAACATTCACACTTACAACAGGACAGTTTGAAAACAATTAAAACCACTAATGTAAACTTGGGTGAAATCGATCATACCCACAAAGTGTGAGTAGGAGGCAGCCATGTTTATAATCCCTACAAATGAATTCTTGCCACTGGATCTCAAACACAACTATGACTTGTCAACAGCCTTTCAACTACATCCACATAAAGTAGGCCTTTACAAGTGGTGACTCTGGGTTTGTCTGAATAAGTCCTAAATCTAGATGAACAAATCTAATGAAAATTGGTTAAAACAATGTATGGCACTGTGATTTTTGCCTCCTATGAAATGCTTGGGTTTGTAGTTTGGTGGGGCACTAGAGCTCTCTGGCTATGAATTCACAATATCTTTTCCTAAATTGCAAATCCCAGAATTCCATGGGATGTGAAATCATAGAGTAATGTGAAAGGGCCTCAAGAGACAGGGAATAGATATCCCAAATATCAAAAACCATAAAGCTACAGTGTTTTCCTGGAAATATAGAAGAAGACCACAGTGATCATGATCATAATACTGGACAAATCAGGTTGTCTTTCATGAAAGATGGAACCTTTTGTGCTTTACTTTTTCATTGGCAAATGCCCCATTGAACACAATGAGACTTATTTTTGTGGGGGGGGGGGGGGGATTCCAGGAATGCTGGAAAGTTTCTGCTAAGGAAGCAGAAGTTTGAGAGACTATTTCCTAGAAGGGGAAGATTCCCTTATATTTTTCCACCACTTTTCGGTGCTTGCAAAGTGATGCTGGCAGGCTGCTGGAATATTCAACTGCTAACACTCAGGCCATGGAAAATATACAGCTTTTAACCTCCCAAACTGTAACGACATTTCTGAGACCCTTCTACACTGTCCTTATATCCCAGGATTTAATCACAGGTTATCTGTTTATCTCAGATTATATGGCAGTGGAGATTCATATAATCCAGTTCAAAGCATATAATCTGGGATCAGATCCCGGGATATAGGGCAGTGTAGATCCAGCCTAAGGCAATGGGACCACTAAAAAAAAGCCAGAGGAATATTTTTATGAGCTGGTGACTTACAAATTCCCCCTTTGTATCCAGTGACACAGAATGGGAAGCTGCTTAAAGCCAAATAGGCGTCAAATACCAGTAAAAACTTGTCTGATTGGCTGGATCTACTCACACCAACAACCAGGCAGATAAGCTGCTGCTGTCAAAGTGTGCATGTGCCGCTTTCAGCTCTTGGTATCCATTGTGGTTTGGTTTCAGGATCCCTGGGGTCCAAAATCAGTGGGTACTCAAGTCCCTTTATACTTTGCTAAAATGGCGTCTTTTACATAAAATGGCAAAAATAGATTGTTGGGTTGCTGTGAATTTTCTGGGATGTTTGGCCATGTTTCAGGAGCATTTTCTCCTGACATTTTGCCCACATCTATGGCAGGCATCCTCAGAGGTTGTGAGGTCTATTAGAAAGTAGGCAAGTGAAGTATATGTATCTGTGGAATGGACAAGGTGGGAGAAAGAACTCTTGCCTGTTAGAGGCAAGTGTGAATGTTGCAATTGGTCAGCTTGATTATTTATTTATTTATTTATTTCTACCCTTTCTACCCCGCCCTTCTCACCCAAGAGGACTCAGGGCGGCTTACAGACTGGCAATTTATGCCGATACACCATAGTACAATAAAATAAACATTAAAACAGTTATAATATACAATATACAAAATTTAAAATAGTGCAAAGTGCTTATGCCATTCAGCCACCAGACCTTGTACAAAAACCTTATTTCAGACTTGATTAGCATTAAATGGCCTTGAAGCTTCAAAGCCTGGCTGCTTCCTGCCTGGCGGAATCCTTTGTTTGGAGGTGTTAGCTGGCCCTGATGGTTTCTTGCCTGGAATTCCCCGGTTTCCCCTGCTCCCTTCCAGGTAGGTAGCAGCCAGTTCTTTCTCCCACCCTGAACATTCCAGATATAGGAATCACATTTGCCTAGTTTCCAACAGACCTCACAACCTCTGAGGATGCCTGCCATGAAAGCCTTTGATCAGGCATGGGCCGACTTGAGCCCTCCATCTAGGTGTTTTGGACTTCAACTCCCACCATTCCTAACAGCCTCAGGCCCCTTCCTTTTCCCCCTCAGCCGCTTAAGCGGCTGAGGGGGAAAAGGAAGGGGCCTGAGGCTGTTAGGAATGGTAGGAGTTGAAGTCCAAAACACTTAAAGGGAGAGCCCAAATTGGCCCACGCCTGCCTTCGACAATAGAAAAATGGATCACTTTTTGGATGTTTAAAAATCTTTTCAAGCCGTATATGATTATTGAACCCACGGGTGCAGAATCCGTGGATATACGATGGTCATGTATGCAGTCAGCGCCCCCTATCTCCCCCAATCCTGCTCCTTTGGTTTGCCTGGAGAGCTGCCTTCAGCTGTTCCGGCAATGGAAAGAGGAGAGCTGATCCCTAGCGCGTGGGTGTCAAGGGAGAGCAGCCGGCCAGATCCTTAAATGGCTCTTCTTCGCTGGCGGACTGAGAAGCGCGCAGAGAACGACCGGGAGAGCCACGCATTCATTGCCCACTCCTTCCCCGCCAAGCGGCTCCTTCGGGAAGCGGAGCCTTGCGTGGGCTTTTGTGTCCCTGCGCGTGCGGATCCCACGGAGGGGGCGAACCCGGGGCCCCCGCCCGCCAGCCAGCCCACCCACCCGGTACCTTCGCCAGAGGAAAGGCAGTGGGGCTCCACCTCTCGCCACCTGTCCTTCGCCCTGCCCCGCTCAGATCCACAGTCCGCACCGCGGCGGCTCAGAGAGGCAACGGCGTCAAGCCTCGTCCCGGGTCTGCCTTCGCGGCAGGCAGGAGGGGAGAAGGGTCGAGGGAGAGAGAAGCCCACAAGCCATAGGCTTTCCTTCCTCTTTAAGGGTTTCTTTAAAGTCCCTTACCTTTGCAGACGGCGCAAGGTAACGGCGCTCCATGCAGTCATGCCGGCCACATGACCTTGGAGGTGTCTACGGACAACGCCGGCTCTTCAGCTTAGAAATGGAGATGAGCACCAACCCCCAGAGTCAGACATGACTGGACTTAACGTCAGGGGAAACCTTTACCTTCACCTTTGCAGACAGCAAAACCTGTGCGACTTCGACCTCTAAAAGGCATTCAAAGGTGGCTTCTAAAGCAGCCATGGGCAAACTTTGGCCCTCCAGGTGTTTTGGGCTCTAACCCCCACAATTCCTAACAGCTGGAGGACCAAGGTTTGCCTGTGCCTGCTCCAGAGCCTTGACTACTCTCAAAAAATAGGGGAAGTTTTGCTGCTGAGCGGAATAGTGCAAGGATCTTTATTTATTTGTTTGTTTCAGTCTCCAGCCTTTAACAGCTGTCCTGCCTCCACTTAGCAGGGCATCTGACATCTAGGAGGTGCAGCTTTCCCCCTCAACGCCTTTCCATGCCTTGGGGGCAACTTTTTCTCCTGAATGCCTGCCTGCCTGCCCTGCAGCAGAGAAGAGTGCTGGAGTTCTGCCAGCAAAAGGGTGGCTGTCTTTAGCGGCACACAAGCTAAGAGCACTCTGGGTGTACCATTCAACCGCCATAGGGACAACTGGACATTCTTTCTCAAGGAGACACCCATTTTCGTGTTATCAGGCATGTGCTGCCATGTCTTTTCAGCAGCCAGTAACAAAGGCACTCTGCTTCCCCCCAGTGCACACACGTGTGACATTCTCCCCTCATTCCCAAGCAACACACACACATATACCTATGTCTGTTATGGGTTTCTTACACAGATAACATTTCCTATTGTACATCCTACCTGTGTGACTCAGAGCCTTTTGCCATTCACATATTTATAATTGCTACCTTTTAAAAATTGGCCTCATCACACTAGAGCTTGGATCCACTTTAAAAACACTTTAGGGAGGGGGCTTTAGACAGCTCAGTCAGACAGCTCCTGGGCCTCACCAAACTACAAACCCCAGAATTTTGCAGGAGGCAGACTGGATTGAAAGTGGACTCATGTTCTTGTGTGATTAGTGCATACATCATCCAGCATTCCTGTAGGAGTTTACCCTTCTCTTCTGTTGCCATGATGTCTGTATACTCAAAAGTAAGTCCTGCTGTGTTCAGTCAGGCTTAGGGTAAAGGTAAAGGTTTTCCCATGAGAGTAAGTCTAGTCGTATCTGACTCTAGGGGTTGGTGCGCATCTCCATTTCTAAGCCAAAGAGCCGGCATTGTCCGTAGACACCTCCAAGGTCATGTGACCGGCATGATTGCATGAAGCACCATTACCTTCCCGCTGGAGCAGTACTTATTGACCTGCTCACATTTGCTTGTTTTTGAACTGCTAGGTTGGCAGAAGCTGGGGCTAACAGCAGGAGCTCACTCCACTCCCTAGATTCAAACCGCTGACCTTTTGGTCAGCAGGTTCATCAGCTCAGTGGTTTAAGCCGCTGTTCCACCGGGGGCTCCTCAATCAGGCTTATACGTATGAAAAAGTCAAACACACAGGATTCCAGCTTCAATTAAAGATGTAACCTGATTTGTCCCATATTGTTATCATGGCCGCTGAGGTGAGGTCTTCTTGTATTGTTTCCAAAAAAAGAAGCTGTACTTTCACTCTTTCATCCTTTAAAATAGGGAACACACACTTGCAAACCATTCTGAAGTAGGTTTGCACAATACTGCACAATTGTATCACTATGAGGCCATTTTAACCACCATAGCACCATCCTATGATTTGCAGTTTTGTTGTGGGCCTCCAAATAATTTATGATTCATGATGTCCCTAAGGCAAACCTATAGTATTGTTTTCTTGGCAACCTTTGTTGAGAGTGGGGTTTGCCACTGAAGCTGAGAGAGTGTGAATTACCCAAGGATACCCCCTGATTTTCCATGGTCAAGTGTGGATTTGAATCCTGGTTTCCTGGAATCCAACATTCAAACCACTATACCACATAAGCTCTCATTGACAGTTTAAATAGAGATATTCAGAATATTTTGCCAGCCTAAAGCTCTATTAAACTACAGCTTTAAGATGCCATTATGTCAGTCAAAGTAGAATCATAGTACTGCATTTGTTTAGTATGAAAGTGCCCCAGAAATTAGCAGTTTATGGCTTTCCAGAAACAATTGTACCGTACATTTTATGATTTAAAAACCCCTGTACAATTGACTATGAGAAATGGGACCAATTGGGGTTGTAGTTCAACAATATCTGGATAACAGCTGTGTCCACTCCTGATCTAAGGGAACACATAGAGTTGATTTCGGTTTAGATAACAAAGTTATCTAAAAAGAGGGGGAAATTATGAATCTCCACCAACTACATCTCAAAACGGCATTATCTCTTTGACATTCATCCTTGAACCTAATTCCATCCCCTCCATCCTTGACTCATGGTTGATTCCTCACCTACACCACATAAGGATTATAGGATCCAGAATTTAACCCTCTCGGTATTTCAGAATGTGTTGAGGACTCTGGGTATGTCAGAATATTCAAAGATCAGTCATCCTATGAAAATGGCCATGCCTACACATCACCCGCCACCTACAATAGTTCTCTGCATACACTGTGTCTGCACAGCTGCACTGAAAGGTAGGAGGAATTAGTTATCTTGCAAACCTTTCAAGTGGCCTCCCCTGCGGAGGAGGAGAAGTACAAAAAGAACAAGCAAAGCAGAACACAAGTCAGCAATATATTTTTTAAAATGTGGGGCTGCAACAGTTGGCATATTTTGACATAGTAAGGGGCAAATCAAGTGAATGTTGATTCTAGGATGACAAAGGTGTTGTTCCAAATATTAATCCCATTTAGAACAAACCCATGGAATCAATGACATCTATGTAAGTGTAGACTTACCTTTCTGCAATTAATTCAATGCTTCAACATTATAGTTGGGACTAACAACAATGGGATTTAGAGGAGTGTTGTAGAATCATAGAATCATTGAGTTGGAAGAGACCGCATGGGCCATCCAGTCCAATCCCCTGCCACGCAGGAAAGCACAGTCAAAGTATCCCTGACAGATGTCCATCCAGATTCTGTTTAAAAGTTTCCAAGGAAGGAGCTTCCACCACACTTCAAGGCAGAGAGTTCCACTGCTGAACAGCTCTTACAGTCAGGAAGTTCTTCCTAATATCAGGTGGAATTTCCTTTCCTGTAATTTGAACCCATTGCTCCGAGTCCTAGTTTCAAGGGCAGCATAAAACAGGCCTGCTCCCTCTTCCTTATGATGCCTTTTCACATATTTATACATGGCTATCATGTCTCTATAGATATGTCAATTCATTTAAGCAATACTATTTGTATGTGGAATTACTGCTTTTCAACATTTTTACAAATGGCTGTATGTTTTGACAGGAATACTATGAATAATCCATCCATTCTGTGAGGAACATGGGAAGCCAATGCTTTGTAATGTCCACACTGAGAGGCAGCCACAAGGTTTTCAAGCTCTAGTCTTTCCAATACTTGTCAATAGGGGCAAAGAACTAACCCTGGGAACTTCTACATGAAAAGAATGTCTCTTTCTGCTGTTATCGAGCTAACACAATAATAAAACATTTACTCAAATAAAATGCAGTTCAATTTGTATAGTTTATGCCACCAAGAATAATAATAATAATAATAAAACTTTATTTATACCCCGCCACCATCTCCCCGTGGGGACTCGGGGCGGCTCACAATGTTACAAAAGTAACAGCACAAATACACCAGCAATATACACAGTTTAAATTAAAACACAAGAAGATAATAAAACAGAAGTTAAAACAAAGGTTTATACAGCAGTAATAATATCAAACAACCACCAATGCCATTCAGTCAACTTCAAAGGTGTGTGTGTGGGGGGGGGGGGGGACTATAGCAGTAATATAAGATAAAATCATTAGATTAAAATACCCCGATGAGAGAAACCTAATAGCATTCTTGGAGAGGTGAGGGCTACCACATGCATCCTAGACCCCTGCCCATCCTGGCTGGTGAGAGAAGCCAGAGGGGGATTGGCCGAGTGGGTGAAGGTGGTGGTGAATGCCTCCCTTCGGGAAGGCATATTTCCAGCAAGCCTGAAATTGACTGTGATCAAACCGCTGTTGAAGAAGCCATCACTGGACCCCACTCAATTGGAGAACTTTCGGCCTATTTCCAATCTCCCCTTTTTGGGCAAGGTCGTGGAACGTGTGGTGGCCGCACAACTCCAGGCATTCTTGGTAGATACCGATTTTCTGGATCCGGCACAGTCTGGCTTCAGGCCGAGGCATGGTACCGAGACAGCCTTGGTCACCTTAGTCGATGATCTACGCCGGGAACTGGACAGGGGGAGTGTGTCCCTGCCGGTTCTGCTGGACCTCTCAGCGGCCTTCGATACCGTCAATCATGGTATCCTTTTGGGGCGCCTCGCTGGGATGGGGCTCGGAGGTACTGTTTTGCAGTGGCTCCGGTCCTTCCTGGAGGGTTGTTCCCAGATGGTGTCATTGGGGGACACCTGCTCGGCCCCACAACCATTGACTTGTGGGGTCCCGCAGGGTTCAGTACTGTCCCCCATGTTGTTCAACATCTACATGAAGCCACTGGGAGAGATCATCCGGAGTTTCGGGGTCCGGTGTCATCTGTACGCAGATGATGTCCAGCTCTGTCACTCCTTCCCACCTGTCACTAAGGAGGCTGTTCAGGTCCTGAACCGGTGTCTGGCCGCTGTGTCGGACTGGATGAGGGCTAACAAATTGAAACTGAATCCAGACAAGACAGAGGTCCTCCTGGTCAGTCGTAGGGCCGAACAGGGAATAGGGTTACAGCCTGTGTTGGACGGGGTCGCACTCCCCCTGAAGACACAGGTTCGCAGTCTGGGGGTTCTCCTGGACTCATCGCTGAGCCTGGAACCCCAGGTCCCGGCGGTGGCCAGGGGAGCCTTCGCACAACAAAGACTTGTGCGCCAGCTGCGCCCGTTCCTTGGGAGGTCTGACTTGGCCACGGTGGTCCACGCTCTGGTTACAGCTCGTTTGGACTACTGCAACGCCCTCTACGTGGGGTTGCCTTTGAAGACGGCCCGGAAGCTCCAACTAGTACAACGGGCGGCAGCCAGATTAATAAATGGGGCAGCTTACAGGGAGTGTACCACCCCCTTGTTAAGCCAGCTCCACTGGCTGCCGATATGCTACCGAGCCCAATTCAAAGTGCTGGTCTTGACCTATAAAGCCCTAAACGGTTCTGGCCCAATCTACTTGTCCGAACGTATCTCCTCCTATGAGCCAGGAAGATCCCTAAGGTCATCTGGTGAGGCCCTGCTCTCGGTCCCGCCTGCCTCACAGGCACGGCTGGTGGGGACGAGAGACAGGGCCTTCTCGGTGGTGGCTCCCCGGCTGTGGAACACCCTCCCCAGAGAAATACGACACGCCCCAACCCTTCTGAGTTTTAGAAAAGCCCTGAAAACATGGCTATGTGCCCAGGCTTTCGAAGATTAAATGGTAAAGACGACCCCGGACTGATTTACGGCTACAGCACGAGGATTTTGGAGGAATGGATTTTAATCATATGTTTTATATTTTTATATTGTTTTAATTGTTTTATTGGATTTTCATTGCTGTTTTAATTATGTGTAGGCATTGAATTGTTGCCAATTTGTACGCCGCCCTGAGTCCCTTCGGGTGAGAAGGGTGGGATATAAATGTTGTAAATAAATAAATAACATAAATTCAGAATAGAATTATAGTGAGGCTGGTCTCATCTTGAAGCTGTGCCATAAATATTTCTCTCCCCCCCCCCCAAAAAAAAAAAAAAAACAACCCACAGGCCTGGTGTATGTGTGTGTGTTTACACTCTTCACTTCCTCTGTTTCTGCCTGAAGACAATAATGGAAGTTTACTGTAAAAACAACAGAGAGTGGGCACCTTAAAAACCAATAAATTTATTCTCTCTTGAGATACAACAAATTTATCAATCTTCAATAGGATTGTAAATCTTTGTAAATGTTCTTCCTGACAAGAACAAATACTCTTGCTATTTTTCTCCTTGCTAGGAAAAAGTCATTGACAACTGCACAGTATTCAAAGACCGTGGTTTGGTACTTATTCCATTCCAGAAAGAAAGAAGGAAAAGAAAAGAAAGAGCATGTGGATTTTCTTCATTAAAAGAGCAATATTTCTATGCAGAAAGCAAGTCTTTCTTGATATAATTTGATCAGAAGCAATGTTTGCTTCTTCCAAGACTGAAAGAGTGAGACTTGCACAAGATCATCCAATGGGCTTTCATGGCCATACAGATTCAACCGCTGGTCTCTCATAGTCCAGTACCACATTGAATAGGTAAAGGTAAGGGTTTTCCCCTAACATTAAGTCCAGTCGTGTCTGACTCTGGGGGTTGGTGCTTATCTCAATTTCTAAGCCGAAGAGCCGGCATTGTCCGGCTCACATTTGCTTGTTTTTGAACTGCTAGGTTGGCAGAAGCTGGGGCTAACAGCGGGAGCTCCTCTTTCAATTTTTCCTCCAAGGCAATAGAAAAACTGGAGGAAGGGAGTGTCATTATGCTTGATCCAGAAGCACATTTACAATGGCCCATGGTGAAAAGAAGCTATGACAGTGAAAGCCTGGTTGAATTTGGTGACTCTCTGGCCACTGTAACTCTGAGCAGCCATCAGTGCCTGCACCTCAGTTTCTAGGAGGAAGAATTACTTTAGATCAGAGCTATCCTTTCTTACAACAATAAACACAAGCAAAGTCTTGTCATTGCTGTTACCTGCTATCAAATTGACTTTGACTTATAGCGATCCCATGAATGTGAGATCTCCAAGTCACAAAACCTTAACAGCCTTGCTCAGGTCTTGCACACTCAGGGCCATGGCTCCCTTTGATTGAGACTATCCATCTCAAATATAATCTTTCTCTTTTCCTTCTGGTTTCTAACTTACTGAGCATTGTTTTCTTTTCTAGCAAGTATCTTCTCATGATATAGCCAAAGCATGATATTCTCACTTCTCATCATGGCTTCTAGGGAGAGTTCAGGCATGATTTACTTTCGGACCATTTGTTTGTATTCACACAAAATGGAGGCCCTATTGCCAATACAGTTGAAGGTTGTGGCAGGCAGACTTGGCTTATAATGGAACCCTGAGGTTCACCAACTGGAGTCAAATGCAAAAGACATGCACTTTGAGTTAATACTGAGCCCAGAAATTCATCCTGAATATCAGAAGAGAAGTTTACAGTCCCTTCACTCAAAAATCCATACCAGGTCGCTCCATGCAGTTCACTTCAACAGTAAAGTTTTGGGCAAAGGACTAGGAGTGAGTCATATTATTGCTTGTATTGCTTAAGGAGGGGAAGGGTCAAGAAAACCTTGTTGATATACTGTAAAGCATTGAGAAGTCTGCCAGTAAATCCAGATCTAACTTCTGCCCACCTCCTGCAGCAGGGGGTTGTCTGTTTTTCTTTGCTTTTGATACTCTGTTCCTGTTGTCTGCTCATACAATACTAATACCAAAAAAGAAACACAACTATACTGACTGAGGACATTTCCCCATCTTTCCTTCATATTTGCCACCTGCAGTGATGCCATGATGCTTCTGGGCTAAACGTGTTGAGCACGAAGTATCTGTTCCATATATACTGAACACAGTATACACTTTAAAATTCTGTGTGTATTTATTCAGCATGAAATAATGTGTTTAGCAAATTGCAGTGAGCATAAAATATCTCACATGTGTACATTTTGTTCAGTCTGGCGTTTCAGACTTTGTCTAACTCACTATTATGATAATTCAGCATCTGCAAGACAGAAATTCAAATGGAATTCATGGAAAATGCTCCATTTTTAATGGTGGTTTATAATGTATACTTTCAAAGCAGTATCAACTGTTTGCCAAAAGCTTTGCCGGAACTGTTATTTTCAGATTTTTTATTATTTAGTTCACTAATAGAAACCTACATTTTAATAATGTCTTACTGTTATGCTTTTAAACATTCAAGGTGCCGTCTAAGAGTTGTAAACTGTGAAGTAACTACCATGGAACAGATTAAGTAAAGAACGGAAGGTGGATGATTTTGAACAAAAGGAAGGGGTATGTGGTGAGTGTTACTTTTTTTCATATTTCCATCATTTGGCATGACAAAAAGCTCAATTTATTACTCTCTTTCTTTTCTGATTTAGGGCTCAAGATAAACTCTGCAGTTGTGTGTACTAAAAGGTATACCAGTGACAAAGGTTTCCCTCTAATAACTAATTGTACATTATACCGTTTCAGCCATGGCATGCCACCGTATTTAATATTCATGTGTCACCCATCAGCACCTGCCTTTGAAAAATATCCTTTACAATTAATTCACTCTACCAGAAATTATATACATTTTCGTTCTCCCCTATGGATTATGAAATATTTAAATTACCCTCCTGGAATCTATATCCTGTTATAATGAGATTTTGGGAATTTATATGTTATGTGCAATTATAAAAGCAATATGGATTGAAAGCATATTCTGAATGACTGGAGAACAAATACAGTATTGTTGAATAATCTTGTGGGGTAGATCAATCTATAGCCTCGGTTCCTCTCAGGGTGGGTTGCTGTGGCAACCGCCCCAGCTCCCTTTAAAACATTTTCCCCCTAAAGCTCACTTCAAGAGCTGTGCCCAGCATGGGCCAAGCTTAAAAGCAGACAGATATGGGAAGAAGTGCTTTAGTGAACTGCTCTTTTAAGGCAGGGCTGTGGTAGAGAAGAGCAAAGGGAGGAGTGGGGTGGGGTCAGGGTAGGCACAGAAAATGGAAACCACGTCACCCCGGGGTTAGGATGCAGAAAACGGGGTTTATTTTCAACATCGCCCTGGCTCTCTATAATTTAAATGTCACTTCTATGATGTAAATTGGCAGGCTCATTTCTTTTTTAAAAAATAAACATTTGACTATCATTCCAAATTGGGGAGGGGGAAAGAACCTTGATAATTACTGGAAGGGGATGTTAACTGAGCTCCCCATGAAATAATCATACTTCTAAGGGGGGAAAGAAGCTTGGCTGCACCTCAGCCTTTGGTAAGGTTATGGAAGGGTTGATTATTCCAATAATTACACCTCCTGTTGTGATTTTTTTTTGTTTAATTCCGATGTCAGTTTCAGGTGGAGGACTGGGAAATGGTGCAAGATTTTCTGTTTCCTGTTGCCAGCAGGCCTGTGCCTAACAGGAACCCTTAATATTACCTTTTTGGAAGGAATCCAAAGGGGATTTGCTGCCAATTATTGGCTGTTTGTAACACATGTTTTTAAAATATGGTCTGGAGGTGCTGGGGTTTCAGTGTAAATTATACTGAATGCTAAATGACACAGGAAGATTCTACAGGTGTGTAAAGAGCTATTTTTATTTGTCTACTAAAATGTGACCTACAGAGTTTGGAGAATGAAGGAAGTGATTTGGCTCCTACAAGATTTGTCTGTGAAGGACTGAAAGACCTTTTTAAACAGAGAGGGAGAGGGAGAGGGGCCTTATTCTTTGCTCCGAGATTCTTTGCTCTGATTGAAAAATAATACTAGCACAAACCACTTGAGCACCAGTCCTCAGTATAAGGTCATCTCTATATATAGACTACTCCCTAATAACCTAAATATGTAGATGATGCATGGGACATATGAAGCCACTGTATATATTTCTTTTGGCATGGTCATTCTCAGATTTCAGCCTATTGAGTCAAGGTAGTGCCGACCTTTGCCCTGTCAAACCACTTTTGAGGTTTCACCTTTTATTTTTGCCAACTTTAAATTTTGGTTTGCTTCACTTCTACAGGCTTTGGTTTTTGTCACAATTCTGACCCCCACCATCCTTGTTCCCTGCAAAGTTGTCTTATGTTTTCTGTTTGGAAAAATATCAAGAGGACAGGTAGAGATAAATGAACGTTGCTGTCCCTTTCCAAAAGTGTGCCATTTTGCTGGATTTTGCTGGTATCTAAAGCCTGCAATTAGCTTTCTAGGTGGGAACTGGACTCACCTTGGATCTAGCTTCATGAAAATACACGTCAGGATCAAATGAATTACTTCCAGTGGATTTTCCACTTATTGTTATATTTGCCAGTGGTGGATGTTGCCTCCTTCATAATTGAGTGGTATATCCACTTCAGGTTTTAATGTGAGCGTTAAAGATGTCCAGTGTGCTGAATCCTATCCCCAGAACAGAGAATAGAGTTCACAGATCTCATTTGACCTTGGAAACTAAGCAGACTTGGGCCTGGTTACTACTTAGATGGGGAACCATCAAGAAACACCAGGTTCTGGAGACTATATTTCAGAGGAAGGCAATGGCAAATCCCCCTGAGTATTCCTTATCTTAAAAAAAAACTATGACATTCATGGAGTTGCCATAAGTCAACACATAACTTGTATTCTTAATTTTATTGTAATTTTTAATCTCGATGGATTTTTTAATTTGATGAAAACTGTTTTTTGATGTGTGTGTTTATATTGTAAGCCACCCTGAGTCCCCTGATGGGTGAGAAGGGGCGGGGTAGAAGTGATGTAATAAATAAATAAATAAATAATCCCATACAAACACTGCCATGGAAAAAACCCAGCTGCTTCTCTCTAGCTCGGTGGTTCTCAACCTGTGGGCCCCCAGATGTTTTGGCCTACAACTCCCAGAAATCCCAGCCAGTTTATCAACTGTTAGGAACTGTGGGAGCTGAAGGCTAAAATACCTGGGTACCCACAGGATGAGAACCACTGCTCTAGCTCCTCCACACACCCTCTCAAGGTTTGTTATGGAGGACTAGGAAACCTTCTAGAGTAAGGTTTCGTCACAGCTGAGAGCTCCACGAGGATGGGAAAAGAATTCCCAGTTTTGCTAACATTGGATATAGAAATACCCCATTGGACACAAAGCACAGCTCTGGATTCTTGCCATAGGTTTTGAATAGCTTATACTTACGTGAGAAATTGACCATGCACTTCT
This sequence comes from Anolis carolinensis, assembly GCF_035594765.1. Lineage (NCBI taxonomy): Eukaryota > Metazoa > Chordata > Lepidosauria > Squamata > Anolidae > Anolis > Anolis carolinensis. Next base: position 281,081,148 of record NC_085842.1, read on the forward strand.
TATCATATGAAGACAGTTGCTAATTGCTTTCATATATAATTCCAACTATTCAGATTGTGTGAACAAAAGAATGAGAACTTGGAAATAGTTCAGCAGTAACTTTCTTTGGGCATCATTTTCAATATACATCTATATGAAAGAAAGCTCCTACATTTTATCTATTGGTCTTATTGAGTAACCGACCCCCCCACCCCCTCCCCATTCTCATAGTAACATGCATGCATACATAGCAGAAGGGAAGAATGAGCAAACTATGGTAGAGGCAACATATACCTGTATTTATAGGAAGATGCTATTTAAAGTAGTGGTATGTAATACACACACTGGGGGTTACTATGTGTTCTGGTGAAGGCCCACACTTCAAATGTGACTGACTGGACATTTGGGCCCGGTTGTGTGTGTGTGTGTGTGTGTGTGTGTGTGTGTGTGTGTGTGTGTGTGTGTGTGTTAAGGTCCACATTAAGTCCATGGACCACACCTTGCCCACTCCTGTTGTAGATCAATATAGCCACTTGCACATTTGGATTCCTGTAGTTGAGGGGTTGTTGTGTGTCCTGTTGAGAGCACTTCAAAATTCACTGCTATATTTTTTTCATGTGTTTGTCTCTCTTGAGATAACCACAGATCGAAGGGACAGATGGGCATGCATAGGAAGCTGATGGAAGGCATATCTTCTCCAGTTTGGCTGATAAGAAATAGACCTTGCCCTATATGAATATACACTGGGAAAGAACAACCCTTTTCTGAGAAGGGAAAAAAGACACCTTCCCACCTGTTCTCCTATTCCAAAAGCCAACTGACATTTATTAGTTTGCACATCACAATTAGAGATGGGTGAATCTACAGATTTCAAATTTACTGAATTTCCTATTTCCAAGGTTGCAAGTTGCCATTTGTGCATCAGTTCTCAAACATAGCAACATTTTTTTAAAACTCCATGAAAATCTGCCTGTCTATTTTGTGTGCATTTTTCCTAATGTACAGAGTTCTTTTGCTAGTATTCAGGGGGCTTCCAAACATTTTTTTCTACTATAATGCACTTTTGTGAATGTTTTCCTCTAATACATTTGTTTGGTGTATGTTTTTTGTTAGTATATACATTGCTGTGTGTATCTTGAAAAGTTTACAGGTTTTGACATATAAATTTAACATATTCAGATTAGCTCTATTTATATGAAAATTGTGACATCATATATTATTCCTATATCCCAAACTGCAATACACTATAGCCAAGGTTCCATCAAAAAAGGAATGTTTGGAAAAGAAATTATTTTGAACTGCAGCTCCTTGAAACCTCAAGCAAAGGTGGCTAAATTGCAATCCAGAAACAACTGTTCCATTCTTTGTCATTCTATTGCACCCAACTAAAGAGTCTCTCTACATTTCTACAAAAAGAAAAAATGCTAGATACTGTGTCTATTCCGAGGATGTTCAGAACTATACTTCACCAAGCAATTGATACACATATGATACAGAAGTAAGTGTGTCATGAACAGGGCTCATTCCAAATCTAGAGGAACCTTTGAGGCCCTGATCTTAGATCACACCATCCCTTCCCTTTCTGTTACTTTTGAACTAACTTGAAAGTGGTTGCATTGATATTTCAACATATATACTCTAGTAAAAAAATTGATAAGTCATGGCAACAGACAATAATAATGGAAAGAATATAGAAGATAGAAGTTTTAGAATGAAAGTCTAAGCTTTCATTGGGAGGTATTTAAGAGTATGCTTTACTTTCTTATTAAAATATGTAAGGTTTAGGATAGGTCTATCTATGCTTGTTGGTTGCTCAGTGACATTGGATGTACACTCAAGTAATTAGTAATCAATTTTCATATGTGAACAACTATCACAGGAAATATTATTATCTCATGTAGTGTCAAGTGCAGTGCTGTTTGAATAAGACAGCTTATCACATTCCACCAAGTGACTGTGTAATGCATTATTGAGTGATGTGCCTACATGCATGGGTGATTCAGGCCCTTGAAATGTTTAATTCTGACTAGATATTGAGTAATGTGATGTACACTGTCATTCCCATAGACCAGCCTCTATCTATCACATGCTCTTCAGATGTGCTAGACTGCAACTTCCATCATCCCATTCAATGCAGTATTTGCCGCATTGGATAGAACTGAAGCTGACACCATGTCATGAGAGAGAAACCTGGATTAGGGGGAATCCTAAGGAATGCATGTATTGAAACGTGAAACCTTAAACAAACCAAAGTGCATCAGACCTCATTACGTATTGTCTCACACATTCACAGAGAGGCTTTTTTTTGTGTCAGGAGCAACTTGAGAAACTGCAAGTCACTTCTGGTGTGAGAGAATTGGCCGTTTGCAAGGACATTGCCCAGGGGACGCCTGGATGTTTTGATGTTTTACCATCCTTTTGGGAGGCCTCTATCATGTCCCTGCATGGGGAGCTGGAGCTGACAGAGGGAGCTCACCTGCTCTCCCCGGATTCAAACTGCTGACCTGTTGGTCAGCAGTCCTGCCAGCACAAAGGTTTAACCCATTGCACTATTGAGGGCTCCACAGAGAGTTATGACTGCACTGCACAATTATCTTGTTTCAACATACAGGTTTGAAAAAGAACTCCCTATTCACCATGTAATTTAAATGGTGAATAGGGAGTTCTTTTTCAAACACCCTGTATATAAAAGTGTGGGTGGGTGAATATGTGAAGTATAATGCTGTGAGACAAATGGTAAGTCACACTATGGTGCACACCAGTTAAGGACCAATAGATGTTTTTGATGTTGTGGGTTTAAAATCTGCAGAGTTTCTCTGCAGTTTGCATATAAGATTTTAAAATAGACACTTAAAATGACCCATCAAACCTGTAATGAGCAAAATTGTTGCACTGTTGCTGACACCCAATGTCTCTTCAGTTAACAGAGATGTATCTTCTTACAGAAACATACTGTATGATAAATGAATCACCTTGACTTACTGGCATCATCTCCATCCATCTCCTAAATAACTATTTTCTAAAGAAAATTCTAGGCATGTAACAGATAAGATACAGTATACAAAAATTAAACCCATATGCAAACACACCTATCCACTTAGCTAGCTATCCAATACTTTGACTTAAAAAACTGAACTTGCTGACTGAAAGGTCGTTGGTTCAAATCCAGGAAGCAGGGTGAGCTCCCGCTCTTAGCCCCAGCTTCTGCCAACCTAGCAGTTAAAAAAACATGCAAATGTGAGTAGATCAATAGGTACTGCTCCAATGGGAAGGTAACAGTGCTCCATGCAGACTTGCTGGCCATATGACCTTGGAGGTGTCTACGGACAACGTAGAAATGGAGATGAGCCCCAACCCCAGAGTCGGACTTGACTAGACTTTATGTCATGGGAAAACCTAAACCTTTACCTTCAAATCATTTCCGATCTATGGAAACCCCAAAGCAACCTTATCACAAGGTTTACTTGGCAAGATTTGTTCAAAAGAGGTTTGCCATTGTCATCCCCTGAAGCTGAGGAAATGTGACTTGCTCAAGTTCACCCAGTGTGTTTCATATCTGAAAAAGGATTTGGACCCTGGTCTCTAGAATTGTAGTTCTGTATTCAGACCACAATTACAGGGTTAATAGTGCCTTACAATGATTCTTATTGAAAGGATATTCAATATTTCATATTCAGTTTGAATCTGGACAATTTCTCCCCAGATAGTAAGTTCAACTATTTGATGATTTTCTTTTCTCTGTTCTTTCAACTCTGCAAGTTCACAGGTTTTCCCCCTGGTCACTTTGGTTTTTGTTCTATATATAAAAAGAACACACACATTCTCTTTCTTTTTACATTGTAGGCTCTTATACATGTGCATAACTAGGGTGTCCATTTAGCTCATAGAAATCATTCCTGTGTTTGGCATTAACTTGTCCTATATCCAGACTCTCAAAATGGAGAAGCACGGGGCCATCCATCATTCTTATTCAAGGAATCACATATTCCTCTTTTCCATCCTGTAGCCAGTGGGCAGAGTTCTGGATAAAGACGAGAAAAATCTAAATTTAAACCTCACTACCCCTCCGCCACTATTACACATGCTTCCCCACCATTAGCAGCCTGAAATGGAAATTATCCCAATTGAAAAATTATACCAATTATGCCAATGGAATGGAAATTACACCAACAGAAAAATGGCTGAAATATATCTTTAAAAATCTGAGTTTCATACTCTCTGCCCATCGCCTACGCATCTAGAGATTCATTTCTCTATTTCTTTCTCAGAGCTTGAGAAGATTTTTTTTAACTAGGCCTAACAAACTGGCTGGGGATTCTGGAAGTCATGGTGTGCTCTTTCTCCTGAAGTTATCTTTGAGACCATCAGAACTTAGCTGAAACAAGAAACTCTGCAAGAGGAACATACCATATGCCACTAGCAAATACCATTAAAATAACACAAATTTCACCCTGCCCCACTGGCATAAAACCACCACTTTAGAACAGTAATGGCAATATTAGTTTGTGCTGAATAATAAGTCATCTTGCCTTATCTTCCTACTTACAACAGGAAAAAAGGGGAAAGCCATGGCTGGAGTAATTGACATATCCTGTGTTTGCTTTTTGCACTATGAGCAGATCATGAAAGAATGGGATAAAGTAGGGAAATTAGGCTCTTTTCCCTCCCATTGACAGTAAAGGGATGGAGTTGGCATAAACTTGTGTTTCTTCCAGAGACATTTCATGGAAACAAAGGGCTTAGGGTAGACCCCATTTTCTTTATCTCACATGTCCTGACTATATGGGCCCTATCATGGGCTTTTCCTGGCATGATTTATTGAGCCAAAGTTTACTGTTGACCTTCCTATAAGGCCGAGTGAGAGTGACTTGCCCAAGGTCACCTAGTGGGTTCCCATGGCTGATCATGGAGGGATTGACTATGGGCATATTTAATTGGATATACTATGATCTAAATCTATTTTCATTTTTAAAAGGTAGCTGTATTGGTCAAATAAGAGGTGAAAAGTAGCAAAAGCATAGCAAAGGTATAGGAAAAGTAGCTAAAACAGCTCTTGGCAGTGATTCAACTCTTGTGTTCCTCAGAATTTTCCTTCAATCTGGATATTAAAGGGGGGGGGGGGAAGAGGGAAAGACAAAAGGAGAAAGGAAAAGGTCCCCAGGAAGTATAAACTTGAGCTTTACACATTTTTTCTTCTCCTCCATTTTCCCCCTGAAAACTTCTCGAAAAGTTGTGATGCTTGCTCACTCTTTTGCAACATTGTAATCAGCTTTCATATAAGGATTTGAGAATGACATTTTAAATTTGTTGTGGAAGGCTTTCATGGTCGGAATCACTGGGTTGCTGTGAATTTTCCGGGCTGTATGGCCATGTTTTAGAAGCATTGTGTCCTGACATTTCACCCACATCTATGGCAGGCATCCTCAGAGGTTGTGAGGTCTGTTGGAAACTATGTAAGAGGGGTTTATATATCCGTGGAAGGTCCAGGATGAGAGAAAGAGTTCTTGTTGTTGGAGGCAAGTGTAATGACTTTGATTAGCATTGAAAAGCCTTGTGGCTTCAAGGCGTGGCTGATTCCTGCCAGGGGGAATCCTTTATTGAGAGGTGTTAGCTGGCCCTGATTGTTTCATGTCTGGATTTCCCCTGTTTTCAGAGTGTTGTCCTTTATTTACTGTCCTCATTTTAGAGTAAATCTTTCCAATGCTATTCGAAGATGATTAATTGCAACATTCACACTTGCCTCCAACAGACATGAGTTCTTTCTCCCAAGTTGGATCTTCCACAGATAAACCTCCCTTGCTGAGGATGCCTGCCATAGATGTGGGTGAAATGCTTGGAGAGAATGCTTCTAGAACATGGCCATACAGCCTGGAAAACTCACACCAACCAACATTTTAAATTTTTCTACTAATTTTATCCTACACTGCTCAGAAAAATGTTATAGTAAATAAAATAAATAAGGACACACTGTAACGTTTAGATGTAATCACTCAGTTCTATATACCTTATACCTCCACATTAACCAGGTTACCCATTGTCATTATTGTTAAACAAAAAATAATACAGGTTGAGCATCCCTTATCTAGAATTCCAAAATCTGAAATACTTTTAAATTCAAAACATTGGTAGCTGAAATAGTGACCACCTTTGCTTTCCAATGGTTCACAAACATTGTTGCATGCACAAAATTATGTAAAACATTGCATATAAAATTACCCACAGGCTATGTATGCAATATGTATATGAAATGTATATAAATTTTGTGTTTAAATATGAGTCCCATCTGTATATGCAAATATTCCAAAATCCTCCCCCCCCCCCAAAAAAAAATCCCCAAATAATTTTGGCTCCTAGCGTTTTGGGTAAGGGTTACTCAATCTGTACCCATTTCTGAAAAAGTATTCTCAATAAATGTATCAATTCCCATAAATGTATCATTGTCTTCTTGGTGTTTACTTTGATCTGAATGGGTTGCTGAGAGTTTTCCAGGCTGTATGGCTATGTTCCAGAAGCATTCTCTCCTGACGTTTCACCTGCATCTATGGTAGGCATCCTCAGAGGTTGTGAGGCACCTTCCATACCGGTAGATGCAGGCGAAAAGTCAGTAGAGATTGCTTCTGGGACATAGCCATACAGCCCGGAAAACTCACAGCAACCCAGTGATTCTGGCCATGAATGCCTTTAGCAACATATTTGATCAGAATGTTTCCAATATGACTGTTTATTTGACTTTTAAAACTTTTTGTATCCACCATTGTTTGAACTGCTTTTGTTTGCTTACTTGCTTTGGATCACACAGTGATCCCCGTTAACTTATTGAGTTCCAGGTTGGGAGGAAAGCAGGGTGTAAATTAATTAAACATTAATTAAAATATTGTTTGGGGAGATAATGGAGCGCCCCCTTGCCCCCCCTGTCATCCATGCTAAACTCAAGGCAAAAGTGCTAAACAGAGTCAACCTGGGGCTGGCTGGTGGCTAATCCAGGCTTGGCGTGAAGGAAGGGGCGCCTGAGGTCAAGAGGAGGAGGGCCCGGGGTTGCCCTCTTGCTCCACGCAGGGAGAGAGAACAATCCTCTGAGACCCGTCTATTCAGAAGTCAGTCGAAAAGGGACGGCCAGGTAGGTGTGGATCGCTCTCAACCCTTACTGGGAGGGAGAAAGAGAGCAGGTTGCCCATGTGGCTCTTTGTAGGCTCTGGACTTGGCAAGTGGGCGCCTCTCGAGGACGGGCACCCAACTCCTGCGCGCAGAGTGAAGGGAGCCAGTGTCTGAAAGCAGAGGAAGGAAGGAAAGAAGGAAGGAAGGGTCGTTTGATGTGGATAGCCTTATCCTCGCCAGAATTTCCCCACAAACTTTGACACCCGGAGGCCAGCCTCATTCCCTCCCAACCCGGGAGAAGTCCTGGGCTCCTGTTTCCTGCGCAGTTTAGATCCGCCACCGAGGGGTAAGTAAGTGAAGTCCCTTGGAGGTGTGAGGAGGAGGCGGAGGAGAGGGGAGAGGGGTTGCTTTCCACCGACCGAAAGGGAGAGAGGGAGGGAGGGAGGAGGGGGGAGAGAAGAGTCCAAGAAAGGTGCCAAAGCGAGAGGAGGGAGAGGAAATGTCAGGGGCCGCGATAAAAATACCCCGCCTCGGGGAAGGAAGGAGGGAGAAATGTTTCCAAAGTGACTCGAAAGTTGGCCAGGGCGAAGGAGAGAGAGAGAGGTGAGGGCGCCTCTTGCCCCCCTCTCTTCTTTCGGCTCTTTCACCCGGCGATCCTCAAGCCCGTTCAGCCTTCTTCCCACTCGCAACACAGCGGAGGAGTTGCGCTCTGTAGCAGCGCAGGCGACCTGGAGGGGGCTTCGCTGCTACACTTAAGAGGCAGGGATGGATTGGAAAGTGTCCCCTCTGTCGGTCCCGGCAGCCACTCGCGCTCTTCTCCACGCGTGGCGGCTGCTGGGTCTCTCCCTCCCTCTCCTTGAAGTTTTGGGGCGCGATCTTTGCGGGTGGCCCTGACCCCACAGAGTTTCCCCAACGCTCCTGTGCAGAACCCACTCACTCTAATACCCACCCACGTCTTCGCTCCCTTTGCTACGATGCCCTTCTCGTGACGTGGGGAGATGCGGGAAGGAGCTTGGGGAGCGTGCCTCTCGCCCTATGGCCGCCAGAGCTGGAGTGGCGCCGGGCACAAGCCTCTCCAGCATCACCAGCATCATTCTCGTACTAGGCACCCAGAGGGTGCTCCACCCGTGGCCTCTGGCACTCTTCCGGCTCCCCACCCTCGTGCCCCCCCCCCCGCCCATTCCAACCCACTCCCCCCCCCCCATCCCGGTAAAAAACTAAAATTAGCCAAATGTCAGCCCTGGCGAGATTGATTCAGCCACGAGGCAATTATCATTTAAAAAGTGCTTGATTGAGGTGCCTGATGTTGGGTGATTTATTCTGCATACCATATACATAATTAAAGCCGGGGAGTGGAGTAATTTATCAATCTCGTTGAGACTTAGAGGAAGAGGGGGGGGCTGAGAGAGAGAACCTCGCCACCTCCTTTTGCAACAACACTCCTGAGCTGCTCTCTCTCGCTCTCTCTCTCTCTCTCTCTCTCTCTCTCTCACTGTTTGTTTTATTAAAACGCTTTCGGGATGTGACCCCGCCCCCTATTTTTTTTTCTCCCTTCAAGAGTGAAACTGATGGTTTCTCCAGCTCGGCAAGAGAGAGTCATTCGTTTGGGATTGTGGGAGGGAAAGAGAGAGAGAGAGAGAGAGAAGAGGAGGAGGAGGAGGAAAAGGGGGAGGCCAGAAGGAAGAGAAGCTGTGCCGGGCGTGTAGTTTGGTATCCTCCTTCCCTGCCTTTCTCGCTCTCTTCTCGTCTCCCCCCTCCTCCTTGCTGCCTTCCTTCCTTCCTCCCTTCTTCCCTCCGATCGGCGATGCTACAAAGCCCGTGAGCTGTGCTTTCCCATTCGCCTCCCGTCCCTTCCTCTTTCCTCCCTTGCTTCCTTCCTGGACGCCCTCTGGACCAGCCCGCTGACTTTCCACCCGACCACTTTGGCCTCCTCCTCCTCCTCCTGCGCTGAGCCAGGCAGACACGCGGCCGAGGCGAGTGGGCTCCGGGCTCCTCATTGGACTGGGGCGCGAGGTTGCGTGTCTCTCTCTCTCTCTCTCCCGCGCGCGCGTGTGTGGCTCGCCTTGAACCAGGTGGCGAACATCTTCGGAGGCTGGAAGAACTGAAGGCTGCCTTCCCCCTCCCCTCCCCACCTTCTTCTTCTTCTTCTTCTTCTTCTTCTTCTTCTTCTTCTCCTCCTTCTTCCTATTCCTTCCCAGTCTCTCTTCGGTGTCTCTTTCCCCCCTCTTGTTTCCAAGAAGGGGAGAAACCCATCTCAAGGACTAGCCTCATCATCCAAACCTTTGCAATGTAAGTACACGTGGAATTCAAATAGATTGTTCTCTTTCTCCCTCCCTCCCTCTCTCGCTCTTCTCAGTACGCTTCACTTCTACTGGGGAATATATATCTCTATCTATATGTTCCCTACTTTAACCGAGTCCCTTTGCACTCCAAACCCAAATAGGGAACTTGCTGAGGTTTCTCCTCTCCCTTGCCTGCCTGCCTGCCCTCCATCCGCTGCATGAGTGTTTAAAGTTTCATGAAGTGGAGTTCACGTCATCGGTGTGTTTTGATATTGTGAAGTGCGCTCAGGTTTGTTTGTCTTTGAACATTTCGCCAAACACTTGTGACCTTGGCGTCCTTGCCCCTGCGAGAAAGTTATCCAACAGGGCAGTGAAGAAATGAGCTGGCAGGAAAACAAATGCCCTTTTCAACTTCATGATGCAGCCTGTCACTGTTGTTTTAATTCTTTGGTTTTAGACACAGCATCTCCACCAACACCACCAACACCCCTCCCTTTCCCCAGCACATCTTTTCATTTGCACACTTTGTTGACTGTATTTTTGAGATAAAGGAATTGGAAACATTTGCAGGGGGGGAAACAAAGCACTTGGAACAACTTTAGCTGTAAGTTCAGCAAGGCTTGATCAGGTCCTAGTGTCCTGTAATTCTACAGCTATTTTTCTAGGTTAAAGCTGGGCGTGAGTGAGGAAGTGGGAACCTATAGATGATACTGTTTTGTTGCATAACTATAACATTGGAATATTGTCTGCATAGGACCTAGCTCAGTAGATTTGAGAAACCAAGCGAGACTAATGCTACTTAATAAATGTCACTTGTCTGAAAAGTGTAATGGGACTTTTAATATTGATGTCAATGGAGAAGCTTTGGAAAATCTCATCTTGAAGGAGCACAAATAGGTCTCTCAAAGTACAATACTTGGTGCACTACTTTTTACCTGCTGCTGTTTAAGGTAATTAAGCTGCAGAAGGGCAATCTGTCAGCATTTCAGGGATGGTCCATAGCTTAAGACAGAATGCCTTTTAGTAGCATATATAAAATGGAACATAAAGACCATTGTCTTAAAACTGTATCAGTTCCTCACACTTGTTTTAATAGAGGATATAAAAGTGTCCAGCTGGCCAATTACATTAGACAAATATGTGAAGCCTCTTTTTCTTTCAGTGGCACTTAGCTGGGCACTTGCGTGGCACAGTGTAGTCATTTACGTGCGGTACAATAATGCTCAATCCCAAGGCTTTATAGAGGCAGAACATCGGGGGTGTAATTACCTGTGACCCAGCAAACCCCTCTTTTAAAGAGTAAGTTCAGGTTCACCCAGGCTACTGAAGAAATGTATTCCGTTCTAAATTAAGGTTTCAAGATGTTCTCATCATAATACTAAAGTTAACCTGTTTCACATACTGTGGGACGTTAGAGGCAACAGAATGTGCATCTTTTAAAACAGTAATATGTTCCCTCTATTCTTTGATGGCTCTTAATATTGTATGAGATTACTTAGTGCCATTAGGAGAATGGAGAGATATTTTTCCTGAGTAAAATCTTTGTGATTTGGAAAGTCCTTTCTGTATTCTTTTATAATGTGTAGCATAGGGAGCTCTGTTTTAGATCTCACAGATAAAGAATTACTGTTCACTGTTGTACTACTTTCAGAAGAACAGTTCGGTGATTTGGATCATGCAAAACGTTTCCATTAATTAGGTCTCCCTGATAGAATGGATGACAATAAAGAACTCATAGGAATGAATGAGTGAAGATTTTGTAAAATGAAGCTTTGGAGCTGGAACAAATATCAGTTTGCAAACATGTAAATAAGACTACCGACTTCTCTTTACTGATCATAAATACATGTGTCCCTAGCTTTTCTCAAAAGTGTGTTGCATTGTCAGAAGTTACACATATGTAACAGGTGAGATTTCAAAAATTGCGTGCTTGGATTTGCAGTAAGCGTACCATAGATTTGTCATTTGATGTTATATGCTTGGGATTTGTCCAATGTGGAATGTTTTTAATGTTTAAAATGGATCGACTTAAAGAAGTTTATTTCCAAATAAATTGTGAATAAAAAGAGATAAGTAGAAATACATTTCCTTGCTTATATATTGCTTGTGATACCATGTTAGATGGCAGACTATATGTGGGCATATAAACAGGTGTCTGTATATTTAAATTACATAATCAAAGTAATCAAACAAAACTAATTTAGTTCTGTGAATGAAAAACGTAAAGTGACTACCAGAGAATAGAAATATTTTTTCCGTCCATATCCAGGACTTCAATCTTAGAATGCTTGAAATGCAAACTTGCTTAACTTCTATGCTTCCCTTAATCATGTGGGGGGAAATGAGTAACATCATGTTCCAAAACATCATCTTGATAACAAATTCCATTGGAGTCAGTAGGATTTCCTTCCTAATAATTGTATTTTCTAGCATTAGATTTAAAAAATATGTTCAAAGTTTGGTTGCTTTTAAAATATTCCGGTTGTAAGAAGTTTCCTTCTTTCAGTTGTTTGGGCAAAGGCATACTCACCCCGTTTACAACTTCCTATCCCCCAAGCAAGAGCCTTTTTAGTGTTCTGAGTTTTTGTTTTTTGTTGTTGTTGTTTTTTTTGGGGGGGGGGGCAAATCCTGATTTCATATTGAAGACCAAACAGTTACCAGACTTTAATCTACTGGACATGGAGCAACTTTTTAGCTGTGTGGTGCAACCAAAATTAGAGTAACATAGCTTTGAATAGTTTGAAATGCTATTTCTTGGTGAGGATCTCAAATAAGTTATTTTTGTGGAAATAGAAAGAGCTTCTTCAACATTTCTGCATGTCATGGTGCATTTTCCAAAGTATTTGTGTCTGCAGATTTTTTTTAACCCCCTGAAATCCAAGTTTGATGTAAACATACATTTTAGTTTATCTGCAATTGAGATGCTTATAAGTGAAAATTAATAACCTTTACACCCTTGTCCAATACTTGTCATAAAGTTTCTTAACAGTCTAGTATAGTAGGTTGCACAGTTTTTCAGAACTAAAAAAATCAGTTGCGTAGGTTTGCTGCATTTATATTTGTAAAGTATGACCTGCATAGTTTAGAACTAGTTGACATACTGCATATTGCAGAAGTTGTGAAGTGAAACGAGCAAGTACTTCAAGCACATTTCTTTGCTTTGTGAATATAGTAATTGGTTAGCCGCTCTGAACAGATTTAAGTTAATCTTCTGAGAGCTGACGGTCAATATGTTACATGTGGACAGGTGATTAAATCCTAGTATCTTGAGTCCTATACCTTAATCTTAACTGTCGCATTGACTGCAGTGCAGTAGGGCTTGGCTCTTCACTTGGATCTGTCATCTTTAGGAAATCAGAGCAGCTTATAGAGACAATTCACAAAACCAACAGTGACAACAAAGTCTTATGTGCCTTACAAAAGGAGGATTAGTCAGTTCAGATGTCAACTTGATTGGACAGAGATAAAAGCTGATTGCTGCTACATGGCAAGGCACACTTCATTTTCAATTGGTTATTTATTACATAAGGGGTGCTATGGCTTGATTGCTTAGTCATTGTTAAGTGCAACTGGAGACAAGAGAAACTCAATTTTTTAAAAACAACAACAACCCCTAGGGTTTGTTTTGGTTCTGCGGTCATTCAAAAAAATGCAGTTTATAGCCGTTATAGTACTTGAAAAGTCTCAGTGATCAGACAGTTACATAAATGTAAAGTCTTCTGTATATGGAGCTGCCATACCTGGTTACATCACACATCCTCCCAAAGATCTTTCAGAAATTCTCAGGTGTTCCGATGGTTCCTTAAATTGTCCCATAAAGGCAATGCACAACCGCCATGTCACTTTTACCTCAAATAAATGCTATTAAAATTCATAGAATTGTTTTGGAAGCATCTATTGCAGATTTGCACTATTTGCCTTAATTCAGGATATAGCAAAAATATGAATTGCCTTTAAAATGACTTACTCCCAATAATCTTCAATTCAGCTTTAGAATGGGACATTCAACAATATTTGGTATTAGCATCTAAGGATATTTAGTCAACATGTTTTTTACTAAAATTTGGAAACACAGGCTACCCTCATTGATAAATTGGCTAGTATGATCTTGCCTTTTCTTTTCTTAAAAAACTTTGAAAAACACAAAAGATGTTGCCTAGTGTCGTTCACATTATTGCACTAGTGCGTCAGTCAGCCACACATGTAAATACAGTGTTATCTCAAAAATGTTTAGTTATGCAATTAATGTTCTGTGTTTAGAAGAAACACTATTCTCAGATAGATAACACTCCTTTTAAATATATTTTTTTATCTTTTGAAGTGACATTTAGGAAATTTTGCTTCCTATACATCCCCCACCCCATTTAAATGACCTTATTTGCAGGATTCACAGCTTGGTTCAGGTGGAGTATTTGTTTATAAGCTGATTTAGGTTTATAGGCTGTGATCCTAAGCATATTTACTTAGAAGTAATTTCTACTGAAATTAATGGGGCTTAAAATAAATGCAAATAGAGTTGACAAGACCGTCATTCTGAAGAGCAAAGGTTCTTATGCATGTTAACAGCTCATCTAAACTAGTTGAATTTGTTTTTAAAAGATGAGTTAGAATTGGGGTGCCAGTGAATTTAAAGCAGATCATTCTGGATTAAGTAGATTAAGGTGTATATGTGTTGTGTAATATGTCTAGTCGTGAAAACATTGGCAAGATTATTATCTTATTTGAGGTTGAGAAAAAATACAGTGTAATATAACATTTATCTTATCATGAGCACTTTAAAGCACCATGCAGTAAATGTTAAACGACAAGAAATTATTGTAAAGTTTGCTATATTTTGTGGAATGTTATTGATTTAACAAATTAAGAAAACATATGTGAATTAAGAATACTTTTTGACACTTATAGCACCAAGAATCAAAAGTTTGAAAGACTCCATTTCATTTTTTCAAGTTGGATTGTATTTGTGATGCATATAAAGGAGATGTTTACACAATCTGGGTATGTATATATCTGGAAATAGGATTTTCAAAATATAGATTATGACTATACTGTCCAGAATTCTCTGGCAGTCACTATTTTCAGTGGAGAGGAACCACTGAACAAAAATCTCTCCCGTATTTCATACGGGTTTCTATGAATGGCCAAATACATGTCTAACTTTATGAAGTGAATGCCACCTAATAGTGGAGGAGTGATAGAGAGAGCCCACTAATCAAAAGTTAGCAACCTCTTCTTGTCACTATAACAAAGTGTTGTGAAATTATCTTTTATGAGACTTCTGCTGTGTACTTGTGTGTGTTTATATTTTAAAGTGAATAGGGATTTTAAACTATTTTTTCATAGATGCCAAACTTTGGGGAAACTGTTGGTACTAACATCCTCCACATAACCTAATAATAACAAGAAAATATATTTTCCACACCTTGAAGACTAAAGCGTAGCTACTGTAAAGGTGAATTTTGACCTTAATTAGATATAGAGAAGTTTTTTTAAAAAAAGCAAGTCTTCCCATTCTATCTAGAATTTATAAAAAAAAATTACAACTAACATTTTCTCTATAATTCATAGCTCCATTGGATATATGCACATATGTATGTTCTATTTCACATAGTGATCGATAAGGACTATTCTATGTTGCTTCTTGCTGACATGTGCCAGAGTTTAGTTTGGGATCAAGAACAGCAAATAATTTTTAACCATAACTTTGCCACTCTGTATCAAATATCTTTACAGTTTATATGAGAAAGAACATGATTCAGAAAGCTGCCATTTATTTGTGCCATTTGTCACTTTCTAATTGTCAAGTTAGGCTGTTTTAACATGGTACCACCTAATGAAAAGGCCCTTGACAAGAATGCTTGTCTTGCTGTGTATCCGTTGCTTAGCTGGCACAGGACTGTTTGATAATCTTGTGTGTTCTAAGATGAATTAGATCCCCTTCTGTTCTAAGATGGCTTAGATTCCTTTGAATCTGCTGCAGTTTAAAATATCTGATTCTTTACAGGATTGTAAGCTTTTCTTCTCTCCTTTCTCCTCTTACAATAGAATCAGTACTGAATGTGTAAAACTGTATGTTTCCTAAGCAAACTGGGTGTGTGTCTGTTTTTGTGTATGTGTCTGAACTCTTGTGCATGTGAACATATCCAAGAACAATTCTCTGTTAGCTATCTGCTGGCCATGGATGAGAAGAACCAAACTGTCCAGAAAATATTCAAGGAGCTTAGTAAATTAGGAAGAAAAGACAATACTTACCCATTCTTCCAGTAATATATATGGCTTAGCATATGATAGGATAGGTTCAAGCATTCCCTAGTAAGGCTTTGTTGCAATTCCCAAATACTTGATTAAATATGTACATGCTGGAAGTATATCAAAATACATAATAGGGCTTCACCTTTTAGGCAAAAGCAAACAAATTTGGTTGAATACGTTCCCATGAGCTGGTTAGACTGTCTTCTTTTTGAAAATGGAGAACTGACATTTAAAAAAAACATAAACTTTACTGGGACATCAAATTAAAAAGGTACAGCTAGAAATTCCTGCAGATTTTTGGAGCAGATTCCTCTAAGCCAAATAGACAAATTTCTTTCTAAATGTGATGATAGTGGTTTTGCAATAGAGATTAAAATAGCTTGGTTGGACTGGAGCTGTTTTAGTATATTTTGTTTCCTGATGCAATGCTTTGCATTAGGAAATTATTAAGGCTCAGTTTGGGATGTAATAAAAGTTCAGGAAGGTCTTAATAAAATGCACTGAGAAGTTTTCAAAATTATTTATAGTAAGCTTAGTTTCCCTCGTCTATAAGGCATGCCAACCCCAACCCTACCCCCACCCAGCAGGAGTTGTATCCACATTTCCCTGTCTTCAAAGCTTGTCCAAGATTAAGCAGCCATTACTAAAGGAATAAAAATTATCAGTGTGCTAGAGAGTTTAAATTAATACCCATATTCAACCATATCACTATCAAAGAGTGATTTCAAGGGTGAACATAAACAAATGGAAATTCAGAGAAAAAGACAATTTGGGCTTTATAGTACTACAGGCCAAACGTGGGATACCACTGAAACACAATGACATGGTCAAATTATTTGTAGCGGTTGCCATGAGCCAGGCCTTTGAGTGAGACACAAGTCATAGCTGGGAGTACACAGGAACATAATGCTTCTGGTTCCATCTCAAACAAGTAATTTTTATAACCTTTGCTGCCTAGGAGGACCAATAGCTAAATTGAGTGGGCATAACCATGTCCTTGAGTGACAACAATAGTCTAAGAGCAATATTCCAAGATTTCCTATATTAGGCAGCTGAACACACAGAAACAATCTCCCAGTACTTGCTTTGCCAGCTGCTAACAGAAAATAAGGAGTAATTGATAAGAAGAAGGGGGGAAAGAGTTGAACAGAGCTAGAAACCTATTGCTAGAAGGCCATGTGGTATTTTCTTCACTTTTGAGTGACATTCAGGATATATCAAACTTCTCCCTTGCTCCACTCGCAAGTTGCATCTATAAGGATGCCTGTATTGTATTTCATAAATGAAAGAAATGACAGGTATTTGATACTTAGCCTTGACGATTCTTTGTAGTGATGCTCCTCTGAAGGAATGGACACTCCCCTTTTAATAGAAAAAAGATTTCAATAGATCTAGTTATCTGGGGCATGACAGCACATAAAAAGTAAGGTAGATACAATATGTTAGTTCATTTAATGGGGTCCAAGGTTTTTTTTTTTTTTTGTAGAATAAAGGCATAGGGAGGGAAAAATGTAGAGCAGAGAAGCAGTGGGAGATGGAGTGGGGAGGCTCTTAGCTCTGTTTCAATCTGCTGTTTGTCCTTCCATTTTGTTCTTCAATTGACTTTGGTGTTCGGCGTATGGTCAAATTCATACTTGAAGTCAGAGCCGAGAGCAGCAACTTGAACTGCGGCAAATGTGGGCTGAGAGAAAACTGTGCATATTGTCTCTTCCCTGCTCCATTTATAAAGTTGTTTTTCTTTGTTAAAAAGTTAAGGCATTTTCCAACTCCTAGTTCATAAACCAAAGATCCAAAGTAGCAGTAAAAATAGTTGAAGACAGATTCTACCTCAACCAGTTTGTGAAAGCATCCTATCCAAAAACGGGGACAAGTAAGAAAGATATCAAGAACAGGAAAGACTAATGTCTGTGAAGGGTTGTTGTGCATACAAGGGCAGAAGAAAGCTAATACAGCTACTGCAATGAAAAAATGACAACAACATTGATACATTTCAGTTGACTTTGTGATTTTAGTGTTAGTTTTACTGCAGTTAATTTGAGATGAATATGCTCGCCTAGGCTATTTGCAATCTACCTTTTAGTAGTTTTTATGCCAGATATGTATACTCAATTAAAAACCATCTTGTAGTTCATTTTATAAAGCACAGCAGGATGTGTGTCATTTGTGGTGTTCAACCATTGCCTCAGTTAAACTGCATTGTGTGCTTTTACAATTTCAATCAATACCTGTTAAAAGATATGGGAGAGGAAGACTTTGTACAATGGATTAAGAAGACTAATTGCTACAAACTTCACAGGTCAAGACAATTCTCTGGAAATGTGGTCTTTTAGCAAGATAATGATGTAGCTATTATGGATCTTTCCTTAATTTTTGATTATTTTGTCCTGCATGATTACACTAATGAAATTGATTCTGAACAGTGAAATGGGTCAAGTTGTTTTGTACATTGTATGACAAGCTGATTATTTTTTTATTGGAGAAAAAAAAGATCCAAGATGTCCCAGGTGGAGATGCTCTAGGCTGTTATATTTTAACAAGGATTTAAGAAGCCTCCTTCTATATAACAACATAATTATTTATATAACAACATAATTATTAGTCCAAGAGTCCCAAGTATTAACATGTACACTTGGACTCCTAAAGGCATGGCAAGTAAATGGATTTCTATACATTTGTCTATGGATTTCTGGGCATCTGTATGTATGTATATGTGTAGATAGATAGATAGATAGATAGATAGATTTATAAGATTAATAAGACTCTGAGCGATAACTGAATAGCTGGTGAAACCAAAGGAAAATGATTTCATGCTTGATCATATTGAGGAATAAATATGCAATAGTATTCCTGTACATTTGTATTACATAAAGAGAAGTAAAGGGTGGGGGTTTGTGGATGGGAATGGGGAGGTGATGGGACTGGGGAAATAATACTTGTATTTTGATTGTGGAATGTTGAAGATTGTAAGTTTGTGTGTGTGTATCACATACATATATATATTTCACAATAAAAAATGATGTCCAGAAATCAATTTACCTACCATGCCTTTAGGAGTCCAAGTGTTGGGACTCTTGGACTCATAACTATGTCTTTTCGGGTGGTGGAGGATTTCCAAAGGCACACAGTAGAGTCAAGATGAAAACATAAGTCAGATTTAATAGAATCTGGCGGTATTTGTGCCTATAATATATTTAGGATCCAGCTTTCTTTTACATTTTTATATTTTTCATATATTCCAGGGCCTAAATTTTGGAAGCAAGAAAATCACATATGGAGAATTCTTAAACCCTTTTATCTCTTTGATTTTATTGCTCCGATTCCATGTTTCTTCCATATTCCAAGTAGTGTAGAAAAGTTTTCAGACGGTCTATGGTGAAGTTACACATTTGTTATCAAAAAGCTGTCTTTTTGTGTGGCAGATGGCTGTGCTAAAGTTTTAAAAGGTGCTCCAGCTAAACCGATGAAGGGGTAAAAAAATATCAACAGATCTGGTCAATCTGTGGCATCAGTTATATTACCCTTTCACAAAAATAGCACCAGTCGTACTGTAACATGTGGTATGTCACTGTGTAGATTTGGTAGTTTTATGTATCTAAAATGTTTCTGTGTTTTATTGTGTGTTTTTATAATAATAACACTAATAGTCAAATAATAAATACTTATTTTAAAAAACTCAAAAACCACTGGGTGTGTGTTAACTCTGTTTTAAAAATGGATGTCCTTTGAAGAGCTATGCTTGGAAGCACATTTTGATCATAATATACATGGCCAGAGAGCAAAGTGAAATTATAAAATGAAGAAGATGTAGAAGTTAGATGCTACAGCTTCATGCTGTCTTGGAAATGCTGCAAAGTTATTGACTATATTTTACAAAACACAGATGAATGTTCACTGGAGCTTTAAATTTTCTGTACATCACACATTTTAGAATAATGGTAGAAAGATTTATCTCCTGCCATTTGCCATAATATGCCGCTATTGAAATTACACTAAAATATAGGTAGGTTATTACAGCACTGTAATGTAACTGTTAATGTTAATGAGGTATCGTAACCTGATAGACTCATTAAATATCAGGAGAATGAAACAGATTTTTTTAACATACTGAAGAGTAAACATTTTGTTTAAAAATAATTTCGTAGCCTAGTGATATCAGATCATGGATACTGTTATTAAAATTGAAAACATGGCAGTGTCAGCAGTGGAAGATAATTTTAAAGAAAAAGCACTAATTAGTTGGAAAGCACAGCATTTTTAAAGAAGCAATTGGATGTACAAGTAGGAAAATGCTCCGTGAACACCTGAAACGGAGACCTTGAAAGTATCTAGCATTTTTCCTTCTCAGGCTCATTTGGTGGAAGAAGTGAGAGCATCTTCTTAGTGGCTGTTCCCAAATTTTGGAACTGTACCCTAAGGAAGCTCGAATGGCTCCCTCCTTGTTCTCCTTCTGTTGGCAAGCAAAACACTGCCATTTCATCAGGCATTTAGGGACTGAATGTGATAGACTGTGCTGGTCTGTTGATTTTCGAAATGTAGTATGACCTCAGTATCTATGGGGGATACATTCCAGATCCCCCATAGATACCATGGATAATAGCGAACACTATATTTTGACTATACTTGTGCTAGAAGCATACCATAAAATGGCAATGGTGATCCTAGAGACCCACAAACACTTCTGTGGGAGGGGCTATTTTGTGGGGAAGTGAAACAATTGATAGCGAATTCATGGATAAGGTGTCTTACTGTATTATCTTGTAATGAATGTCAATTAGTTTGAACACTACAGACTAATTGGATTTTTTGAATAACTTTTATAGTTTTGGTTTTTTAATTGATTTTTGTATGGCGTTAACCAACACTGATTTTAAAAAATTATAAACTGCTTTTTGGGAGAAAGGTGGAGGCATAGATAATTAAATAATAAGTAGTTTTAGTAGTAAAAATAGCAGTAGAAGTAGTAATGCTGCACAGGATCTTGATTTTTTAAAAAAGATATTCCAAGTGCCACCTACATCCAGCAGCAAACTCTGAAATTCACTATAATAATTAGAAAATGGAATTAAACACACTACAGTAATACCTTGCCTTAAGAGTTTAATTTCTTCCATGACTGACTGATAAATGTGCTTATCTCAAAGCAATTTTCCCAATTGAAATGCTATTAATCTATTTCGTCCCACTAAGCCCCCCCCCCCCCCCATTTTTGTTACATGTTTTTAAATAAGAATACTTTATACTTAATAATTTATAAATAACAAATAATCTGTAAAGGCACATTCACATGGAGCAATAAAAAAGAAAGACCAACTTTAAAGTGGTAGAAGCACACAGTTGTGGCACAATGGTAAGGCTCACAAAGTCGTGGCAAGGAAGCACAAAGCACAAAGTGAAGAGGCAGAAGCATACAGTACTCATTCCAGCCTCCCTTCCTCTCTCCCTCTCTTTACCTCTCTCTTTTCATCAAACCAAACGTAACAGG
Source organism: Anolis carolinensis (assembly GCF_035594765.1). Classification (NCBI taxonomy): domain Eukaryota; kingdom Metazoa; phylum Chordata; class Lepidosauria; order Squamata; family Anolidae; genus Anolis; species Anolis carolinensis. The sequence continues at coordinate 281,102,238 of NC_085842.1, forward strand.
AATAAAACCCACACAAAATCAACTATGCCAGTGTTCCTCAAAGCAGATAAGATCACGAGGCACAGAGGCTACTTCCTTGAAGCCCTAAAGCCCTGTACTCTTGTGATAGCGCTCTCTCTGGTGCTAGCTCTTAATTCAAAATGCTGCTCTTATGTCAAAGTGAACCCGGGCTGAGCAACAGCTCTTAACTCAAATGCTTTTAAGTTAGGATGCTTTAAGTAGAGGTTTCACAGTTTAGTCAATATTATAATTTAGTTCTTTTAGTTCAATATAAATAGTATACTAAAGTCAATTTAAGTACATTAAATGTGTGTGCATGTATAAGTGTGTGTAAATGTAATAATTAATGAAGTATGAGTGAAGGGATTATTATTTGTTGATGAGTTAGGGGATGTTAATGAATCTAATGATATGGGGCAAACAATTAATTAATTTAAGGGAAACTTTCATAGTTAAATGAGCAATTTTGTATTTTTAATTTTAAAAAGATCTTTAAAAACACAAAACCAAAAATGTGAACCTCAAGCACCTGGCCGTCCAACTCTGTAGCATTTGCCCAGCCAAATGTAGATGAATTGCTTAATTTCTGGCAAATTTCCCCAAGGAAGAAGTTAATTTTTACTACAGTATTTCTTAACAAAACCTTTCTTTCAGTATTTTGAAGAAAATGTTCAGGTTTGATACCTTAACTTGATTTTCTTTAAATTTCTGTCAACATCCTTAATTGTTCATTATCATCACTTTATGAAATTAACTTTTCACATAGCCTTTGTATTTTAGTCTTATTCCTTCGCATCTAAAAGTGGCTTCACTCAGGAAAACTATAGATGCATTTTTAGAAGTTTTCCTTCAAGACTGAAAAATACATTTATTTCCTGAATATGAGCTAAGTGCCATCATATATGTTTCAATGCTTATTTCCAGTGATGGATTATTGTGTTATTAGCTCAGTTTACTTTTCTGATGTCTTTTGTGGTGTGTGTTTTGTTAGAAGAACAATGGGGAAAATATAATAGATAATAATGCTATCTATTTTTTCTAAACATTATCATGTTGGTCCCTTGAACTGGCATGATGGGATTACATGGACTGAAATTGCTAGGTTGTGCAATCACAGTGCATGGTGACTTGGAAATTCTTCATGCTATAATCCAAAAAGGGATCTTTTTTTGGAAGCTTGTTGTATGATGCTTAGGGCTGTGGGTGCCAGCATAACCCTACTAACAGCTGGGCAATTGGGACTGTATGTTCTAAACATGTTATGCAATGTGAGTGGGATCATCAGCTCCTTCCTCCCTCGTCCCGAATCTTGGTGTCTATGTGAGAAGAGTGGATGCTTTCTCATCAATCTTAAACTAGCCACAGTTTATAGGCAAACCAAAAGAAACTAGGCTGAATCTCTACTGTTATATAGGTCAGTGTAGAGCTGGATCAACTCTGTGACAGCCAAACACCACATGGAGCTGATCTGGGGTAATGTGGGACATGGGCATCCTTGCCCCTTTATTAGCCAAAATTGAGGGAAGTCTATATTCTGACCCAGAATTTGGACTATCCACCGACTTGGGACCTGGTGAAACAGTTGATTCAGTTCCAAAACAGAACCAGCTGTAACTGTCCCCTCTGCTACCCCATGTTTCCAGCCAAGAAACACAGCACGACTGTCACTGTTCCTCCCCACTGGTCCTGCCTCTTGGCCTTTGTCTCCATTGACATTGGACGGGGTGACAGGGTGCTCTGTGGAGAGTGGGGAGGAAGATTCCTCCTCTCCGCCCTCCCTTGTTCTCTCATAGCCAATAGCTAGCAGGTAGGGCCAGTGTCATGACCAGGGACTACCATGACATGGATAAAAAGGGGGGATAGGAAGGTGACTTCCAGTGGCATCGAACTGCATTAAGCTCCAATGGATAATTGGGAATCTCTATGTGACCCATATCTGGGACTGATACGACACACCAGATTGGCCCCAGAGTATTGGTTTATATACAATCATATGGCTTTCCATATGTTGTTGGACTGTGACTCCCAGCATTGCTCACCATTGGCTATGTTGTCTAGAGTGGATTGGAGCTGAAATTTGGCAGAATCTTCTTGATTTCTATTTCTGGTTTAAGAAAATCAACCAACTTTAAAAAGTGATTCATGAAGGTCTCTTGGGGAAAGTTCAGCCTTCCACTAGATGTTTACATTTTTAATTTCCATTATCATAAGGTTTCAGGGATTCTCAAACCAGGCAACAGCAGTGTTGTAGGATCCTCAACCTGGGGCACAGAATTGCTTATTGGCAGCCCTACTGTTAGACAGCAATAAAATACTTGCACACAATTTCCAAACGCATTGACGATTCCTTTGCCCTTTTAGCCACATTAAACAATAAGGCCTTGAAGAAATATAATAATATCTAAAATTTAACGACTGTTCCTCCATTCACTAAACCACAGCTGAAGCAACAGCAAGTGGCAGAAGTGGAAGAAAGTGTAGCTTTATAGCCATTTACATCTTCCACATGCTGGATCTCAACATTCTCCAATGAAGACTTGTGGTATCATTGGGAGGGACAACTTTGTGAACAGACAGGCACAAACTTCTTGGGATGTTTTTGGGACAGTTAATATTTATTGTGCTTAATGTTTGGGTATGAATCTGTACTTGATCTTTAGAGTTCATTTTATTATATTGAATAAACAATGAATAGCAACAAACCTGATCTAATACAAAGCACATTTTTAATGACAGAATTTCACTGAAAAAAACTTAAATAATTTCAGTAGATAGGAAATATTGATATTCACTGTATGTTATAAAACAATGTATACTTGCCCCGCCTGGCAATGGCAAATTTATATTTTGAAGTGATGTGAGATTTACAGATATAAATGTATCTATTAACTTCTAGAATGAAATGAGTTTGGATAATACGGAACCCTATACCAGTAATGTCTTTGAACCTCTGTTGACCATGGGTAATTTTAACTACAGAAACCTAATCTGTGGATAGGGGATGGGCCTTCTGTACATCATTGTTTTCCTGCATGGCAGGGGGTTGGACTAGATGGCCCATGTGGTCTCTTCCAACTCTATTATTCTATGATTGTATAATTCTATAATGTGAATACAATTTGAATGCTGTGTTCCCCAGGCTTTAGAAATGTCTGCCAAGGAAGACTAAGTTGGCTTTCTATCATTGTCTCTACAAGTTAGCAATTATTATTATTCCTATTATTATTATTATTATTATTATTATTCCACTTTATCTCCCCAAAGGGGACTCAAAGCGGCTTGACATAAAAGCATTAGTATATAATTTAAAATATACAAACATGCAAACATTAAAACAGAATTAAACGCAAACAACACTAAAAAAAATCAGTTAAAATCAAAACATATTCCAAGTTAAAAACCACAGCACCCCCTAACAAAATCTTAAACATTGTCATCTTTAAAAGCCTGTCTGAATAAAAAGGTTTTCGCCTGCTGCCTGACGGACAGCAGGGAGGGGACCATTATGGCTTCCCTGGGCAGAGAGTTCCAGAGTTGAGGAGCAGCCACCAAGAAGAAAGGCCCACTCTCTCGTTCCCACCAACCGAGCTTGCGATGGAGGTGGGACTGAGAGAAGGGCCTCTTTCTGCAAGGCAGCCTTGGGCAAGTGACATATAAAATGACTTTACCTATATCATTACAACATATCTATATTATTGTGCATGTGTAAAAAGGATGCTTTATGTATTCTGTGCTTTTACTCATCATATGTATTTATATGATTTTACTATAAACTGCCTTAAGCCTCATTATTGGGGAAATGTCAGGATATAAGCTGAACAAATAACTAAAACTATTCCAAATTATTTTTCAGCCTGTTTTTTAAAATGGAAGCCAACACAGAGAATTGTGGGTGTAGTTGCTGTGACTTTTGGTGGCCAGGCATTCTGAGAAGACTTTAAAAGTATAAAAAAATCTGCAACCTGTTGCTGGTTTTGTTATCTATCTGTCAGTCTCTTGTATTTTGAAGCAGGAACATAAGGATAAGCTGTGACATTGAGAGAAAGCAGGCCTTTTTGCTGGCTCCAAAACTAGTAGTATCCATAGCACTATCTTCAAGAGTTGCTCCTATAGAATGTCATGTGATGCAGGAGTCTGAGAATATCAAACATTGTAAATGTAGGGTGCTGCATATGCTGCAAGTCTCCCCTCCTTCCCTTTCCTGAAAAGCAATATACAAATGAAGATGTTAAGAATTAAGTTATGTATGTGGAAAATGCAGATCACAGCAGCAGACAAAAGAAAGGAATCGTTTGTACTTAGCGTAAAAACCCAGGTGGTTTCCAGAGAAGGTTTTGGCCAGGATGTACTAGGCTAATTTTTCTCAGATGTATATTTGGTCATCTCTCCTATGCAATGTGCAATGTGAAAGAGCTAAATGTTGGTGGTAGGCTTCTGAAGATTTTTTATAATGCATTTCAAGATGATGAGGAGAAAGACTAACTGCTTTATGTAATAATAGGAATAAAAATAATATTATTTTAAAATTGAAAAACTCTGAAAAGAAGGATCTGGACTGACAAGAATCAACATGGTTGTTCTGGGGGGGGGGGCAATTATTTCCTTTTCAGAAAATAGTATTTCTAAGCAGAAGTATTATTTTCTGTGCAGAAAGTATTGTTTTGTATGCAGAAAATGTTTTGTGCACAATAACTACATATCAGATTTGTGGTTTGGAAATGTAAATGGGCTTCTAAAACTGCATGGTTTTGGTAAACATTCTCTCAGCAGGAAGAAAATTACCAAAATGATTTATTGTGTCATTTTGGTAATTTATTGTGATTTTGGTAATTTATTGTGATTATATTGTGATTGTATTGTGTTGCTTATATTTTGTTCTTATGTTGTTTGGGCCACTGCCTCATGTAAGCCACCCCGAGTCCCCGTGGGGAGATGGTGGCGGGATATAAATAAAGTTTTATTATTATTATTATTATTATTATTATTATTATTATTATTTGATAAGAAACATAGTGAAGAATATATGCATAGTATCAATTAACTTCAACATATACAATTATTACAGCTTTTATTATCATGCCTCCATCTTGTGGAATCTTGGGATTTTTAGTTTGGGAAGTACTTTGGATACTTTGCTAGGCAGCTCTATGGAGAGCTAGAGAGGGATATTAGAACTTTTAATAAGATATTTGTTAATTTCTCATCAAACTGCAAATGCCAGGACTTTTTTAAGCATCAGGCCATGAAAGGTAAAGTATAATTGCATTATAATGGTGGCTGCAAGCTGTGTAGCCATGTAGTTTTGGTATGGTAGAAATGCCTTACTTATAATTGGGGGATAATTGCATATTGAGTACCTGCCTGGTTGGGGCAACCATATGGGTACTTATGAATGAGCCCCTGAATAGCAGATCTGGTGTCTGTTACCTCTCTCTTTGGTCTGCAGAATATTTCAACCAATGGGCAGAAAATGTACCAGACAATAGATCTGTATTATTCAGTTTAAGCTTTTCTAGGTCATATTGAATGTTCAAGACACTGAGTCAAAAGAGACATACTTTTAGATGAAATGAAAAATAAATAAGGCCTTCCAAAGGAGTTGTAACTTTCCTTTTAAAGCCCATGTGCTCAGAGAATTATTCCCATCTGTCCTTCCTCTACTCCCGTTCAGTAACCTTGTTGCAAGGTTATGATTAGTGGGAAATGGATCTTAATCACCAGTTGTAATGTTCCTCTTTTTGCTGCAGCTGTTTAAGGCAGGCTAACGGATTGCAAAATTTTGTCTTCAGCTTTCTTTGCTTTAAAGAAAACACTCATATGGAACAAAAACAAGAGAAAAAATTGTGTAAGGAACATTTAAAGTCTTTATAATAAAGTTTCTTTCTAAAACATGAGTGTGTGTGCATGCATGCACAGTAAGACACTATAGCTACAATATGCTGTTGATTTTATTTAATTAGAATTTTAACATGTTTTTAGTTGGGGAGGGTCTTCATGCTCCTTTTTCGTAGTTATGCCAAGATATCCATGTGAGTTTCTTCTGTTGTCACCTGTCTCATTCCCAGCAGATGCACACAATCTGCTCTGCTGTAACTACGCAGAGTTAGGTTTAAGAAGAAGATGTTAGAACATGCTGTTGTTGATGTTGCAGTCGATGCATGAATCTTTGGGGAAGGAAGGAATGCTAAAATATTACAATGTTATATCCCATTTGCTAAAATGAAGTTGTTCAAGGTGAAGTGATGTCAAGAGCTCATGAATTCCAAGCTGGTACCCTTTAGAAAATTTGCATAGTAAACTCCTTCCTTCCAAAACTTTGACGATGTTGGCTGGACCTTATATGAGATTAACATTTCTGTGTATTTGATTTATATGTATTTTGAGTTTTTATTGTCCTAGGTTCGAATGGCATCGAATTGTTGCTGAGTGTTAGCCGCTCTGAATCCCTCAATGAGAGAGAGAAGGTGGATATAAAACAAAGTAAATAAATAAAATAAAAGTAAGAATTGTGGTACAATATATCTGGAAATCATAAAATAAGAAAAAAGATGCAGGTTAATAACTTTTTTATACAGCACATCTCAAATCATGGACTTTGTCAGATATGAACATGTATTTTATTCTGTGAACTGCCACGTTTCACATAACTGATTTCTCATTTTCTAATTTGATACACAGACACAAGTCTTGATCATATTTATGAAGCATTTTGTTCCTGAGGAGGGTACATTATAATGACAGCACAAGGTAGTTACGGGATTTCTTCCAAGTCTCTGAGTATATTCTTGGCACCTTCTTGTATATGTGAGGCTTCCTTTTGCAGAAAGGAACTTTTACAATAACAAGAATATTTTACTAGGGCCATGAGCAAGTGCTTCAGTGCTTAAACTTTGACATTGTTGAGTAAAAAACAACAACAACACATAAACCCCAAACAATATGATTGCTAGTGAAGGATTCTGGGAATGGAAGTCCAACAGCATTTTGCAGCATCGTTGGTTAAGAATCACTGGTGTAGGTTTCCCATTATTTGTGGAAGTTCTGCTGAAAGCTATTGGCATTATTTGTGGTGGTGGGTTTCATTTGAGAAATTCTTTCTCTTCATATATTCCCTCTACCTGGTGGATCTGATTTCATAGCATCATCTGAGGGTCTTGCTCACTAAGTTAGACAGAAGGCTCAAGTTGTTCTTTTCTAAGAGGGATGAGCCATGATAAAATAATTTCCAGAGTACTGAGAAATACACCACAACAGCTGGTGTGTGGTGCTTCCTCCCCCAGGCAAGACGTGGGTTGATGGAACGTTGTCGCCCCTCTTGTCCACCATGAAGTACATGCATTGAATTTACCAGGATGACTGCCTTCTCTCTGCTTTGTCATTCGAGTGGGAGGAAGGAAATTCAGAAAGAGTTATCAGTTCATTTTTGTATTGCCTTCTGCACAGTTTTATAAAGGGGGTCAGATTTCCTGTTTTGTTCCTCTTCCAATGTCACTGTGGGACTAATACTTGCGTCTACAGGTCTTTGCAACTAGCTTTCACACAGTTTGCAGTCACTGCAGCTCACTAGCTGTAGTTATGTAAATAACCATAATCCTTACTACGCTTCTTCTAAATGCATGTTAGCTTCTTACCCATGTTTCAGAGATTCTAGTCAAAGTGCAGGTCAAATATAATAAATTACACCTACTCCCCCACTTTAGAAACCCATCTGGAAAAAGCAAAATTGCTTCTCTAAAGAGTCCTATGGATGCTCCTTGCCTAAATAACTATATGAGGCTATGTAGGGCAAACTTTAAACATGATCTAAGAATATTTATTGGTTTAGAATGCAGTAGGAAGAAAATGTGTAGGAGGAAGGCACCTGTTTATCTCCTGTTCTATACCAGCACCTTTCTCCAAGCTGCTACATTTTAAATATTTTGGATTATAACTCACATGATTCTTCACCATGGCCATGCTGACTGAGACTGATGGGAGGTAAACTCCAAAATACCAGGAGTACACCAGCTTGGGGAAAGACTGCCCTGAAGGGAAGAGAATGAAATGTATTAAAAGATTAAACACATTTCTCCCCTGCTACCTTACTTTTGGTCTATCAAAGGCGTAATACAGAGAGGAAGTGCCTTGGGCTATGTTCTTGATTCTTCCAAAAGTCTAGTTCTTTGTAAGATCTGTTAATGGTGGTTGACCTGAGGATAGTTAATGTGGAATATTAGTTGTAAGCAGGCCCTTCACCTGCATTTGAAGAAAACTTAAGGTGGAATTGAGATTACTGCTCTTATTCAACTATTAATAGTTTAAGGTGTTCTTAAAAATATATACACATGTATGTCATGCTGTTTCAAGATCTTAGAACGAAATGCTACCCTCCTTTTTTTTTTTTTTTTTACAAAATTGTTAAACATTAAAAATGTGAGGACACAATGCATCCATACTGAAGAACGGAATTTATGTTACAAGTTAATGTCATCCCTAATCCTATTATTCACATTCTTAATGATAAAACTTCTATCTCTGAATTGCCCTCTTTTCAGAGGAGTTGATTTCTTTGGGCTTTTTCGATAGCTAAAAAATTAATTCTTCAACAGTGGAAAGCTCCATTAATTCCCAAAATCAAAGACTGCTTTAATGAGCTTAGTGACTTGGCTGAATTTAAAGTAGCTGCAATATACATTTACATAAATTAAATATATTTAAAGAATTTGATCTCTATTTTTAGAGAGGTTTTTTATATAAAAAATACTGTTCTACTTTAAGATTGGTTGTCATTAATTTAAAACCCAGATTATTCATGGTTATCAAGACAAAAAACTACTATGCATTTCTTGAAACAAACTCAGGTGATATGTTGAAAAAAATATATTCAATGAAGACAGTTATGCCTGTAACACTAATTACTATAGTCTTCCGTAAAAATAAATTGCTAAACTTGTACATGCAGGAAGTGGAATGTGAATCAATTTTACAAGATGCGAAGTAATCTTTGCACAGCAATGTGAAAGCATAAAAACAGAATCACTACATGCTGCTTCAGCAGAGTTAATTACTAAATTGGTCAGGGGTGTTTTGATATTTTGGTTCATTCACAAATAAATTAAATGGTTAAAAGGGGAGAGGGGAATACCTCAAAAAACTGAAATTTTGGGCTTACATGCCTAAGAACCAAATCACACATAAGGCGAGCTATGATCGGACCTACTTGTTCTATTGTAAAGTACAGGTGAGTGTAGTGTCCAAATCAACAGCACTCGCACAATCCAAAAAGCCAACTTTGATTTTGCCATTGCCATTGTATATAATGAAACTACAGCATCTATGAATTTTGGTACCGGGGGTTGGGAGGGATACCAAGGGCCCACGTATAATTTTAATTGGTATCTTTTTTAAATTATGTCATTAGTTGTTTTTGAGAAGGTGAGAGATAAATGAATAACAACAACAGTGATTAATTTTCAGGGCCTTTAAACTATAAATAATCACTTCTTAAAGGTAACTTTCTAAGCTTTGGATGCAATACTCCTCCATTATCACTGCTCCAATCAGAACTCTATTTCTTCCTCCATACCTGCTTTAGAAGATTGAATCAAGTGAATGTGTACTGGAGTTGTTCTAAATCAGTGGTTGTCAACCTGTGGGTCCCCAGATGTTTAGGCCTTCAACTCCCAGAAATCCTATCAGCTGGTAAGCTGGCTGGGATTTTTGGGAGTTGTAGGCCAAAACACTTGGGGACCCACAGGTTGAGAACCACTGTTCTAGATCATAAGTCTTGGCAATTTATGCTCTGTTTAATATACTGGGACAAAGACAATGAGTCCTGCAGTACAGTTCTTCATGCTATCTGTTGCAAGATGACAATGCATGTGGTTCTCCCTCTTTCTGTCTAAAGTGCCAGACAGATTGTTACACAGTTAAAATGTCAGTTAAAAATAAATAAACCTATTTGGGAGAGGGCATTTTGTTTATCAAACAAACTCCAAAGTCATTTTTCATTTCTTTTTACGGACAGCACCAGCAACAATACAAAATTAGTTGTAAAAGGCTTAATTTAAGTAATTCACATCACCAGGGTTCACAGAAATAAATCAATAGCACAGCCCCTTAGATGCCTACAGGTTCATTCAGCCAAGATTAGAGGTTAAGACCGCATCTTGTACCCTATACACATGGGAGTATGTCTTGTGAAATGCTTTGGGACTTATTGCCGAGTAAACACGCACAAGATTTTGCTGTTAATCTTTTTAAGTTCAATTAAAATTTAAGCAAGCAGTCTGAAAGAAGAGGTTGTGTGAAACATAGCCCTTCAACTCACTTAGCCCCATGCAAGCATAGCTTGGAAGATCACACTTTGCCCATCTGTGCCCTGTAGTGCTGGGAAACTCTAGAAGGGGTTTCTTTGCTCAATAAAGCAAATATATTTGTTCTCTAATGGCAAGTGTGCTGGTGGTGGTATATTGAAAGCCAGCACTGAGTGAAGAACCTCTTGCCGTTCAGGAAAAAAATGATGACATGCTTTCCTTAGCAATTCAGAACAAAATTCACTCCCTCCTCAGTGAAGGAAGTGGTGATATGTGGGAGAGAAAGAGTTGTACTTTCAACCACTAATGGACTCAAAGGATGTGTGATGCTTCTCTTAATTTGGGGCATTTATTTGCATGCTTCTTTTCCACATCTGTTCCCGATGTGAGTTCTGAATCCATATTTGTGGGCATGTGAATGACTCCATCAGGATAAACTGGCTAGAAAGAACAATTAGCATACTTCTGTATACCAAAATCTTGACTGCAGTATAATTCTATACAGTTTTACATGGTTGCAAATCCAGGGGGGCTTACACCCATATTTGACTAAAGAAAGGTTTGCTACCTTTTGATTTAAACCTTTTTGCTACCTTTTGATTTTGGACATGAGACCTGAGTAAGCAAGCATAAGGTTCTGTAGTTGATGTAATAAATTCTTCCTTTTAAAATGTTTTTTGGAGCAGGAATATGGAATGCCTTCCTGTCCTAGAAATAGCCCTGTATCATAGATATTTAGGATACTATGTGAAAATGTTTATGTAATGAGTTGTGGTAGTTGTTTCCATTGCTAGGCTGTCAATTCCATTGTTGAGGAAATAAATTCCCTGAAAACCCTGTTTGATCTTAGAAGTTAAGCAGCATCACCCCTAGTTAATACTAGGATGGAAGACTGGCAATGAATATAGTATCATGTGCTGCAGGCTACATTTCAGAGGAAGGCAATGGCTAACCACCTCTGAATATTCCTCGTGTAAGGAAAAATGATATAATCCATGGAGTTCCCAAAGATCAACTGGTGACTTGAAGCCATTTCTATTCTGTACTATGTGTTATCTGAGTTCAAAATCTTAGCAGTATTTATCATAGATGCATTAAAGTATTATAATTTTATTTGTTTTAAAAAAACCTTTGCACTGATTGGTGCCCTCCAGAGTCCTTAAAGAAGCCTGAATCAACTAAAAGGGATGATTCAGGGATATAGCTATAGGGAACCACAAACTGAGGACACTGTACTCTCCCAGTAATAAGTCTGCCTGCCCAGGGAAATTTTCCCCCATTTCACAAATTTCTATCATTGCACAGACTTAAAACTGGAGCTGAGCATTTGGACATACAGTTTAGACACCCAAAGAAATTGTGTACTTACACAGTATCTGCAAACCTCCCTTCTGTCTCCACAGCTGCTTTCTGACGTTTACTAGGAAGGCTGTGCTTTGTTCTCTTCCTTCAGTCGCTCGCCACCCAAGCATGACTTCCAGGTGCATCAGCAAATGGTATCACTGCCTACTGCTGTTAAAATTCCTATTGATTTCTCTTTCCCCTTATCATCAGGTACTAAGCACAGTAATTAAAACATCTGGTGCTGTTTTGTAGTGTAATAGCATGATATTCTAGCCTTTTACCTCCACGGCTGCTGAAAATGGAGCTGCCATTTGCTCTCCTATAATGAAGGGGGAAGATGAGGAGTTCTGTGTGGGACCAAGTGCTGTAGGCTATATTCCACAAGAAAAAGTTGGCAAAACCACCTCTGAGTATTCCTTGCTTAAGAAAACCCTGTGAAATTCATGGACTTGTCATAAGTTGACAAATGACTTGAACGAAAACACACAGAAATAGTTTACACATGCATTTGTGTGTGTCTTTTTCTTTTGAGTGGGTGGGCAAGTTCATCATCCTGTTAATAGTGTTCGATCTCCTTGTGTCCACCTGTGTCTCTTCATCCACACTGTACTTCACATCTCTCCATTATTATCTCTTCGACAGACTGGATTGTTTAGGAAAATCCTGAGTCTTGAGACAAAGAAGACAAAGTCTTTTAGCACAGGGTGAAATCTCTTGCAATGGATTTTCTTTCTATGCTCAGGTTCCCCACAATACTGGTCAGCAGGTCTTCAGCCAGCCAGCTTATTTTTGTTAGCCATGTCCAGCCCCTTTCATTGGTAGTAAATATAGTTTTATAGCTTTCAGCAACAAAACATTTTTACATATGTTTCACATAGTTTACAAAGGTCCCTTATTATCATTTGTTGCCCCTGAAATTAAGTCAGATGGTAGCTTTTATAAAAGAGTTACAAGCATGAAAGACAATGCAGTCATTACAGTTATGCCATAGGAGACTAAGGAAATGATACTGAAAAAAAAAAGCAACAACATACTTTTGATCCAGACAAGATATGTAACAAGTTTGGACATGCTGCATTTAAAAATACTCTGCAATGCTTTGCTTTCAACCTCCCCTCCAATATGGAGGGACCACACTCTTTTATGGTGAAATGCAGCCCTTTCTCCTTTCTGGCTTAGCCTTTCTTGGGTATAGACAGATGGTTTGGTGAAGCTGTTGCCAAATAGGTATTATTCATGGACTACAGCCACCAAAGGGACTCGGTGCACTTGTAATGATCGGTTGAAACCTTAAGACCAGTCCAGTATACAGGTTTCTGAGGATTTATTTTGACGAGAGTAGAGAAATAATGTATGAAGCGTTTGTTAAGGAGAGCCTTTGAAATATACTCAATTCATTGCTGAAAGTGTATACCCACGTCTGAAGACAGGTTTTTCTGTGAATTCCAATTTGACTTTGTGATTGTATATGGGTGTAGTGGTTTGAGTATTGGAGTACAGCTCCAGAGAGCAGGATTTGAATCCCTGCTCAACCTTGAAAACCCACTGGGTGATCTTGGTTGAGTCACATACTCTTAGCCCCTGAAAAGCCCATTAAAGGGTCACCTTAGAGTCTCCGTAAGCCGGAAAGGACTTGAAGACACACAACAACTAATACATTTATAAAGCTATAGATAGAGATGATATCTATCACCTATCTACCAGTCGATCTAGATTGTTTCTTGGAGTTATAGTTGGAAAAAAGTCACTTGTCCATGCATTGGTTTAATCCCTTTTTATACAGGAAATGTGTTACTTGTCAATTTTAGAAACAAATCCTTGTTTTTCTGTGTTGTAATTTTCTTTGGGGGAAAAGTGATATGATTAATAGAGAAATTCTGTACTCCAGTTCTCTTGGCGGGTGTGGAGGAGTGGATGTATGAATGGCATGGCTAAGATTTTGGAATGTTGATGGGAATAAAAGAATTAACCTGAGGATTTTGAGGGGAGAAAAAACGATTTCACCACTCATTCTGATAAAGAATGTATTCATTTTCTTATGAAATTTTCACAGGTAACTCAGATTGTAATGACCATTTTCCTGACCACTTTCTCCGAAGCAGGTAGTGGTGCATGTTCCTTACCGGTCAACCGTGAGGTGCAGTTTTGATTGTGAAAACAGCATAGGACACCACTTTTATTGAGAAAACAGCCATCCCTAGATTCATTTCTATTTTAAAATTATGATCCAGTCATGGATGAAACTACTTAAAGTGAAGCTTGTTCCTGAAAAACTGATAAAGATGATTTGTTTGTTTGTGTGTGTGTGTGTGTGTGTGTGTGTGTGTGTGAGAGAGAGAGAGAGAGAGAGAGAGAGAGAGAGAGAGAGAGAGAGAGAGGCAGAGGCAGAGGCAGAGGCAGAGAGAGAAAGAGAAATGTAAAAGAGAAGAGATAGAAAGACGGACGAAGAGATTGTGGATTGTTAAAAGGAAGTGAAGAAGGAAATTGTTGGAACTCTGTATAGCATATACATTTACTGCACTCTAAGACATAGATACTGAGCTATAGAATATTACATTGTCTAGTGAGAGAAATCCCCATGGACTTCTGAGAAACACAGTCAAATTTATTACTGAATTTTGGTGCTGCAGCAACTTCTTCCATCTGTCAAATACTGTTTTTGTCTTCAAGTAAAGCAAATGTAACCAAGCAGATGGAAAATGTCCAGAAAGAATTAAATAATTTACATTATCATTTTAAAGGCTAAAGGTGTAACATTTTCAAAAATTAATTATATTGAGGTTTTTTAAAAGAACATTTGGGGAAAATTGAAATATATACTGTACTTACTTATCAACACTATACTTTCCTACTGAAAAGTTATTATAAATAACTTGGGAATCAGGCAATGTAGCATTATTAGACATATTTATGATTTTATTTAGAAAGAATTGGTTGCAAAATGTACAGAGAAATGTATAAGTCATGTTGAACTCTATAGCTATCTATAGGATTTCAATGGACATGACTAAATTTTTACTCATAATGAAATTTTTTCAGAACAGTTAGAGCTCTGTTCCGTTAAAGGCTTTCATAGCTGGAATCACTGGGGTTTTCTGGGCTATATAGCCATGTTCCACAAGCATTATCTCCTGACATTTCGTCCACATCTATGGCAGGCATCCTCAGAGATTGTGAGATCTGTTAGAAACTAGGCAAGTGGGGTTAGTTATTGGCCATCTTGATTAGCCATGACTATTCAAGGCTATTAAATGCTAAACAAGGTAGCCAGTTGCAACATTCACACTTGCCTCAAACAGAAAAGAGTTCTTTCTCCCACCCTGGACATTCCACGGATATATAAACCCCACTTGCCTAGTTTCCAACAGACTTCACAACCTCTGAGTTGCCAGCCATAGATGTGGGTGAAACGTTAGGAGAGAATACTCCTGTAACATGGCCATACAGCCTGGAAAACTCACAGCAACCCTGTTAGAGTTCTGTTAAGAAATAATGCTACAGCCTGCTGTACTTCCCCAATTATTCTAGTATGTGTTCATTATTTTATGAATAAAAAATAAGAATGGAAACAGCTTCAACAGGTTGACAGTAGAGGCAGCCTATTTTGTATTAGACAATTTTTTAAATTATTTTATTTTAGACTGGCCTGAAGGGAACTAACTGTACAATATTTCTGCACAGCTAAGAAATATTCCTCAGATTGTATCTCCAACCCTTCATCATAACAATTTTTTTATTTTACACAACAGGAAGTTTTTTAAAAAATAAATAAAAATAAACCAGTTTGTGATGTGGCAGTTGGGTTTACTGTTCAGAGAGAAAGATAAAATAGGCATGTACGTACACACACACACACATGCACTGCTGGACATGCCCAAGCTCTTGACTAACCTATAGTTGTTCTTTGGATTCTGGCCAGCATGCAGACCTCAGCATTTCCCCCCGAAACACTAGACTCTCACATTCTTGGGGAGGAAAACTCAGTAAGTAAACATCCCTGTGAAATAATTAAGTAGTAGCACTGTGTTTGGATATCAAATTAAGCTTTACAACACCATGAACTTCTCAATAATATCTCAACTTCATAAACAATAAGCTCTATTCAGACTTCATTGGAATCTGGATCCATTACACACTGAGACTTGCTTGAGAGAAACATGGATAGGAACAATCTGCAAGTGAGTACAGAGATAATGAATTGTCTCAGCCCCTCCCCTTTATATAGTTATTTTGATTATTTGCATACTATGCCATTTCAGTATTATCATTGAAGACACTTAGAATGATATCACATTATGGTTCTAAAACACAAGTCTCCATTTCCCAATCACCTGGTTTGCTCCTGCAGAATTCTGGGAAATTGGGTTTAGGGAAGTTGAGGACTTCTTTGGATGAGAATTCCAAATACTGGGATTTGAACTCTGTTAAGTTGAAAAATCATGTATCAGTCTCTTTCTTTTTCAAGGCATTGAAGTTAAATCAACTTGGAACATGCCTGTGGAGCTTAAATTATACACATTTTTAGTTAGCCATCTTGATGCAAGAGTTATTAGCGAACTATATTTTATCCTGTCAAGTATCAAATGAATAGCGGTTCTATTTGAAGCTTCCCAGCCCTGCCGAAATTAGCTTGGCAGATAGCACTCATCACCTGACTCTGCACAGGGTCAGGAGCTGTATGCAGCAAAGTCTTTGGCCAATCATGAATAACCAGGGTTGCCAGCTTTGAACTGGTCCTTGCAGATGTAACTTTGATATGCAGATGTGGCCAAGTGATGTCTCTCCATTATGTCAGAAATGACTCCTGCTGATTTCTGCAGATTATACCAATGTTACTGAAGCAACATAGCTAATGCAGGTTTTTTTTTTTTCTGGGTCTGAGTGCACACCATGGTGTATATCTTGCCCTGTTGGTGTTTTTCTATTTCCAAGCACCATTTCTTGCTCTTTAGTTGATGCATCCTTGACTATCTTTCTCTTGGAAAACCTTGAAGATGTTGTTCTTTTTCTGAAATGGTATTTGGGATGGGAGACCTTTTCCTAATTCTTAATGTAATAGTTCCTGCTTCTGATGCTGTACAATTTCAGGCCACAGGTAGGATCTTCCATGATGGCTGCTTCTTATGACTCATTGTGTACTTTATTTATTGTGCAAAGTTTTGTTTTTCTTTGTGATGGCTAAATACTATGTGGGAAACTTGGTGTCAGAGAAATGAGTTCCAGGGCAGTTTTCTCTGCTATTCTTGTTTTCCATTGTACTCTTTTGTTTTCTTTATATGGAGGAACATTTATATCTGAGAGCCGCACCTACCGTCTAAACAAGGGCAGAGTTCAGAAAAACTGTTTTACACCAAGGCCTTTAATCAGGCAATAAATGACGTTGAAATCAAACAAATAAAAATAAAGGAGAACAAAAGCAAGTGAACCTCTCTAAACCAATAACAGTCTCAATATCCATTTTAATCTGTGAAAATCAAAGACCTAAATGGAGTTAGAAAGGTGTTGTTAATTTTTTTTGGAGTTCATGTAGATTGTGTCCTCATTTATCCTGCCGTGACCTCACAGTGCCACACATGGCCTTTTAGAACTGGGAAAAGGATTAGTGTAATTCCCTCTAGAAGCACTCCTCTGTCACTTCTCAGGCTGTTGGGAACGCGCACAGTCTTGAGCTAGTTTGTTTTTCATCTGGCACATTCTCTTTAGACATTTCGACGCAAGGGTTTGAATTTAAAACAACGCTGCAGTCTATAAGATCCCACAACAATGTGGCTCTGGAAACCATGTCTTTGAACTGTGTTTTCGCAAGCATCTGTACTCCAGCACAACATGTTCTCTTGATGAATCCTTTCATTGTATATTAGATAAGCAAGTGACCATGCCTTTGGCATTGTAAAATCTGGTGCTCATCCACCATTTTAAAAAAATCTTCAATGCAAACACAGACTTTACAAAGTGTTACATATAACCTACACTCCTCCATCACCCAATTTCATGTACTGTATTCATTTTTAAAATGGATACTATTTCAAAACTTTATTTTTGTGAATTACAACTCCCAGTAACCTTCAGTTGCACAGCCACCAGTCATCCAGGCTTGGGGATTATGGAAGCTGTAGCCTTTCAAAAGTAATTCTCCCAAGATTTACTGTCTGCCATATCCCTTTACAGATTTTACTCAGGAAATATTTGTGCATCTTATAAGTGGAATAGAACTGATTTTTTTTTCCAATTAATAGAAAATGGGGATGTAATGGACTTGCTAATATATTTAACCAAGGAACATCAAGGAAAAAAATTAGCTGAGTCTCACTTTAAACTCTATAAATTGTAAAAGATCGGCTACATGTGATTTGGGGTGAGGCGACAGAGAATACATACTAGGGCAGATAAGACACATAGAACATGAAGAGGATTTTGTGTGGAACTAAAATAAGGAACTGAATGTAAATTTGCGAATCTTTGCTTAAGAGTCTGTTAAAGATACAATTGTAAATAAATAGGGATTTATATGAAAACACCTTTTCGAATGCATGCTCAAATTGCTATTTTCCCTAAAAATGTTGATAGTTTGCCATATGATAACTAATACCTAATGTCAGCATACTATAGGAGTTTTGGTATCATTCCTATGTATTAGTGCACAAGTCCTTCATAGTGCGTGCATTGTTCTTCAGAGAACAACACACACGTGTTGTTGTGAATTACATGCATTACAAATGAACTTTTTCAAGCAAAAATGGAGGAACCAAGAGAAGTAAGTACCTAAAATTCTACAAAACTATATTTAGTTCCTGTGAGTTATAGCTTTAGGATCCTGTTCTGACTAGGCTAGATCACATGGCTTGGACAAACAACCATTTTTTTCAGTTACCTTTCTTTCTATCACTTGTAGTTTTGCTTTGCTTGATTTCAAGCAAAGATAATTAGGAAAGCTAGAGGTCAGTTATAGAAACTACAGATATGCCTCTCCAGAGAGAGAAAATGTCTTCTTTGGTTTAGATTTGGATTAGAATGGATAAATTTGATGTTAAATCAGAAATCAGACTCATATGAGTATAAAACCAGCCTATTGTTTTAGCTGTATCATGATGTTCATCTTCATATTGAAACATCCAGACAAAATATGGTACATTTTTAATGACAATTGCTTATATGAATACTACAGCAGCCTGAACTGTTTTCTTTGCCATGACGGTACATCATCTTTGGCTACAAATCAATAAAGATATACACTCATTTGTTTTGATTCACTGTTGCAAGAGAGATATGCTTCTGATTTGTGAATATAGAGATTTCAGTTACATTTATTGCAACTGCATCTGGTAGTCCCTAATTGCAGTAAACCAAAGTATCCTTTTGAAACACTGAAACCTCAGATCATTTTTCAAAAGAATTATTTGGAACCTAAAACATATTTCTGCTGAGTTGCTTTTTAAAAAATCTCTGTGTGTCTCCCTACTACCACCTAATTTGGATATGGCAGCTTGCTGATATGGGCAGAGCTTGTGTGTGTTAGACTACAAGTCAACAGAGGGCATGGCCAGTCAGAGCTGTAGTCCAGTTGTGGGAGTTGTGATCCATAAATTTATGGGATTTGGCCCTCAAGGCTGCTAAATATTGTACACCCCTGCTCTGGAGCAAAGCTCCTTAAACCATAGGTCATGACACCATTTGGGTTCCCCTAGCTCAGTGTTTCTCAACCTGGGGTCCCCAGATGTTTTTGGCCTCCAAATCCCAGAAATCCCAGCCAGTTTACCAACTGTTAGGATCTCTGGGAGTTGAAGGCCAAAAACATCTAGCGATCCCAGGTTGAGAAACACTGCCCTAGCTGAACTTGCGGTCTCAAAAAAAACCAGTAGCTTGCCACTTAGTGGTTGCTTTAGACATTTATATAAATCCAGAAAAAAGAGGAGCCAACAGAGTATGTTCTGCCATTTAAATCTGCAAACCATACATGCCAGCATGCCATGAAAAATGCAGTATCAAATATTTAGCCAAGATTTTTTTATGTCAGAATAAACAAGCACATCTATTTCATTAGTATGCACATTTGCCACATCTTTATTAAATGGTAAAATTATACCAAATAATTGTTTAAAAATAAAATTCCTTACCATTTATTATCAGTAAATGTTTGATTTGTATACCTCTTTCATATACCCATACATTTGAGGTTGTGTACATATTTCTCAGGCAAAAAGGGATCGTGAGTGAACCCTGCTCTAGAGTATGTGTCTGATTGTTTTTCTAAAGTGTGTAACTGATTTAAAAGCCCTACACTAAATAGGTTCAAGGCTAGCAAAACCTCAATTCTGAGCTTTGGATACGAGTGAAATGATACTTAAGTAGGCATCTTGTGTCACTTTTGGCAGAGGAAGGTGAGGTACAAACATATTTAAAAGTTGGGTATAAATCTGATAAATCTGCAAAATAAATGAATTAAACGCACAATTTTCTTACATGCTTTCATTTTTGTTGTTGTTCTAGAAGTGTTTTATGTATTTCCCAAGTTGCTCATGGTTCTCCAGGCAGCCTGATATCCTTTCAACAACTTGGCAAAGTAGGTTAGGCTCAGAGAGTGACTGTCCCAAGGTCACCCACTGAGTTGATTTCCCTCTGCCTTGTTCCAGCCACCACACCATGCTGTTTTTCATTTTTAACAAATACACAATATAGTTCAAGGTAGGGTTTGCTTTGATCCAAGATAGGCAGCACTGGGGTATATTTTATCTACATTGCTGTTGTTTTTCTGAGTCGGGTGTCTGGCAACAAACCAGTTCATGTGACTGTGTACAGTTTGGGGCCAGGGAAACACCACCGTACACGTGCATGGATGCAAAAGTCAGAACAGAGCCTTAATGCTCTAATCCAATCAAGAGGATCTGCTGCTATCATAATCTCAGACTGAGTGGTTCATAATCAGTTGCTGAGACCAGGAATGAATTGCAGCCCTTAGCAACATATTTACTCAAGGGTTACGCTTAAGAAGATATTCAAAACATATGTTAGGTTTATTGGTGAGGACAATGTCAGGTTATGTTCTCGCTTGTTGCTTGTAGCTCACTGGCTGAGTGAAGTGAGGCCGCCAGTTTAAGCTCAGCTGTGCGACATTCTGTTTGTAAGTCTGTTTGCCACTTTATAACATGGCAGCTCCACAGGAGATAGAGATATTGCAATGAAATTTGGTATAAATCAGAGCAAGATTCCCCATTTCAAGTTCAGACACTCCCTTTCATCAGAGAAGGGGGAAATGCAGAATGTAACACATGGAGATTTTAAAAACAATGCACTCGTATCTTCAAAAACAGAGATAAAAATTAAAATGGTACCCATATTTGGGGCATATTTTTCCAATGTGATTCTCAAGCTGGCATCTTTCTCTGTTTGTAAAGACTCCTGGAAAGAACACAATTTATGCCTTGATGGTTTGAGAATATGTAATGCAAGTCAGTGTGCATCATTAGGATTATGGATTTCTTTTCCAAAGGGGTGTTCCAACTTTCTAAGGGGGGGCACACAATGAAAAGAGAGTATAATCTAATATACTATTATACAGTTTATATGCATGTATTGTTTATGTATGTTTATGCATATGTGTCCAGGCCTGGATGCACGTATATTTCTCTCCATCCCAATGACTAATGGTCTCAATGTGTCATATGATTAAAAAAAAACTCACACTGAGCTATACAGTAAAAAAACAGTCACAGCCTAAAGTATACATAGAAGAGATAGAATAAAATTTGTGACACCTCAAAATCTAAAAAACACAAGCAGACTCAAAGAAATCCATAAAAGGCCTAGCAACCCTATAAAAAGTCTGAACATTTCTGTTTTTAAAATAATGTTATTTTTCTTGCACTGGAAGGCATAAGCAGCACCAAATGAATCTCTTGAAGGGGTTGCAGAAATTCAACAAATGGGGTGCCATAATTCAGAATGTGGTCTACCTAATGACATACATGTTTTAATTTTTAAACACCTGGCAGTCAAGATAGTACAGTGGTTTCAGTGTGGGACTACAACTCCATAAATAAGGGTTCGAATCCCTGTTTGGTCATGGAAACCCAATAGGTGACCTTGGGCAAGTCACACTAGTTGAATCTACACTGCATTATATACAGCAATGTAGATCCAGTCGAAGCTTCAAAGGAAGGAAAAAGCAAAACCCCTCTGAACAAATCTTGCCAAAGATCCCCCATGATAGGTTCATCTTAGGGTCGCCATAAGTCAGCTACAAGTTGAAGGCACACAACAACAAGTAACCACCCACTGAATCTCAATTAGCTGTTCTCATCCTTCAATAAGGATCCTTAATGTTTCAGCAGGTATATGGGTGGAAGCTAACTCAACCCCAAGCCATTTAAAGGATTTAAAGATTAAAATCAGCATTAGAAATTGTATCTGGAGACAGACTGGAAGCATATGCAGTACATACTTGTCACCCACTGTTGCTTTCAAAAGGGTCAGGAATGAATAATAATAATAATAATAATAATAATAATAATAATAGTAATGGTAATTGTAATAGCTTTATTTCTAGCCCTCCTCTCCTCATGGCTAAAAGCAGATTTCAACATAACTAAAACAAACAAACAATCATTTTAAAACATTCTGTAAAATACACATATTAAAAAATACCTCCATAAAATATGTATCAAATACACAAAACAAAAAACAGGCATACAGTGGACTTTAAAATTCACCATTAAAACTGTCTGGGTAGACGTGTCGTAAGAAATAACTCTTTACTTGTATCTTAAATTCTGACAGCTGCTCCAACTGTCATGAGCTCTACCAGCAGGTTGTTTCACAGTCGTGGAGTGGCTGATGAAAAGGTCATCTGGGTGGTGGCTGCCAGATGGGTTTTGGCAGGCTGGAGTAACTGCCCCACAGAGGACCTAAGTGTGTGGGGTGGATTGTATGGGAGAAGGTGATCCTTTAGGTAACCTGGACCCAAACCATGTAGGGCTTTAAAGGTCAAAGCCAACACTTTGTACTTTGCCCGGAAACTAATTGACAGCCAGTAGAGTGGCTTTAGAATCGGTGTAATATGCTCACTCCTAGATGTTCCCGTAACCAATCTGACTGCTGTATTTTGAACCAGCTGGAGTTTTCAAACTTGGTACAAGGGTAGCCCAATGTAGAGCATGTTGCAGAAGTCCATCCTTGAGGTGATCAGTGCGTCAACTACCATCTTCAGGTCTTCCAAATCTAGGAAGAGGTGCAGCTGACATATCAGTTGAAGCTGATAGTAAGCACTCCTGACCATTGCATCTATGTAGGCTGACATTTGGAGAAACGGATTCAGGAACACTCCCAAACTGCAAACACAGTCTTTTTTGGGAGTGTAACCCCATCCAGGACTGGTTGGCATACCTCCATCCCTAGATTAGGACCCTTGATGGCAAGCACCCATGCTTTGTCTGGATTCAATTTGTTTTTCCTCCTCCAGGTAATCATTCAGAGGAGACACGTTATCCTTAGCTGTAGCTGCTTTTGAAATCATAGATGGTATCAAAGGCTACTGAGAAGTATAGAAGCACCAACAGGAACACAAACCCCTTGTCAGGATTGAAACTGAGATCATCCACTAAGGCGACCATATCAGTCTCAAGTCTGTATCCTGCTCTGAAGCTGGTTTGAAATGAGTTAAGGAAGTGTGTGCCACCCAAGACTGCCTGAAGTTGGAGGGCAAAAGCCTTCTCAATCACCTTGTCCCAAAAAGGGAAGTTAGAATTCCTGAGCTTCACCTGACAAACTGGCCTTCAGTGGTATGTTGAAGTTGCAAAGAAGCAAAAGCCTGGGCGACTCCAACAACCACTCCAAGACCAGTTTTGTGAGCTTGGCCAGGGAATCTGTTAGGCAGCGGGGTGGGCGGTACACTAACAGAATCCCTAGTCTATCCCTGGTTTTCAGACTCAGATACACATACTCAATGTGATTCAGCTCCCTAATAGGCACTCTGGTCAGCTTAAGATGGTCTTTATAGACCACAGCTACACACCCTGCTCACTTCCCTTACCTGCTCACAGACACAGTACCCAGCTGGGAGTACTTAGGCCCAGGTTCGAGTACTATCACCTCCCAGCCAGGTTTCAGTGAAGCATGGCAGGTCAGCCCCTTCATCCTTGAGGAGATCATAGATTATGTATGTCTTATTCTTAACTGACCTGGCATTACTTAAGAGCAAGGTGAGGTTTTGTGAGTGGTCTGGCTCACTCTCCAAGTTCCTCAGGCTGGCAGGGTAACTGGAAGGGGGATAGGTACTAAAAGCCTTTCCCTCTTTCCTCTCTAAGGGTATGTTAGCCTGCCATCACCATATCTCCCTCTGCCCTACACAACTTCTATTGTTGTCCCAGTTTCCAGATACATTGAATTAAAAACAACAATATAAGGACAGACAAACCACCAAAAGCAAAAAAGAGGAAAAGAAATGAAATACAAATTAGAAGACATTAATACAACACTAGACACACAGTCAATGGGTGTATTCCCAGTCAATCAAGCTGATTAGCTGACTAGTCCAGCAGCACCCTGCTCCCACCAGGGGACTGCCTTGTAATCAGCTAGATAGTTCTGGTTAGCCTCTCACTGCTAACCAGTCTTTCAGCTGGCTTTCTCACCACCAGCTGGCATAACAGATCTAAAATGACCAGTATCCACCCAGAGAACTGATCCTAGACCAATACAACACCCAACACATTAAAATGTAAGTCTACTTGAGCCTTCTGGACTCAGTTTTATAATACAAGCCACACCCAGTTGGAGTAGGCCTGGGTTGCTGGTTACTCAGAAGGAGTCCCAAAGAGCAGGCTGGAGATGTTCAATGCCTCTTCACAGCAGCCACATCAGATTTAGTTACTCTTCTTTCTATATAGCTGTATTATGCACTGTCAAGCTCCATGCTAGAACATTGTCCCTTAAGAGCAAACAAGACACTAAATTTCTGTTCCTTACCAGTTTGCAATCACCCTCGATTCCCTAAAATATAATTAGATCAGAATAACGAGACAGCTTTAGCAAACATTTATACACAAAGAAAAGGAGAGAATTCAGATAATAAATTTGGGAGATCATTAAATGTAAAAATGCTATGACTATAAATAATCATTTTCCACATTTAAATTATTTCAACAAATCAGTAATAGTCATGCTAGCATTAGTATCTATTACAATTCAATATGAATATAGTCTATCAGTCCACCTCATTAATTTTGGTTACCTAGTTTACAAACTTGCTGTTTCAAAATAAATATAAATAGTGGCCATCCTTGTGATCTTTTGGACTATTAAAAATAATGTTATTTTATTATTCAATTTTAATCTAATCGTGTGCTGATGTTAGTTGTGCTAGGAAACATGTATGTAATGCTACTGCATTAAAGTTTTAGTTCGGACTTGTCCATTGGGATGAACGCACATTGGATTTCCATTGCTATTGCCAGATTCCATCCTGGAAAGGTGACCTAACCCTTTAAGACTGCTGAGGCTGGAGAACTTTTGCTGATCCAGCTTGAAAGATACATCAGCCAAAGCTGTTTCTTCTACGGGAATATATGCAGATAGAGTAAAAGCAACAGAGTATATCTGAAATACTTTGAAAATAAGAATCATGGTTGGCTACCCTTCATTCAAGTAGAATCTGACAATCTCAGATGAAAATGTAAAATCTGAAATGAAGAGTGAAATATTTTCAGTCCTCCCTTTTTATTATCAGGGATAAATGCAACCCAATTAATATTATTAAATATTGCCAAGGTTTTACTGGTTGGATTCAACAGAGAATTTCATCCGCTAATTAATTCAGTGTCTGCTAGGAAAAAATGGAAGCACAAAAGGACCAAACAGTCACTTGAAACCTACCCTGGCATGTTCCATATCAGTAAAATATTGTATTATGCTGAACAATTTTGTCAGTTGTAGGGCTATAATAACTAAACAACATGGTTTTGCATGCAATGGTGTATAACTAGTGATACGTGTACAACTAGATTTTTATTTTATCAAATTAGACATTCAAATTTTCTATTTATGAGTTTTTGAAAACAAAAATACAGGTTGAGTGTCCCTCATCCAAAATGCTTGGGTCCAGAAGTATTTTGGGTTCTGGTTTTTTTCAGATTTAGAAATACCTGTATTTACATACATTTACATAATGAGTTATCTCAGTGATGAGACCAAGAATCAACAAGAAATTTATTATTGTTTAATATATAATTGACATGTAAAGTCTGAAAGTAATTTTATGAAATACTTTGAATAACTGTTTTCCTTAAACCATGTTTGTGTGCACTGAACTATCAGAAAGCAAAGGTGTCACTATCCCAGCCTCCCATATGGATAATTTTGGATTTGAGAGTATTTCAGTTTTTGGAATTCTTGAATAGGAATGCTCAGCCTGTAGTTACATCCTGCCTAAGATCTGAAGATCTCAGCTCAGCATACAAGTAACACCATTTTAAGCAATTTATAACAATTTAAAACAATTAAAATAATTGAACCAGGCTGAAATGATGTTAAAATGGGTTTTAAAGTTTAAACAGCGTTAAACCATGCACATGGACATTTACAAATAAATCAGTTAAGTCCTAAAAGCTTAAATCAACAGCTATGTGTTTATTAGGGGGTAACATGATGCCAGAACCAGTGCCAATCCAAGGAAGTGGGCATTTCACCATCAGGTGAGAAGGCAATTTTCCATGTCTTCAAAGATGGTACTGTTCCTACTTGGATATCATGGAGGATGAGACCTCCTGTAGACCTCATATCCTCATGTGGATATATATAGGTAGGAGTGCTGCTTCAAATATCAAGGTTCTGAACCATTTAATGGCTTTACATATCAGCACGCACCCTGGCAGCCAGTGAAGTTCCCTTTAAGACAAATGCACTTTGGCTTTTCTTACATGCAGGTCAAACCTAAAGTCATCACAGCAGCTGCAGAAGCTTCATATACACATCTGCAAATCTCTCCCACTCGTTTGATGCAGTATGCAAACCATGTTGATAAAATGACCAAAGTCCTCTTCACCAGTTGTGTACTATGAAATTATACCAGTGTAATTGTGCTGGGTTTATGCAGGATTACTCTGATTAAACCAGGGAGGCAGCCTTTTTGCAGCCCTGATTAGGATATCCATTTTGCGCACCATTTAAAGAGCACAACCCCTTGTACAATTATATTTATGCCAATGAAAGGCATCAATGGGATTCCAGATCTAATTTCAAATCTGGTTTCTCTTCACCCTGCCTTTTATAATATTTTAACACTTACATGTATTTGTCTTTCCTTCTGGTTGTAATAAAGACAATACACTCATATAGATGTTGGAATTTTTCTTCTGGCTATTGTGCAGTTGCCTTTATTTTCCCCTTTCAGATAGAACCTTATAGGATTAGGTCAATAGGCAAGACAAATAACAACAGCAACAAAAGTCTTTATCATTGGCAGCAAGCATTAAACAATCAATTTTAAGTCGATGTCAGTAATTGGCAACAGTTGTTTGAATCTCAGCATTGGAAGAGGATTTGCCCTTGGAATTGTTGTAAACAGCACTAAGCTCAAGCTTGTGATCAGGTCTTTATCTTCTCAGGTCTGTTTAGTCTATCTAGAAACAGTAGGTAGAGTGCATGGCACTCTCTCTCTAGCTTCAGATTGTTTTGCTTAGGAACATTTTCCACATGCCTGCAGGTAATGTGTGGTAAAATTCTTCTTACCATTTCATAGAGAAGTAAATTCTTATATCACACCATATTTTTAGTTCACCAAAGCCATGGTTCGACAACATATAAAGCTTCATGACCTCAAACCGTCCAGCACCCAAAGCCTTGTCAGATGCATGATTAGTCCTCACTTGTTTTATTCCTCTTCTTGTTTTTGGAAGGAAGTAATTAAACATCTGGGGGTATCAAAGGACATTGGAGCTTTTGGAAAAATGGGAAGTTTGCAAATAACCCCAGCCCCAAGCCATTTCTAATCTAGGCAAGTATTGGCTACTGTGACAAGAAGGCCACCAGTGAAATAACCCTTTAAAGATATTATTTTAACCATTAAGATGATTTACCTGGCCCTTGAAAAGTCATATAGTTATTTGCACAGATGTGAGACCAGTCTGTAGGGCCCGTAAACCCAAAATTTGGCCAATGGCCACTCCTAGACATCCAGATGACATCCAGGGCTTCCTACCCCTAACACGGTTAACTCAATTTTATCCTTCATTAGCACAAATCGGGAAATGTTCCGGAGCTTCCCCAAAACTCCAGAGCAGCCCCAAACTTTCTATTGGTCCAAACAGTTAGGCTGGTTCTAATTCACATGGGTCAATGCCAGCATTTTGTTTTCTCTGAACTCCACAGTTCAGGGAAATAGGAATGGCACTTACCTTTTGCGTTGTTTGTCACCACAGCAGTGGCTATGGAGCTCTAGAGAGCATCTGGCTGTCACCGGGCACCATTGCTGATGACAATAAAGGTGTCCAGAAATGGTCAGGAGCTCTGCAGTGCTCCATGCCACTGCTGTGGTGACAAACAATGCAAAAGGTAATGGTTACCACTGCCGCAATTCAGGAGCACAGAGGGTAAACATCTCAGTAGTATCTGGACTTATCTAAAACAAGAATGTTTCAGACCAGCTTGGGAGTTAGGTGCCTGTGTTCCTGGGTCCTTAGATCAGAAATAGCTATGTGTACAGTATACCCTCTGAAACTGCAGTGGCAAGTTAACCAACTTCATTTCTGTTGGTTTCAGTGAGTGTTTTTTTTTTAAGTATGATCATTTCTAGATTAAGCCAGTGGTCAACAAAGAATATTCAAAAATACTATAGTTTCCATGCAGAAATCACTACAATGGCTTAGCAAAATTGTTCTGGTGAGAGTGCAGATTGCTTGTGTTAAATACTAGCCTAGCCATTGGTGTCTTAAATCCTTATCAAGAAAATAACACAGCTCAGAGTCAGTACATCAGGAAATCTTAGATAGGTCAGTCTTACATTAGCTATTACTAACCTTATAGGGCTGTTTTGAAGATAAACTAGGAAGAAGAAAAGTTATGTGGAAGAAGGGTTGGATAATGTGCAATGAGACAACTCATACAAGAACAATAGTTTCTTTCTTGCGGCTGCTTTGCCAAACTAATTTGCTAGACTTGGACACACTTCATTACACTAAATTCGAAATATGATTTCCAGCTCCATTTTACACTTTTTGGAAATAAGATCTTGTCTTGAGCAATTATTTACACCTCCGCTACTGTACCTCTATGCGTCAAATTAATGAGCAAGTGTTCGTATGACATACTAGGAGTTGGAACTGTCATGAACTGTCAAAAATATTGCAGAGTTGTCTACTTGTTTGGCTATAGTTAGGTTCAAAAAGCAATCTATGCCGTGGGTGTAAATGTTTCAAAATGCAAGGGACAGCCTCATCCAGGAAATCATGATGTTTCTGGTTTGGCAGAGCAAGATGGATCCTTTTTCCTTTCAGAAGGTTTACTATACAGTCATGTTTCTTTCTCTCTGTCACATGCATGTATGATGATAATTATTTTCCAATTCTGCAGGAAAAGACATATGAACTTTCAACTGACACATCAAAGTTCTGTGCATTTATTACTTATGTACAATACAATAGGATTCTAAGATTGTTAAGACAATTTTACAAAACCTTAAGAGATAGCAATTTTCAGTTTCCCTGGAATATGAATAATCAATGAATAATAATGAGAATTCACCTAGTCTGGATTCTAGGAGTTGTGATTCAAAAAGTAACCTTTCCAAATTTTGGTAATGAAACTTAACGTTTGTTTAGCGTTTTCAAGAGTCCAACGTGCTTTACATTCATTATTGATTTTATTTTATTTGAAATGTTTTATTTTAGTCTTAAACTGTCTTTTGAACTTCTGTTGTTGACTTTGGTGTTATAAATAGAATTCTGGGGTTTTTAAAAATTCTTTTTTGTATTAACAGTATATTTAATTATACTTTTTGAAAAATGGTTATGAACTGCCTTGAATCCTGTGCCAGGAGAAAAGTGGGATATACACAAGAAAGAAGAAGTAAAGTAAAAGAAAATGAATAAAAGAAAGAAAGAAAAAGAAAGAGAGAAAATATTTGAAGCCCTCTCAGTTAGTATGAATGCTCTCTATATTGTAGCTGGAGAGAAGCAGAGGGTACATCTGCACTGTAGAATTAATGCAGTTTGACACCAATTTAACTTCCATGTCTCAGTGCTATCAAATCGTGGGAGCTAGTTTTTTACAGGTCTTCAGCTGCCTCTGCCAAAGAGTTCTGGTGCTTTGCCAATTACAAATCCCAGGGTTCTATAGCATTAAACTATGGCAATTGAAGTGGTGTCAAATGCATTAATTCTACCGTATAGATAGCCACTATACTACAAACCCTTCAGTATAATCCTTCAGTAGTGCTTTGTGTAATATGATGTTATATTGCTCATATAGACTAATCCTTGAGAATGCAGAATAATTTCTTATGCCACTCATACCTATGGAGCTGAGAGTTCTTTTGATTTTCTGTACAGTGACTTTAACAAAAAGATTACCATTATTTTGTGAATTTTGTTGAAACCAGCTGTGTAAGATGAGCTTTCATTTCCTCTTCGTCTATTCATACCCCTCTTTGATGTACTTGTTCCTTGTTGTTTCATAAGAAACTGCTGTCTTTGGACAATTTGCAATTTCAGTATAGAAAATCAAACCTCACTGAGTGGGACACTTCTGGGGGAAAGCTTCTTTGGTAGTAAATAACATTTCATATTATGTGTACGTGTGTATGAGCTAGGTTTTGAGCATATATTGTATGAATCTGAAAGCTGTTTCTATTGCAGTTTGGATGGAATAATCTCATGTTTTGATGTTTTCAAAAGGATATGTGAATTGGCCTTGGTTGGGGATAGGCAGAAGTAAGGTAAAGTGCAGTGCAGAGTAATTATGTTTTGGTGTAGGAGAAAATGGGATGAACAAACCAAGCCGTGCAAACTCATTTGTTAACTTCAATCTGTAATTCTGCAAATGCCATCAGGACCATAATTTTATAAAAAGTAGTAATTATTTCCATTAAATCTTTCAAAATGAGAAGATGTGAATGATTGTTTCCTGAGTGGCAGAGAACACTCTATAAGAAAGCATTTCTTTACTTCAAGTTTGCTTTCATGGTTCTATGTATTTCTCTGTTTTTGCAAATACACACAGGATGACTTGGTGTTCCCCAAGCAAAAATAATGTTTTGAACAGAAAATGACCTCTGCAATATGGATTTGGATCTGTTTTATATAAAAAGATGCAACTGTCATTGTCAAATTGGAACTGTTCTGGCAATAGTTGAACATGAACTCACACAATGATGAGAGATGTAGTTTTTCACATCTGAAGAGGTGATAGGAAAGTCTGAGCTAAGGAAATATTAAATGCCCCCGCCCACAAAAAAAATTACTGTCCTGACCTGGCCATGATTGGATCATGTCAGAAAGTGTCTGTTTTTCCTTAACAGGGTCTGGCCATATGTCACCCAGTTTAAGTGCTATGTGCAGCTTTTTAATTGAAGCTGACAGGTATTTAAATGGACAATCTATACAATGGGCTTGTCAGAACTAATCATTCCTCTTGTATTCTTCTGTTGTACTCTGCTGGTCTCTGTATTCTGGTATATAAAGAGTGGGCCACATTCCTTTTTCCCAAATAGATGAAATCTAAAGACAGTGCAGTATCTGATTTTGTCAGTGGCTTAGAACTGTACTCTGTTTCACTTGAAACATAACCTCCCCCCAATATATGGAATGGCATTACAGGAGTTTGATCTGCATCTTTTCTTAGAAACTTCTTTCTCTATTTCCAAAGCTTAGAAATGTTACTGTCTGTGCTAAATGACCCAAAATCTCCACCACTGACCATGGCAGCTGAAAATTTGGAAATGTGTTGTCAAAAAGTGATATTTTCAAGCAGAGTTTATTTCCAAGTGATTCCCTGCAATTTTAAAAGGTGAATACCTTGTCATTGTATGAGTAACCCCCATTGTGGGCATTATTTCTCCTGATTATAATTATAATGAATTGTGTAATCATAATTTGAGAAATATAATATATTCAATGGCAATAAGAAAATCAGAGTATAGATACAATTCAAGTGAGATACGGAGTTTCTCATTTCCAGTGGAATAGAGAGTGATCCCAGTCAGCCAATGACCACTGTATCCCACTTTTATGACCCAAAAGCTCATACCCTCCCCCTAAAGTTCCCCTCCCATTTTTAAGGACAGTTTTTACTCTAAACCATGTAGCCCCACAAATATGTAAAATATACAAAAACATTCACCCATTGACACACAATGCCTCTATTTTCATCTGTATTATTTCCAAGATGATACTAGTAGTTTGGCACATGTCTGAGGAGTGTGGCTCATGGGAGCAGTCAGGAGGAAATTGATTCCCAGGGCCCTTCTGAATATAATCCAGATTATCAAATCAGATAATCTGAATTTTATATTCCAGTGTAGAAGGGGCCCCAGTCTCCAAAGAGTTCATCATCCTTGCAGCACAAAATGGAAATAATGGATTGCTTTATAGCCTGGTTGTCCCTCGGTTGCTTTCTTTCACTTTTATTTTATGAGCTCTATCATAAAAACTATGTGGTAGGCATTTGTTTACCAGTCACTGTAATATCTATACATACTCTCATCAATAAATTAGTTTCTTTGACCTTCATTGGAACTACACTCCCAATATATGCCTGAACAAAAATAGCCATAGATGCAGACATTCTTGTACTTTTATCCTCTTTTGGGATCCAGAAATCTTCCAAAATATTTCATAATACTACAACAGCTTTGTATGTTCGTTATTAACAAAATCCCTCCTGGAGATATCATTCAGATTCCTTGTTTTCTTGACACTGAATTCAATGAGATTTTTTCCTGAATAGACTTGCTTCACGATGTATTGTTCAATCAGCTGATCTCAGTGGAAAATTTAGGCATGCATGTATATAGAAATGAGATTACTCTGTGGCCTAAGGGACAATTGTCAAAGAAACTGTAAGTGAGGTGTGCAGAGCAGATCATGTAGTTCATTCAATTTTTTTTTCATTTCCTTGGCATTAAATTTTCGGCAATTTAAAAAAGATGCTTTATTCTGAGGAATAAATAGCAATGCTATAGATTTATCTCCTCGATGAATGTGTGAAAATAGCCTGCACAACAGGGTGCTAGCTTGAGTAGTTCTTTACTGGCTGTTGTTATGGCACTCAATGTAAAATTGAACAACATTGTTAAATGAATTTTATTACATCTCTGAAAGAAATCTCAAGAGGCAGAGCTAACTTTCTTGGCAGCATACTTAGTATTGAAATGCGCTTAGTTCTGACATTTGTCAATTCAGTCCAGCTCTGAAATTGCTTCATATAAGGCTCTATGCCATTATCTTTCATTTGGACATATCATGGTATTGTGAAATATAAATGAAACTGAAGGTTCAGAAGTTTACATTTTTAGAATTCTGAACTTCTAAACTTTACACTTCAGGTCTTAATAAAAATGTTTACTAGGCTTTGCAATGTAACCTTGCAAATATAACCTTTACAAAAGTTAAGCTAATAAAAGAGAGGTACTCTTGCATTGTTACATTATTCTATACTGGTACTATAGAAAAACTTTACCTGAGGGATGAGTTGGCCATCATTTAGGCCCTATCTACACTGCCATATAAGGCAGCTTCATAATGCATTTGAGCTGCATCATGGCAGTGTAGACTTGGATAATACAGTTCAATGCAGTTAAACATTACCCAAAGATCTGGAAAATAGCATGTTCTTCAACTCTGCTATATGTACTATTTAGACGCAACTGGTGTTCAGTGGGTTATACTCCCATTTAAGCATACATATTGCAGTCTGAATCTCATGAAATTCTCATTGATACACCTTTTATTTTTCCACTGTGCAAAGAATGTTACAGAGCCTAGTAAAAGTGTTCATTGTAAGTAGAGCGGGAACATGTGTGTTTACAAGAACATGCCCTTATCCAATTATGTAAATGATGAACAACAAGGGACAAACAGGGTAATACAATATTCCAAGGAATAAATATCTTGTATGGACATCTGATATAAATAGACACATCCCAAGTATTTTAGAAGAGGAAACACATCTCTTCTGTGATTGACATTATTTAATATATGTGTTAATTTTTTAAAAACCAACATAAAATTGAACTTTGTTCCTTTCATAATGGTATGTGGAATTTTCATGTGGATTCTTATCCAAAACCACAACTGTATTTTTTCCCCCTGCTGGTTAATTTTTTACAATAAAATCCGATAGCAAGTTGGATTGGATTCTGATCCTATGGTTCAACAGAAAGACTTCAAGAGTTTTTGGTTCTACTGTTTTGGAGTTTAAAACCTTTGGACAGGGAGGTCACTACAATGGGAAGGGTAAAAGGAGGGAATAGTATAATGGGGAATAGTTGTAAGCACTGTTCAGAAGTGTAAGTGTTTATGTATACAAGTATGTGTAGATTTTGGGAGACGGGAGGGGAAGCAATCATACTGGTGTACTGTATTTGATCTTGATTAAAAATGTTATTTCTGCATCATGACTGTAAAAATTAAAAAAGAAAACCTTTGGATTTATTCAAAAAGTGGGAAAAACAGAAAAAGGAGACAATAAGTTTCACAAATAGAATGATGGCAAATACAATATTTGAAAATTGCAGAGGTCATTCCACTAGTGTTACATAACAAAACAAAAAAATATGCAATAAAACTAGTTATATATTTCTTAAGCTTTGATGATTAATGTAGCTGAAAGGTTGCATCTAGACACAGGTATGTTCTCACAGAAAGGCTGTGACATCTCATGGCAGAGAGCTAGTATTAATCCAAAGATGTTTTCTTTTGTTAACTCTTTCACTAGTCATGCTTGGTGTTCTGTCTTATTTTCGGTGAAACACGATAAGCAGATATCCCTTATTTTAGGAAAAGGTCAATACTTACTTGACTCTGTCCCTGAAATCAATGAGAATTTAAAATTCTTAACTTCACATTTTTACATATCAAATGTTCAGTAAGTGTGGACTTTCAATCCATGTTATGACCTATTGGTCGTAGAAAATACCTGGATTAATTCATGGCATATAGGTTAAAAAGCTGTTAGTTTGAACAAAACAACAGAACTGTTACTGAACAATCTTAATAGATCTAGATATTACTATCAATTTTTGGAAGCTAGTTCTGAGCTAGGTGCTATTTTGGAACTACTCAGTGTTCAACTAGATGAGACTTTTCTTCTGCCCTGAAGATGGGGAGAAATTG
Source organism: Anolis carolinensis (assembly GCF_035594765.1). NCBI lineage: Eukaryota > Metazoa > Chordata > Lepidosauria > Squamata > Anolidae > Anolis > Anolis carolinensis. The sequence continues at coordinate 281,137,195 of NC_085842.1, forward strand.
GTGGTGAAAGGTACAGATCTTTCTATGCTTACTTACTACTTCCATCATTTTTCATACTGAAAAAATGTTTAAGATGATAAAATGATAACTGCACAGTTGCCCATGGAAGTACCTCAATCACAAGCAACTTCAGTACTTGTGGCTGCTGATCTGACACTCAGAAATGTTTAGGGCTTGCTTTGAAGTTCTGCTGCTCTTTTATATAAAGGGAAATGTGCTTTAGGTCAACACCATCTGAAAAATCTTATCTCTATATATGAACGTACAAGAATCTTAAGATCCTTGCTGAAAGATTTTTTCTTGATTTCACCACCATAACAGGCCCATGTTGTGAGAACATGGGTAAGAGACTCCTAGTCTGTGGAATTATCTTTCACGGAAGGTTAACCTGATACCCACCTCACCTCATCCCATTCTTCTTTCAATATTAAAGACATGTTCATTCAAATAGACATTTAATGATTAATTGATAGCAGGATTTTATGTGTGTCTGCTTTATTATACATTTTAGTTTTTTAATGTAATATAAATAAAGCAGGGTCTTGGTCTGCTGGCATTTGATTCCAGGACTCTGTGGTTACCAAAATCTGTGAATATTCACATCCCGTTATTTATGATGGCATACTAAAATGTTGTCCCTTGTGATAAATTGCAAAATCAATGTTTTATTTTTTGGAATTATTTTTAATATTTTCAAGCTGTAGATACTTGAATTCATGGTTACAGAATATGTGGATATGGAGGGAGAACTGTAGTACCTTGATGTGTCCTAGAACTACAGGGCCAAAACTTCACAAGTGTAACTTCAAAAAGAAATGTTGTAATTTTGGGGAATGGTGGTGGGTGGTTTCTCTTTAAATCATACTTGCCAATATCAGTTGAAATAGCAAATAGTAAAATGCTGATGGTTTCTGTCTTAAAGTACAGAATATTTTATTTATCTTGGGTATTTAATCATATATTATTAGTTCTGGAGCCTCCCCTCTCTCCAGCACATCTTAATTGGCTGTTTTCTGTGACAAATTATGGGCTCTTACTTTGATGAGGTTCAGTTGCAATCATTTCAGAGTTAAGTATGCAGAGTTTCCAGTATCTGCATGTATCTTAAACCACTACAAACATCTTCATGTCACTGCAGTGCTGAATAATGCTAGGATTTGTGTAGGCCTGATTTCTCTGGAGATTCATCCCTTCCTTGCCACACACACAAACACATACCAGATATTTTCTACTTTGTGCACTAAATGTGTTACAGTGTTTGCCCTTCAAAATAAGCAGAAGCATACTCTAAAATTATCATCTTTGCTATTACTAGAACAAGGAGAGATGTCTACATTAGCAATACATTTGTGACCACACTGCATAATATGTTAGCCACCAAGCTGAATGTGGTCTGTTCATTCCTCCGGAGATTCCATAAACCATGTTTGCTGCATGCTTTGGAAGAGAAAAGCAGAAAGGGATCACATAATGCCACAATATATGATCAGCAACCTTTTATGGACCTTTGTGGGATCATGAATGGTATAAACAAGGCTGAAGTCCTATGTGTACCTTGAAATACAACGAAGGATAGACTTTTCCACAAACATGCTCAATATTGTACTATTACACTCCCTTATTCTGCTAAAAGTAGGACAAGCATTTTCTAAATTAGGAATTGACTGTCCCCATTGTAGAGTTCTCATTTAAGTCCTGTCCAGGTGTTTCTCTCCTTGTTTCCTTGCCCATGGGAATGGAATCTACCTCACCCTTATTCCTTCATCACTTTCCTCATGTGAAAAGCAAAATGTCTGGAGAGAAGAGGTTCAATGGATGTTATCCATGTGAGCATAATTCCTGACTTTCTAGTCCTCTTGATCATGTAGAAAGCTTGACTTTTCTTTATGAGGATAGTTAGTCTCTTCCTTGCTCCCATGTTAATTAAAATGTGCTGAGTGACTATTGGACAGGGCTTTAGTCTCCATGCTTGACATCATTGCTTCAACAATAGTTGTGTTTATATCCTACCTCTATCTGAGGCAAATTTGATCTGGATGTGCTTGAGGGCCTTGTATGTATGTTGAAGTCCTCTTCCTGGTATATTCACAATCTCCCTGTTCTACTGCCTTTTTGTCCTTTTCCTACATCTTTTTATTTTTTGAAGGTGGTTAACTTGGCAAGAAGATTATTCTTTTAGATGGCTTTATCAATTGTCTGTCTTATTTCTTTTCAAAAGGATGGTGGTCATGGGATACTGCTCAGCTTATTTGGGATGTTCTGATATTTTGGTTTGTTTTTTAATGATCTGTGAGCAACTTTGGGTGCTATATCAAAAAGGTGGACAGTTAAATATTCTTGTTTGACATCTGGTATATCCACTTAAGCAAATTCAGTGAGAAAGCCAAGTGTAAAAAGATGGTTCCTGCATCTTAAATAGCAATATAGAGGAGGGAATAGAGAAAATTTCACAAGACACAGCAATTCTCTACAGAACTACTTAAGGCGGAAACATTTTATTTTCTAAGATTTAGGATGACAAGATTTCAAAAAAGAGAATTCAGATTCTTGCACATCATCACCCAAAATCTCACAAACTGTTAGTTTAGTTTTGCTTAAAATCTTGAGTTCAGCCAAAGATTGTTTAACAATAGCATTTGGGTGGATTAGTGATATACTTGAGAATATTTCCAGTTAAATTAAACTATTTTTTTTTTTAAAAAGATTTATTTCCAAGCTTTTTACAAAATTGCAAAAGGATATTTTTCATTCTGAAAATGCATGCTTTACAAAATACACTTGAGGGACGTGCAGTTTCACACTGGAAAAAAAAGATTTTTTTTCTTTGCAATCTTATACTTTCTCTATAGATGAAAGACTGTTTTGCACTATCTGGTTCTTTGTTATCTCTTTAAGTTCTGAAAGCTATTGTGCCTGAGTGTATTATTCATGCAACAGAGCATCAAGCAGAAGACACATTTTTCCCATGCAGCAGTATTAATCATTGTAAAGAAATATAATGAATATGCTTTTGGCCGCCATTTTTAATCTAGCATTTTGATGAGAATGTGTAAATAATTCGTCTGTCTCTAATGAGCCATTGATTAAAATATGCCAATGTGCTTTATGTGTTATTGTTGTAACCTACATAGAGCAATACATTTTATAGGATTCATATTTTGCTTTTGAGTAGTACTGGACTTTCTAAAGAACAAAATATTGGAACTTAAGATCTTTTAGAAGTGTGAAATCTACAAGAGTAGTAAACATTGTTTGCTGTATTCAAAGGTTAGTTTAAACTAACTAAATTTGATGAGACTTACCCCATTGTTCTTGCTTTAAATATCCATTTAACTTCCAAGATCCATTTGTACATTTTCAACTCGCAGTCTCCATGAGCATCTATTTTTTGGTTTATTTCATTTTACTTTTGGATAGTGTCTTCTATGTACACAAACATATGCTGTGGACTTTAAATGTTCATGCTTCTATGCCTCATTTCAAGAATATTTCCTATTTTGTATATATATATATTTTCTTTACTAGGCTTAGGAGCCTCTGGTGGCTTAGTGTGTTAAAGCACTGAGCTGCTGAACTTGCAGACCGAAAGTTCCCAGCGGAGTGAGCTCCCGCTGTTAACTCCAGCTTCTGCCAACCTAGCAGTTCAAAAACATGCAAATGTGAATAGATCAATAGATACCACTTTGGCGGGAAGGTAAAGGCGTTCCATGCAGTCATGCCGGCCACATGACCTTGGAGGTGTCTATGGACAGCGCTGGCTCTTTGGCTTAGAAATGGAGATGAGCACCAACCCCCAGAGTCGGACACGACTGGACTTAACGTCAGGGGATACACCTTTACTTTTACCTTTACTAGGCTTAAGTGCTATAGAACCTATCACTATATATTTGATGGGACTTCAGTTATATTTTTCTGAATTGCAACTTGAAATCAAAGAAGAAGGGGAAGGAAGAGATCAGAAGGAGAGTTAGATGAGATCATAAGACGATCCAAAGTGGATCTAGGAAGAGTGGATTCCACCTTTCTCCCCAACCCTCTACATTCAGGATATGCCTGAGGAGTGAGCATGAGGATAATTCCAAAATCATGTCAAAAGCAAACACAAAATAACTTTAAGGCTCACACAGCAAAAGTATATATAATTTGAATATGACCTGAATCTGTAATCCTATAGACACTTCCCTAGAGCTTAGAACAAGACCCACTGAACTTAATGGAACTTACTTGTGAATAGATATAGATATTATGCTTCAAGTAGAAATGAGGTTTTCTTTTCATTTTTGTCTGAGGACGACTGATGTGCATCTTGAAAATCTGCATGCCCCCATATAAAGACTGGGAAGCACACAGCATGTGGGATGTGTCTCCTACACAAAAAGTAAAAGTAGACATTATCTTGATTCATAGCATGTAGCTGTGTATCAAGTTTTCCATTGCCTAATTATAGATATTTTTGAAGGTAGGTATGATACAATGCACTGGGAGTGGAAATTTGTCTTATCCCCTCCTAGGTATTTCTAGCAGTTTTGGTGGTCTCATGGAGAAGAACTTTCTCCATACTGGGTAGGCCCTCATGGGGAAAAATCCCCACATAATGGGGCTAGTTGAGTTGCAAACATGATAGTATAGACCAGTGGTTCCCAACCTTGTTTTGGCCATACCCCCACCTAAGCATCTCTAAAATCCTCCCTTTATTCAAAAAGTGAACTTTTCATGCGAAGAAAGCCTAAAAAGATGTTAACTTGGTCTACACAAGCTTAAAAAAAACATGGTATCCATGAAAGGGAAAAATAAAAGAACAAATTCAGGGTAACTTAAATGCCCAACTTCATTGCCTGTATTTGATGATAATATGCAAGAATATCCTGTCACCTGATGTTAATTTTCTTGTTGTTGATAATCTTTTAAAAAAATCATACAAAAATATTGATTTACCTATGAAAGTAATAATTATGATTTAGATTTTTTCACTGATTTCTTGCTACATTCATAGCAAAAAGATATTTTTTATATATTTAATATACAGTAGAGTCTCACTTATCCAACATAAATGGGCCGGCAGAACGTTGGATAAGCGAATATGTTGGATAATAAGGAGAGATTAAGAAAAAGCCTATTAAACATCAAAATAGGTTATGATTTTACACATTAAGCACCAAAACATCATGTTATATGACAAATTTGACAAAAAAGTAGTTCATTACACATTAATGCTATGTAGTAATTACTGTATTTACGAATTTAGCACCAAAATATCACAATGCATTGAAAACATTTACCACAAAAATGTGTTGGATAATCCAGAAAGTTGGATAAGTGAGCGTTGGATAAGTGAGACTCTACTGTAGCTTGTAATGTTAAAAGAACGTTGAGAGAAGTGGGAGTGTTTGGAATGAAAGTGGCCTTGGTTTTCTGTGCTCATGTGCTCATGCACTCTCTAGTTAACTCTATGCTTGCACCACTTCTCTCTATGAGTGGGCTTTCTCCTTCTCCATTGTCACCAGCTGACCACTGTGTACATTCTGATTTTAATGTTTAAAATGTATATGTCACAATATATATTTATAAACCGTATATGAGGCCCCTAAACCATAAGACATGCAAAAAAATCACTGTTAATAACTCATTCTTGAATTGCCCCTTCAAAATAAAATTGCCCCCCTCTGGGGCATGTGCCTCATGTTGGGAACCAGGAGTATAGACAGAAGAAAAGAAAAGGGAAACCTTAATTATCATATATACCATCATGTCATTCTGAATATGCCTAATGTTATTTGATTCACCAAAAAGGCAAAGAAATTGGTACTAGACTAAATCAAACCTCAATTCTACTTAGAAGCTATGCTGATTAAACTGAGACTGAGGAGCCCCTGGTGGTGTAATGGGTTAAAGCCTTGTAACCTGAAGGTTGGGTTGCTGACCTGAAGGCTGCCAGGTTCGAATCCCACCCGGGGAGAGCGCGGATGAGCTTCCTCTATCAGCTCCAGCTCCATGCGGGGATATGAGAGAAGCCTCCCACAAGGATGGTAAAAACATCAAAACATCCAGGCGTCCCCTGGGCAACGTCCTTGCAGATGGCCAATTCTCTCACTCCAGAAGCAACTCAGGTTGCTCCTGACACGAAAAAAAAAAACGGCGACTGTCATATTTTGGACATATCATGAGCAGAAATGAATCACTTGAAAAAACAAGAATGCTTGGCAAGGTAAAGAGCCATTGGAGAAGGGAAATATTACATTCAGGTGGATAGACTCATTCAAGGAACCATGACCCTGAGTCTGCAAGAGCTGCATAGGGCTGATGAGGTCTCTCATTCATAGGATCCCAATAAGGCAGAATAGAATTGATTGCAATTAACAACAACATCTGATTTTGAAGTTAAACATAATTGAATCTGGGTTGCATTGGATGAGAGACCAAGGTATGCCATGAATCTCTAGGATGGTAGAAAATAATCTTGCCTGAAATCCTTGAGAATTATTTCCACTCAAGGGCGATAATATCAAACCAGTCATTGGCTTCAGTAGTAAAATATTTCTTCCTACATTTGTAAATTAATCCAATAAAAGCAATAGTTAATCTTCATGACTTTTCTGATGGATGTCTAATCTGATATTTGTATGGATTTATTGTTATATATCAAAATGGCTGTTTATTTATTTACAGTATTTATATTCTGCCCTTCTCACCCCGAAGGAGACTCAGAGCAGATCACATTATATACATATAGGGCAAACATTCAATGCCCATCTACACATAGAACTGAGAAAGATACAGATGCAGAGGCAATTTTTAACCTTCTCCTGAGGGGATGTTGGATTCTGGCCACAGGGGGGAGCAGCTGCTTCATCATCCACTGTGACGACACTTCCTCATTCCAACGTCGTAGATTAGTTAAATTTGCCTCCCCACTTTATAAGTGATACCTTATTTCCTACTTGATAGATGCAACTATCTTTCGAGTTGCTAGGTCAGCAACAAGCAGGGGTTATTTTTTTTAATTGACGGGTGCTCATCCCGCCACAGGCTGGCCTCGAACTCATGACCTCATGGTCAGAGTGATTTACTGCAGCAGGCTGCTTCACCAGCCTGCACCACAGCCCAGCCCCGGCAATAGCATCTTTTTTAATGTAAAAAAGAACATCCTTCATACTGCCATACCTTTATCAGCGATGCCTCATAGCTGTGCCTTTGCCTAAAGAACACTAGCTGCAGATAAATCTATCATCTTTGTACTTCAAAGCAGAAGATGGAAGCTAGATTCCCACGCAGGTGTTAGAGTTTAGGTTAAGAAGAACCAGATGTTTATAGAAACTACTTTGATTCTCATGAGGAATGGTTTTCATTCATTCATTTCCCTGAAGACTTCGCAGTCTGTGAGTTCCAAATCCTGAGGCTACTTTAATTAAAAACAAGACATGGTAACATCACTCTGAAGCTCCATAATAAATATATGTGGACAGAGGACAAAAAGGGAAAATAGAAATTAACAGTACATGTTTTGGGTTCCCCATTCCTTCCAGCATAATTAAGTCTTCTTTCAGGATTGCTCAAAAAAGGCCAGGGACTTGGAGATCATGCATATCTATAGCAGATGTTTGATCTGGATTGCCCCTATGCCCAAGCAAGCATTTGATCTCCAGGAATTATGGGCAAGTGTTTTTCAGGGCATGAAGACCTGATAGTTCTTGTAGATCAAACACATGCTGCAAGATTGGAGATAGTATAGCAGCTGGCAAGCCTAATGGCTACAAAGTTTATATATGGTTCTTTCATTTGTACTATGCTCCAATTGCACCATGATTCCATTATTGAATTAATAATTACCTTTTAGTGGGGGGGGGGGGGAGGGGATCATCTTAGAAGCTCATGAGGTTCACACCATTTTATATTTTCTTCATTGAAAACAAACTATAACTCTGCCAAATATTAGGAGTCTTTCTATCAAAGTACTGTATTTAGGTTCAAGTATGAGAGCCAACATGGTGCAATAGTTTCTGGGCTGAGCTACGACTCTGGAGAGCAGAGTTTGAATTCTTACTTATCAACTGAGACTCAGTGGGTGACTTTGAATCAGTTACACACTCTCAACCTCAAGACCATGATGACACCCCTCTGAACAAATCTTGCCAAGAAAACCTTGTGAGGTTCACCTTAGTGTCACCATAACCTGCTCTCCAGAGTCACATTCCAATACTGAAACCACTGGATCACCCTGGCTCTCACAATGTCCAAAATCCACAATTTCCATAGATTGTATATATTTGGGGGGGGAGGGGGGAGGGGATTACTACATGTTCTTCAAAACACACATGCTGATTCCCCATTATAAGGAGGAGGAGATGGGCAGAGACTTATGATCAAATGCACAAGGATGTGTTTTTATCTGAAACAGTTGCTCCTTTTTGAAAGCAAAATATCACTAACTTAGATCTTTTTCCATAAAACTTTGTGCCCTTTGAAAGAAGAGCTACAGATTTAGGGAGTCAGAATCCGCCAGAAGTACAGGTTAATTGAAATAAGACTCATTATGCCACACACAAAATATAAGTCAAGTGAATGCAGTATGTCAGTGTTTCTCTAACTTGAGTCCTCTAGATGTCAACTTGGCCAATGAGCAACCATTGTGGGAGCTGAAGTCCAAAGTATCTGGAGGGCCAAAGATTGAAAATCACAGCATTTGATTATGTAAATTGATCTAATACAAATGTATATATTGTGATTGCATTGTGTATGTCTAAAAATGAAACAAACATTTTATCAGTATAAATATGGGATGAGCAGTAAATATTTGACTCCCAGACTTTCTTCTCTGTGGTCTGCAGGATTTGGAGCTTGTTGGCAAAACTGAATTAAAAATAATGATCAAATAGAAGGATTTAGAACAAGAGATACTAATATTTTCTGCTCTCATATTATATAATTCCAGTATTTAGATGGTATTCTTTTTTAGACCATGTGCAACATAAATGAGTATTCTTCTTTCTCTTTCTCAGTCACTCAGATATACAGTCGCTGTATTTGTTGTTGCATGTGAATAGATAGGATAAAATATGAGAATCCCTGCAGCTGGGATAAGCTGGTTTTAAGAAGACCTTGCCCAATACTTAGCATAACTGAACTGCAAAGTGATACATTGTATTGTGAATTAGGCCTCGCAATAGTGCTCAATTGCACTTGATACAAAGCTTAATTGGCATTAAGAATTAGACCAAAGTAAAGAAAGATGTACAAGTGAGAGGATTCATAACTTTATTGGATTTCAAGACCCTGTGAGCGATGCATCTTAATTGGGGCCAGTTGGGATCATTTAATAATTGCTGTCAGAAGATCAGATTTAATTCTCCTTATAAAAATACCACAGTGGGATGGAGTTAAGCAAATTGTCATTCAGGGTTTCAAATGAACAAAGCTTTAATTAGGTTGATTAGCCTACCATATGAAAGAAGAAAAAAGAGAAAATGGATGAATCTGCTATGAGCCATATATGGGTTAGATAATATATTTGACAGTTCTAGCCAATATCTTTATTTGTGTGGTACAGATTATTGATTCATATTTTTAATAAATGTACATGCACCCATTGCCTGCAGTTTCCAGATCAATTAATTTAGTGAAGTATTTATTTTGTGTGCTTTCTACTTGAATTGGTTTCTGCATTCATTTATAGACATGTTAATGAATATTGGAAGCAATCTAAAACATAAAAATATATAGTGCAAGCTTATAAAGTAAGCTTGCATTAATAAATTGAGTTAGCACAAAAATAATTGTGCACATAAGAGGTTGGTAACTGTTGACTCTCCATAGCTGTTATACCTTATAGAAATCCATGCTGGCTGAAGTTCAACATCTGGAGAGCCACAAACTCCCAATCTCTGTCTCCAAATCTAACTGCCTGTATTTTAGTTTGGACTAACAGTTAGGTTTAACTCATGGGCATAATATTGCCAAAGGTTCTGGCTACACTAGATGGATGCACACCACACAGTTCATCCTACTTAAATCAGTAGTTCAATTTCTAAACTATTTTGAAGCTAGATTATTATCAGTGGTGGGCTTAAGTCCAAGGTTTGTCTGTTCACTTAATATTTGTGTGATAGAAGCTATCAAACAACTGAACCTGCCGTTTCATCTTCCCACTATCCAACTAGCAAATGTGTTATTCACAAAAGCTGGAAGAATAGCTTCTCTGATCTATTTGAATTATTATTGAATTATGGCCCTTTCTCCAACCCACATAACACAGGACTATGTGACTCCATAGTCCTGTCATTTAAATACACATGCACACAAAAGGCTCTGTAGGATATCATATGTTTAATAAAGACTATTCTGTGTATGCTAGTAAGGAGTCTTTCTATCATCTGATTTCATGTGATCTCTCTCTAGCATTGGGACTGCAGCTCTCAACTGCAGTAATTCTGATTACTGTCGGCGTTCTGAAATGTAGATCCTGAAGCAGATGAGTACCATAAATCCACATAGTGCATGGTACAACTGCCATAGCTTGAGGAATTCATAGAAAGGAGCAGTCCAGTCCTTCAGGTCTCAACTAGCTTAGACAACAAAATGTCCTGGGACATTTATCATGAAAACTTTGAGGAAATGAATGGAAATTGTGCAGAGCCCTTGATTCAGCAGATTGATCAAGGAGGGCTTTCTGACTTTCGTGTGCTTTCTGTTCTGCCAAATGGAAACTACTAGGATATCACTATCCATACAGTGTGGGCTGCAGAAGTACATTTTGTATCTCATGCTCAAACCTGTGAACAGGTAATGTGTGGAGTATCTTATAAATGTCCACAGGAAGACTTTGCATGGTAAAGCTACATGGCATTCAGTATCTTCACTGTTCTTCCAAATTGGTAATAATTATGGCCAAAATGTCCAATACCTGTGGGAAATGCCCTGTCAGAACCCATAATTGTAAAATTGTATTATGTGAAATTATAGTTGAATGTATTTTCATATAGATGTTTAATTTAATTAATTTTAATCATTATCATTGTTGAAGTGTAATTGTTTTTATATACTCTGTTTTATATTGGTTGTAAGCTGCCCTGAGTCCCCCCCTCGGGGATGAGAAGGGTGGGATATAAATGTTGTAATAAATAAATAAAATAAGTACAATTGTGTCATTGTATAGTTAATTAAAATGGAGTAGAAAATGAATACAAGCCTAGATGAACTTAGGGATGTGAAAATTGTGGTAAGGCTGACAAAATTCAGGGAATTTTTTTTTAACTCTAAAGCTTTTTTTCTGAAATAATAATAATAATAATAATAATAATAATAATAATAATAATAATAGATTATTAAATATTTGTTTTTAGAATGAATAATACAATGTTTAAAATGCCCCAATTAATTTATTCAAAACTATATAAGAGGAAAACTGTATACAGTGTCACATCACTACAATTCCTGATTATGGTATCCTTTCTTCACTTTTTAAAATGTAAATGAGTGTATTATGTGACATCTACCTGACACTGTGTAGAATTAGTGGAGACAAAATCATTTTCTATATTTTCTAATATTCATGATTTCATATTTTTATTGTGATTTTTCCCTGGTCTTCAGACTGTTAAAACCAAAGCAGCTCTTTATAATTTTATTCTATATGAAACTATACTTTTAATATAGGAAGCATCAAAATATAGTGTCAAATAAAGTTTTAAATAATGTATTTTACACTCCTTAATGAAGCAAGTTTATTTTCAAACTGTAAAGGTTGCTAGTGCAGGTTGAATATTCTTATTCCAAAATCCAAAATGCCATATGGGAGGCTGAGATAGTGATATTTTTGCTTCCTATGCTTCAATGTAGGGGCCCCTGGTGGCACAGTGTGTTAAAGCACTGAGCTGCTGAACTTGCGGATCAAAAGGTCCCAGGTTCAAATCCCAGAATGAGCGCCTGCTGTTAGCCCCAGCTCTTGCCAACCTAGCATTTCGAAAACATGCAAATGTGAGTAGATCAATAGGTACCGCTCCGGCAGGAAGGTAACGGCGCTCCATGCAGTCATGCCAGCCACGTGACCTTGGAGGTGTCTACGGACAGCGCCGGCTTTTTGGCTTAGAAATGGAGATGAGCACCAACCCCCAGAGTCGGTCACGACTGGACTTAACGTCAGGGGAAAACCTTTACCTTTGCTTCAATATACACAAACTTTATTTCATGCACAAAAATATTGAAGTACTGTATAAAATATCTTCAGGCTATGTGTGGTAGATGTTTAGGAAATAAATATTAATTTTGTCTTTAGACTTGGGTCCCATCTTTAAGGCACCTTCTACACAGCTGCATAACATCCAGATTATCTGCTTTGAACTTGATTATCTGATAGTGTAGACTCAGGGCCCTGTCAGACTTTTACTGGAGGCATCCAAACAACGCCTTCAGTAAAAGAGAATTAATTCAGGACAAAGCAGGTAAACCCTGGCATGGGGACAGCCCGGGTTTTTGGGAAGGGCATGGGGACTTAAATCCACTTCATCGTGGGTTTAAGTCCTGTCTGGAAGTGCCTTCAGATAATCCAGTTCAAAGCAGATAATGTGGAATATCTGCCTTAATATTTCGGATTATATGGCAGTGTAGAAATGCCCTAAGATACTTACCTTCCTATGTGCATATATGCAAATACATGTGTGTGTGTGTGTGTGTGTGTGTGTATATATATATATATATACACACACACACACACACACACACACACACACAAAACACTTTTAGTTCCATGCATTTTGGATAAGAGATGTCTGCAACATTTTTCCTTGTAACTTTCTTTGAGGCAGACTGCTTTAGGGTAAAGGTAGATTCTTTGCCCTGTTAAATATGAATTTTGCCCCCCACCATTAAATTTTCCTCTGGCACCCAAATTTCTAGCACTGCAGAGAGTGGGCCATTGAAAATATTTCACAACTAGAATTCTTCTGTTTGTTGTTTTCACATTCTCTTGGCCTGCCCCTTTTCTTTGCACCCCTAAAATCTGTTTCTAAAATTTCAAGTGAAGTTTTAATTTACTGAAATGCTAGAAATTTGATAATAAAGAAAAGCTTTATGGGAGGCTAGAATCCTTATGCAATGCCCTAATTTTGCTCCCTTCAGCCCCCCATAGCTATAAATGTTAGATCTGCCCTTTTTTCCAGACCTTTAAAGTCTTCATAATGGAAGGACTTCCACTTTTAAAAATCACAGCTACTTTTAAGATTCATTCTATTCTGGTAGTGTGGTTAGTATGAAGTTTAATGCATGGTGTAAGTATTTCAGTTAATTATTTTTAAAGCACAGTATAGCTGCTTTCAGTAATTAGAAGTTCGAGCTGCAAGTGAAAGGGTAATTTTTTGCCATTTTGGCATACATTATTGCATTTAAGAATATTTTTGTCAGGGATATCTCTATATATACCAAGAAATTATAAAAAATAGTTTCTGAGAAAATGTAATGCACATCGAAGGCCACAGAAAGATTAGCTAATGTAGCTTCCAATTGATTTTGGGGCTTTTTTTCCGGCTTACATCTTATGACAATAATAAAATGAGAAATATTGACAATCATCCCTCAAATGAAAAAAAGTCTGTTTCCTACTGGAACAAAGATGATTAACCAAATAGGTGTTAGGTTACTAAAAGCAAAAACACACACACACACACACTGTGACATCAGTGTTTTATCCATTCAAATTAGGTGTATTTGCATTTTTGTATTGATATGATACTGACCTTCCAGAAGAGAATGTGTCAGTTTTGCATCTATCATTCTATAGACTGAAATATCTACATGTTGAAATATGCAGTCTTTGTGTGCATTGATATAAATACAATAAAACATTGAAACATTCTATATTAGTAATGCATTAAATCAAGAATGTCTTAATCTTGACTTTACTTGTTTTCAACTGTATGTATTCTTATTGTATATTCTTTTTTTGTAAGCCACCTTGAGTCCCAGTCTGCATGAAAGAAGGGATAAAAATAGACTGTGGAACGACCTGCCAGAGTTTCGACAACTAAATGAGCTGCCAAAATTTAAGACACAATTAAATTCCTCTCTCTTATGGCAGCCCTACCCAGTCTATTTTAAACTATTAATTTTAACTTTACATTCTATTAGTTTTGGGGTTTTAATCTTTATTCCATATAGTTTAGTATATGTCTCCTAATGGTTTTGTGTTTTTTAACTATATTGTACCCTGGCTTGAGATATGAGGAGAGGCGGGTAATACAAATTGTTGTTGTGGTTGTTGTTGTTGGGATAAACTGATGGATTTCCACTGTAGTCCTTGTAAAGTTTCACTTTAGAATTTTCTTAACATTTTATCAGTACTCATGGAGAAATGGATAGATGAATGAGCTATTTGAAGAAATTGTCCGACCTTTTGCAAATTTTCTTTCCAAAGTCTCTACCCAGTCCTCTAACATTTCAGTCTGTTTCTTCTTGTAGCTTTCAATGTCTACTAAGAATCCCCCAATGGCACTGTGGGTTAAACTCTTGTGCTGGCAAGACTGATGACTTGAAGGTTGGGTTACTGACCTGAAGGTTGCCTGTTCGAATCTAATCTGGGGAGAGCACGGATGAGCTCCCTCTATCAGCTCCAGCTCCACACAGGGACATGAGAGAAACCTCCCACAAGGATGGTAAAAACATCAAAAAAATCTGGATGTCCCCAGGGCAACATCCTTGCAGATAGCCAATTCTCTCACACTAAAAGTGACTTACAGTTTCTCAAGTCGTTCCTGACATGAAAAAATTAGTATAAATAAAACTGGCAATTCTGTAGATGTTACAGGAAAATGAGAAGGTTCTGTAAAGACAGGACTGGGCTCTAGTTGGTTGCCTTAAAATTATTGTTGTTTTATTTCCTACCCATTTCTCCTTGAAGATCAAGGCAGAGGACAACAAGAAATAAAACAATACAGGCAGTCCTGAGTTACAAACATCCAACTTACAAATAGCTCATATTTAAGAAGGAGGGTGAGACAACAGGTAGTGAGAGAAATCTACCCTCAAGTAGGGAAATTCACTCCTGGAAGAATTATCGTAGGGCAAAGGCGTCTCACCTGTGGTTTTATCACCAGTTCTTGTTTCCAAAATCCAATGATCACAGGGACAGAAAGTGAGGTGAAATTTTCTGAATAGGGAAACAGACAGTAAAACAAACACCTTTCCCTATGCTCTCCAAAGCTTGTGTGTGTGAGAGAATGTATTTGGCTGGAGTTACACTTTAAAAATGTACCTGTTCCGACTTACGCACAAATTTAATTTAAAATTAAACCTACAGAATATATCTGGTTCACAACTTGAGGACTGCCTGTATATAAAACCAATACAAATTGAAATACAGCCATCAATACTTTTAAAACCACAACTTAAACATTTAACTTTAATATTGTTTTATAGAGCAATGCTATTGCACATAATTTTAAAACAGCTCTATGTTTTCATGGGAAAGTCCTAAGTCGTTTTTTTAAAAGCTATAGGATTTGAAGAAAGCTAAAAGAATAGAAAAAAAGAACAACGTTTGCTTGTGATGTTTAGAAACCGAGTGAAATAGAAGCGACTGGGCAGATTGTTACATGGTCTCCTTTATTTCAGAGCTGCCCAGTTACAATTGATTTCCCATGAAGAATGTGGAGATGAGTCCGCTGTGAAGCTTTAGAAGAGCTTTAGGCTTCGATTGTAGCAGATTCGTCTTGTCTTCCCTGCTACCTATTCTTTTGTTCTTATTGGCAGTCAAATACACAGCTTTGGTTATACATTGAATCTATGTAATCTTTTTTTGCAATGCTATCTGAAAGGATGTTGCTCTGTTCTGTAACTCCATTGGTGATGATTGTGTGTATGCACTTTCAGGTTGCCTATTGACATATAACGACCCCAGGAATTGCATAGGGTTTTCTTAAGCAAGGGATATTCTGAGTTGGTTTTGATAATTCCTTCCTCTGAAATATTTAGCTTTATGCACTGCGTATTTGCTGGCAGTTTACCATCGGAGTACTAACCAGGGCTCATCCTGCCTAGCTTCCAAGATCAGATGTGATCTGGGGGCTTTGTGGTATTTAAACCCTGGTATAGGTTTACTATATAGGACATCCTTAGCATGGAGTAGACTCTGTAGAATTGAGTTTGTACTGTATATTAGAGCAGGGATGATAATAATGCATCCTGCTAGATGTCTGATCAGTCCTAACCTGCATAGCTTTTGGAGGAAAATGCTTGGAGTTGTAGTCCACCAACATTTGGAGCACTGCATGATTCCCACCCCAACACAGATAAATGCTTTATCAATACATTTCAAGCTTTTGTGCTTGTTATCATCACATTTATCATTTAATAATTCAAAAGTGCTGCTGGCTGCTACCCATAGTTAAAACTAAATACCGTAAGTCCCTGCCCATGGCAGTCAGATCAAAAGTTGTTTTCTTTAGTGTAGTTTGTACTTGGTTGGCTCAGTTACAGCTTCTGTATGACTACAGTATTTGTGGGGAACTTCCTGTTGTAAAATACATATTCTCCTGAGATAAATTTAGCAGATTAAAATGAAATCCCTTGCACATCTTTTAATGTGGCAGTCTAGCCATAAGATCAAAACACTTAAATGTAGGTTATGTTAAATTTCTACATCGGAATGTTTGGGACAGATGTTTGAAATCTTGAGATGACTCAGATTCTTTCTCCCTCCTCTCTAACAACCCCCCTTCTCTCTCTCTCTCATGGTTTTCTGCCTAAATTAGATTACTGTGTAGTAGAGTGTGCTGTTTGTGTGTTTCAGACCTAGTGCAGCAGTAATGACATCTAGTGTATAACTATATAATGGGAAAAAGTTAATAAAGGACCAGATTCTAGTGATACCCAGGAAAATTGTTTTGACAATATGTGCACTGGCCCATGGCATCCTCTATATATTGAATTGATAAATTGGGACAACAGCATATAGAGCCTGGCTCAAAAGCAGGTGTCTATTTTCTATCAGGGGTGGAAATGTTAAAATTTGGGACTACAAGTCCCAGTATCCAAACCCACCATGGGAGATGGTGGAGAATTCTGGTCCCAAAACATCATTTTTCCAAGATCTGTATTCTGTTCCACTTTGAAACTCTCTTGGTTTAGGTAATTATTTTATCAGCCTTATGTATTTATTTCATCACACTTTGTTTGTTTTTAGTCTAAGGCACCAATCCTGTTAATTCTTATGTGGGAGGTGTGCATGACCTTCTGTAGTGTATGGCCATCTTGGAAAGTGTCAGTGAAAGCTTTTTTCCAGAATAATATTCATCTGGCTTGTTTGTGTTGGTTGTCTGTCATATTAAAGTTCTGTTTTGTCATCATACTATTGTGAACATGCCAATCTCATCTGATGAACAAGTAAAGGGCAGTTTTCTATGGTCATAATATTCAAATATTTTCACATACATGCAGCCAACCCGATAGATCTGAAGATTTTGCTTTTGTGAATTTGATTATTATTTGCAGCTATTTAGACTGCTGCTCTATACCATTTTTTAATAAGGACTAGCAATTATTCTTAGGAGTAGTACTAATTATATCCTGCTTCCTCCCTCCCAAAGGAGACTCAAAGCAGGATATAAGTACATATATTCAGCTTTTAGTCCCTATAAATGCATAGTAAGTCCTTCTTAAAAATTCTATATGGCAGCAACAGAGACAGTGGCAAGCCCCATCAGCTGCCATCTCAAATTGACTTCAAAAGTACTTGTTTCGGTGATAAATATAGAGATATTTGCAGTTTCCACTTTTGAAAGAGTCTCATGCCTCTAACTTCTTAAGATAGTGTTAGAACATATGCAGATAAATACATAATGTATTATTAAATATCGCACTAAAATGAATACAAAAGGTTTCCTGCTTTTAAAAAAATGACCTATGAAAGTTTGACAGACTTATAAAATATAGCAGCAGTGACAGATATATGTACAGCTTAAGGCAGAATGGGGAGGGGGGGAAGAATCTCTGTGACACACTTGTGGCTTTTGTCCTGAAAAATTACAGCACCAGCACATATTCTAGAAGTTTCTTTTATAAATTAGATATTTAGACTCCTCCATTTTGATGCTACTTTGTGCCCTCTGTTCAAAGGGCCCTCTGTCTCGGCAGTTGCAGCAGAGCAGATTCAGAAAGTTCTGTGTGGAGAAGGAAGTAAAGAGTTTTGGTTCCCATTTTGCACTTCTGGAACAGTTTAAGGAAGGAAGCACCTTTACACCTTTTATTGTTCGTGGTTGCTGACATCATCTCCTTCCCTGACCACTCGGTGCGTGTTTCCTGCCATTCTGTTAAGCATCTTCTGTGTTGCTGAGCGGGATAGAGAGAATGTGTGAGAGAAGTGGAAGGAGAAGGAGGAGGGGAGGATGACTGCCCAGCTATATCTGCCCACTGGAACTCAAATCACTCTTTCCTCAACTCTCTGTGCCTTTGCCAAATCACAAAACGAGAAAGAAGCCTGCCAAAGCCAAGTTCCTCTTTTTAGCAAACAGTCTGATTTTTTTAAAAAAATGTCTTTGGGTTTCCAAAAGAGGAAAAAATGCTGAAGACTGTAATTCTGCAGAGTGCAGCATTGATTTTTTTAAAAAGATGCATCTGTTTACGTGTAACTCTGTCATTATCTTGGAAAGTTTCTTTAATGTGGACACTGTTTTGACAGAACTTCTGGGATAATTTTAGCTTGCCATAAGCAAGGTTTTGACGTTTTTGGGGCTGCAGCGGTTTTTGCAGTTTTCCTAATAAATATAACACACATACCTGGAAGGTAAATTTAAGCAGTTTGCAGCTGACGTTTATTCCTTTGAAAAATTCCAGAGAGATTTGTATTTAAATGTTAAAACTCTAGAGATGAGTAATTGTGGATCATTTTCACATCTAGTATTCTGAAGGGCACAGAACCTCCAAAATGTTTAAAGGCACATGGATCAAATGTAATTTTCAATACATCCCATGATGTATTTGAATAACTGCTTTTCTAGATGCTTGATTATGTGGGTATGAGTCTTGCTGCTGTGTGCCTTGAAGTCATTTCCAACTTAACACAACCCAAAGGCAATCCTATCCTGGGGTTTTCTGGGAAGATTTCTTCATTGGGAATTTGCCCTTTCCTTCCTTTGTGACTGAGAGAGTGTGACTTGCCTGAAAGCCACCTAATGGGTTTCCGTGGCTGAGTGTGTTTTAAACTCTGGTCTCCAGCATTATAGTCTATTTATTGAATGAGTCTTTCTTTTATATTTAAGATGTCTTCTTCATTCATGCATACATAACGGGTTTTTATATACGGTGGATCCTTGGTATAACCTGAGGTTTGGTTCCAGGACTCTGTGGATACCAAAATCCATGAATGATCAAGTCCCATTATATACAATGGTGTCTCTTATATAAAATGGGAAAATCAAAGGTTTTTTTGGATTTAAGCCCTGATTGCAGAATTTGTGGATATGGATGGCTAACCATATTCCAAAACAGTTGCACATGGGTGGCTTTTTTTCTTGCCTGTTTTTTTTTGGGGGGGGGGGGGGATTAGTAAAATAATGCATGATAAGGAGAAAAATCATAGAAAAGTCACAATAATAAGGATTTGATGTTAAGCCAGAAAGAAAGAAAATCCCTTTTTGAAACCTATTTTAAACCATTCTACTATGACAGTCTGTTTGTTTTACAGTTGGGATGACTATTTCTGTGTGTTGGTGTGTAAGTATACCCCAAAACCAACATATGTGTATGTGTGTATGGATGGGAACAGTTACCATGCTGTTTCTCGTTCCTCGCCCTTCTTATATATAAGAAACAACAGTGAAATAATAAGGATCAATGCTTCCTTTTAAAACTGAATGGGCTTCTCCTCTTTCCTTTCCCCCCACCTTCACCAACTTGTCAACAGATTGTTGCTAGCAATGGGGACAATCGTCAAATTCATCTCTCGAGTTTACCATCAGGTAAATTGGGCATTCTCTCCCTGCACCCAATGGGCTTTACTCCTAGATTTACGCCTGGTGGGTCCAAGCAAGAAGTGTTTGTGAGAGTATTTTGAGACTATTTTTATGTAGCTGCTGAATACTTAACGTTCCTGACACTAGGCTGTTTATAATCCCCCCTTTCTTTCTCTCCCCCCTCCCTCCCCACTTTTCTTCTCTGAAAACTCAGTTTGAAATGTGGAACTGATAGTTGTGTGGGAGGGACTGGCCATGCTGTTACTTCACCGGGGGCTTTGCAAGCATGTCCTAACAGACAAGACTGTCAGCGTTCAGTGATTCCTCCCCCCAATCCCCCCCCCTCTTTTTTCTCATTCAGCTTCAGAGTCCTGATCTGTAAAGCAGCTCTCATCCTGGCTAACCCTGTCACTACGTCTCTAATCTGTCCACTCTGACCTTCCACCCTCAATAGAATAGGAGCTTAGGGCAGGCGCAGGGGCCATAAGCCGATAGTGCCTTGGGCTCCACGTGAATGAAAGGAAGGGAAATTGTTCCATATGCATTTGCTGTGGATTAGTCTATTGGCTTACTGTTGTGGAGAAAGCCTGTTAGACTCCTTTGGGTCCTGCACGTACATGGGAATTACCTGGCTTTTTATATCAGAGGTAAGCCTGACTCTTCAAATGGGTGGCAGGGCAGCATCCAAGGAACCAATTCAACCCAAATAAGTTGAGGGGCAAGGGATTATAACACAGACATGCTTTGGCAAAGGCCAGAAACTTTAGTTTTTCCAAAATTTGCCTACATGGGATTTTTCAAAAAATGAAAGTGCTTGCTTTAAATGCCGTGTTTGTGTTCATTCTGTGCTTCGGGGGTAAAATGGTTGGATAAGTTTGTGTCAACTAGAACTGTATAAAAGTCACTTAACTGTTTTATATGGGTCTTCCGGCAGAAATGCCTCATTAATGGTATATGAGTTGATGCTAACTGTTTTAGGAAACTGGGTAAATCTGCTTTCCTGGTATTATAAAGTCACAATGCCAACCAGAAGGCAGAAAGCTAACTTAAATGTATGCATGTTTATTCAGATGTAAACTCCATTGAGCTTGATGGGACTTGGTGTTAATATGTATTATAGCCATACAGTGTATATAATTTTGAAATGCACCGAGTTCAGCAATAGTGTTCCTTGTATTTTTTCTAATGATCCTAGTTTACAAAATTGTGATATAAAATTAATTGTGCCAAGTAAAATGAAGGAAGAGCTGAAAATTAGAGTACATTTTATTCTAACGGAATAAAATTCTGTAGATAAGTAATGAATTTCCAAGTCAGAACTTCTGTGAATGTTACATAATTTTGGGAAGAATTTATGAGGTACTTATAAGAGAACAAGCCAGCAATTAACAGAGAAAACACTAGCAGCATGGTAAATTTCTTCCTCATCTTGAATTATAAAATAATTGTACCAAGAAAGAATAGTGTGGAAAAAATAAGACAGCACTGAAGTTTTTTACTGTACTAGGAAGCTTACAAGACTTTGATGTAATACATATAGGCATATTTCTTGGGGGAAAATTCCATGTTGTTTTACAAAGTTGAGTTTTAATAAAAATAATTTAAGACTATAATAAATTGGGATGATGCTTGCTATTATCTTCTTATACATAGGTGGCAAACTGGGATTTAGATGTATATTTTGCCACTTCATTTATTTCTTTATATAGTGTTTTGTAACAGTTTGCCATTAATTTTGTGGTTTCTGATAATTTTGTGAAACATTACTAACAGTCTCTTGGGCTTTCTCACAGTGCACTTACTTGTTTTCTTTTCTTTTCCTCTATTGTGTCAAAGATTGATGCACACATTTTATTAACAACTACCCCTAGTGCTCTGTTTATTTTTGATTGGAATCTAGACTAATTTATTAAATATGATGGAAATACAGAGAAATTTTCTTTTGGAAGTATTCTATGTGCAGTAGTTCTGCATGCTTCCTCTTTAAAGAAAAATGTAATATAAGGTTAAAAGATTCAAATTTCAGCTGACATTTCTCATATATCAAATAATGCTTTAATAATGTTCTGGCCTATTTGCATAATAAGAAACATTATCACTTCTTCTGTTTTCCTTCAAAAGTGAATTAGCTTGATTACTTAGCTTACACAGGTATGGAAGGCTTCATTAACTCCCTGATTTAGGTAATTTTTCATGTTTCTGAGGAAGTATTACAGAAAGGAAGAAATTGGCATCTTTTAGGGGTATAAGAACATATAATTTGTTTTGGTTTTTTAGTGGTGTGTTAAAAGCTTGCTTCCTTTTATACCTTCTAAGTTGTTTGATAGGTGGATATTTTGCATTGAAATGAGCATGCCTTACAGTCATTAGGATGGAATGATATAATGACAAAGAAAGACAACAACAATCTAGCTTGGAGTCATAGAAATAGCAATGCCTAACAATTATTGAATTCCTCACCAATTTATCTGCCTATGTGGCAGTTCTACATACTAAACTGCAACCAGGCCAGTTGGTAAAATATAACGAGTAGACTTGTTCTGTTAAGATTTTGTCTGAGTAACTCCTAACAATTTGCTTTTTTGTGTGTACTTAGCAGGAACGGATGCCGGGGTCTGTGAATTGAGTTGTGGAAGTGCTGAAGAAAAAAGATTGGTTTGAGGAAAGAGGAAAGAGGAAAGAGGAAGGAAAGAGAAGAAGAAAATACACAAGTGCAGGAACGAACGAGAGAAGAAAAACGGGGACTATGGGGAGAAAAAAGATTCAGATCACGAGGATTATGGATGAACGTAACAGGCAGGTAAGTTGCAGAAACATTGCTGGACTATCTGATCATGGCTTAAGTCTTTGTCTACTGCTTAATGTTCAATAAGGGCTGTAAGTCATTCCCATATTTGTCACACAAGATGTTTGGGTGTCACATGTTGCTCTAGAAAGTTTTAAAAGTTTCTCATGTAAGTTGTTGCATCTTCTGCAAATAGTTCTACAGTGTGAGAACACACATAACTACCCAAATGTAAATTTTACTGAATTCAATGGGACTTGCAGAAAAAAGAAATCATTATAAACTTAATATAGTGTCCCCAAGAACAGGGCTTCTTAAACTTTTCCACTTGTGACCTCTTTCCACCCAATAAATTTTTACATGACCCCAAGCATTCAGGTATAAAAATTAAACATTTACTGAAAATAAATCAGCATTTGCAAAGCTTTCCTAAATAGGCTAATTTTCCTTTTTGTAGAATATAGCTGAATCATTTTCTGCAGATTCCCCTGTTGTTGCTTACAGATTTGTGTAAATGGGTGGCCTTCAGAAACCTTTTGCTTTTGCCAAATTTTTGTGACCCCAGCATTGAGCTAAGGGGATCCCATTGTGGATCAGGACCCACAATTTAAGAAGCAGCACTCAAGACTGGATGTGCTATAAGATCTCTTTGCTGAAAAGATATGTGTAGTGTACACATGGAGTCATGCCTGTACACATTTTTTTAAAGCTGAGCAAGCGGATTTTGTGATCTCTGTCACTGTGTATCATCTTGATTGGGTTTACCTCTGTGACCTGATAAAAACTCAAATAGTTCACACGAGACTGTAGATAAGGATTCTTCTAATATATTAAAAATAACTTCAGTTTTGAAACTGTCATAGCTCAAGTTGGAGTCATTGACAATGGCAGAATCAAAATTTATTTTTATAACCCACATCTGCTAATAGTGGTGTGTGGTGGGCTTCATCAAACAGATAATTTTATTCTTGTTTGCATCCTGCTTTAAAAATGCTCAAAATTATCAGAAACCTATAACCAAAAGTTGGATTTTTAAGGTGATATTCTCATTCCTTAAATTCTAGTTTTGTCTTATAATAAAAATGCTCTTTCATATTTCCATACATTCCAAACAGAAATGTAAGCATACCACAAGACAAATGTGTTAAAAATCACAGCAGCAAAATAACAGTGCAAATTATTACCTGTTGAAGAAGCAATTTATTAATGTGTGTTATAAATCCTCTCTAATATTGCTGACAAGTAGTGACATTTTAGTTAAGTTTTATAGATAATGCAGATTTGTCCCACATGGTTAATGTTGTCTTGTTAGATCTTAAATGCTCTAATCCAGACCGAGGAATGAGTGGCAAATTGTTGGCCTGTGCATGAATTCCAGGCCGATAATAGCTGCATACTTAATTTCAAGGTAGTTTGTAGAGATGTATATTTCCATTTTTGTAAGAAGATTGCTGAGAAAATATACCCTCATGAGGTCTCCATAGTGTTGTGGAGAAGTCTAGGCACATCACACTGTGCGTTTAATCTGCATCAGTTGGTGTTATAGACAGTTCTCAGTCCACCACTAGAACCCATATCACAGCCCGAAATCTTAGATACAAGTTTTGTCTGGAAGCTCCTTTGCTGATCTGCGTGTGCTACTATCTCGCCCAGAATCTTCAGACAACATGACCACTGGCAAAACAGGCTGCAAAAGTTGAGAAGTAGTAGTTTTTTCCAGTCTCTGAAAATCTCACGTTGAATGTTCTAGTGAGCCACATGTGAAATTTGAAAACATATAAATATAATTTGGATTCCTTGTGACAGAAAATCAAGTTTGAAATAAAGCAGAAAATGATATTTAAGACATATTACTTAGGTCAAGCCATAATTCTTTCAGTATCAAAGTTTCATATTTGTTTTAACTGCTTGTAGCTCAGCATTTCAATTTTAAATGAAGTAGCAAAAGACATTAAACATGTGATAGTTACTGCCATGTACATGTTAGCAGTTTGTCTAAAAGTGTGCCTAAAAGCGAGTTTTGTTTAAAATAATCTTGTTAATGTTTCATTTGTAATCTAAATCAATCTGATTTCTGATTGAGAATTCGAAATACCCCTCCTTAAACTTCAAATCCCAGAATCCCATAAGATGGAATCAGAGCAGTTACAATGGAATCAGGGTAGTACAATTGCATTCTTTGTAAGGGCCCCTGGAGTACCAAATTGTTATAGCCTTAAGTTCTCAATCTCTTTCCACCCAGTGCAAGGAGAAATTACACTAGGCATGGTTTATTCAAAGATTCACATTTTAAGTCCCCTTTAATTCAAGGGGAAACTACAGATTTGCTTATCTTTTCTTAAATCAAGGAGACTAGCTTACTTATCTTTGTACAGGTTGTTCACTGAACCTTCCCCAGCTGTATGACGACAATGATATTGATAGGAAAATGGACTTTCTTTCCTTACCTGGAAACGAGATTGTTCTTCCCTTGTGACCTGAAAAATGACATATGTTCTCTTCTTTCATAACGGCGGTGCCAACCATGCGATCCACTGTTTCTGTTTCGCTCTAGCCGAGCATAAAAGCATGAGCAAAACCCAGCAGCTCATAAAATGTGTTTAATGTTGGTAAATAAATTAAAATAGGATCATAATTTTACCATCTTTGACTGTATAACACCATAAATTCCACATTGCATTCTCAGTCTTTTTCCTCTTTAACATATGAATGTTTGAATTGTTTGACTAGTTTTTAAATAGAATCTGAGATTTTCAGGGCCTCTGATATATTTAAAGAACCCTAAAATCATGTGCTCTCTGAAAGATTTTTTAGTTATGCTAAAAATATCTCATGCAATTTTGAGACCTCACTGAAGTAGCTTTGAAATGATAAAAGTCACAGGATCCTGTAAGAACACCATATGCCCTCACTTTGGAACTTATTCGTTCCTTTGGGTGACCCAAAACTGTCTACATTTCTAATTTTGCCATGGCAGAAGGTGCAGGGAGGGCTGTGAGATTCAAAGACTGTGGTTAGAGCTGTGAAATGCACAGGCAAAATAGATGTCCCTTTAACACTATACGGGAAAAGTGTGGTCTCATGGCCACACTGTACTCATTCTTGATCTATGTCCAAGATGCACAAAAGCAAAAGACCGGGGGACTCTAGCTGATATTTCCAACTGATTCTTCTCTCTGAATGCCTTTCCCTTTTTTGTATTTTAATCATTTTTTTAATTTATCTAAAACAATGTGCCCCAATTTTCCTTTTCCAAGAGGCATTTAGAGTGTGCACAAAATATAAAAATAAAGAAAAGTAAACTTCACAATAACCCATGATTAAAAGCATTATATATGCAGGCAGGCATGCCTACTAGCAACATTTATAAAATAAAAAGAAGAGAAGTGGAATCCAGAAACAGTTCTGGGGTTAAATTAACAAACCAGCCACAAAAGAATCACAGGATTTCATTACCTGTTATTAATTGATTATAATGGATTAGAGTCCAATGCAACAAAAGAAAGCTATATAAACAAGATGCCTGGTTGAAATTGTTAAGTGTCACAATGTTCACAGATTTTAAAGGGGGGAGATATGCTTTTATTGAGTCTTTCGTTGCTTTATTAAATCAAAACAATTACATGTTAGTCATCAGGATTAATAACAATAAAACTAATATGAAATTGTGTGGTCCGATGACATAGGGGTTTTTTTCATTAAAAAGGCACACATTTACATAATGTACCCTTAAAATACATATATGATCATGCCTTAAATCCAGCATAATGTTAGCATCTGTATGGCATTGTGATCGGATTTCTTTCCCCTCCTCTTCACTTAGTGCTTCATCCTGACCAAAAATATATTCCAGATTATTTTCAAGTCTTCTTTAGTAGGGTTTGAGGGTTGCACAGGGGTGGGGTAGTAGTTTCAAGGTGCATTGGGTATTTTTTTTATTAGGACCGATATTGCATAGACATCACATTTCTTAGCTGCATGAGTAAGAGCAGAGACCGACGTGTGTCTGTTGCCATGGGAGTGGTGACACTGCTCTTGATTTGGTGGCCATTGCTCCCATAGCTGCATCATGTTCATATTTTCCTACCAAAGCTAGGAGAGCTGTTCTAAAGCAAAGAACAGCTGCCATGGAAGTAGTGATAAAACCATGAGTGGATCACCAAACCTGGGATGAATGAATGCACCAATCACTCCTTAGTGAAAGGATGAAATAATTACATGAAGCATGATGTTGTGATTTTCTGTCTTGAATCAACTCTAGCTATACCTTCAATAGTGGCAGGGTGTGCCAGTTTTTAGTATGCTGGTCTTGATCTTTCAGGCTAGTTGCAAATATATACTTAACCCAATGTTTGATCATCCCTAGGACAGATGTGGGCTATCGTTATGGGTTAAGAGAACGCATTGGCCCAACAGGAACGGGTGCAGTTCCATCACAATTTTTAGGCCCAGGAGAGGTTAAAAAAAACAAACATGTGGTCATCTGTGAATCAACATCTGAGTTCTGTCCTGTTGGGGGAAAAGTTTCTTCTGGACCTAAAACAGACTTAAATATGCTAAAATTGTCTCTCAGACCTCTTAATCTAAGGAGTGCATCTGAGCATAGAAATAGCCATAAGAGTTACATGTATTTCATGAGATCTACTTTTTACACCACTGGTCTAGATCCAGGTCTACTTTTGGACCTCATCATATTTGGCAGATTCCACACCCTTCGCCCAATGCAGCCACCATGGAGCCCACTAGATCTCATCACATAATGCACAACTACTTTGTGGGACTCTGTGATGGCTCTGTCAGCTAAGTGTTCTACAGCGGGGAATTCTGAACACAGGAGACTACCTGTGTTCAGATTGGAAATCATGGGGAGAGTGCGGGAGTACGCTGGAAAGGTACACTTTACTGCATGTAATGGGCAAGCAGGTGATGTGGGCGACAGATTCGCCCTGCTACCCCACTATTTGCCCCACTATTTGTCCCACTGCCCTATGGATCCCCCTGCTATCTCATCAAGGACCTCCATGTGATACTGTCCAAAATGACATATTTTGGGTTGTGAGTATCATTGTTCATCTTCCCCTTTAAAAGGTAATATTTACTATATGGATGGAGGGAGAAACTATTCATTTTTATTTACTGCAAATAAAAATAAAAGAGAATATTCTACAATACAGCATTATGCAAGTGTTTTTAATAATAACTGCATTTGGAAGTGTTTGTGGAAATTGTGTGGTCTCAAGTATCTTCACAAGTCTGAATATGAATATGCTGCTGCTCAGTCGTTTAGTCGTCTCCGACTCTTCGTGACCTCATGGACCAGTCCACACCAGAGCTCCCTGTCGGCCGTCACCGCCCCCAGTTCCTTCAAGGTCAAGCCAGTCACTTCAAGGATACCATCCATCCATCTTGACCTTGGTCGGCCTCTCTTCCTTTTTCCTTCCATTTCCCCCAGCATATGAATATAGTATTTCTGTATTTTAATGCACTGGAGATGAGAGAATCTCTGTTACCTCTTTGGTAACAAGTATCAAAAAAGTTAGTTTTGTGTAGCAATTGATGATCTATAGAGATAACACTACAATGCATTTATTTAAAGAATTTTTATGCCACACTATATTCCCAAAAGGCTGTCAGCATTCGTTATAAAAATCAGTGCTAAAAATTGTTATTACCCTGAGATTTACATTTTAAAGAGATGTTAAACAATGAGGGATGGGTTGAGAGTGAATTGAGGGAAATGTGTTTTTTAAAATCCTATAGTAGGTGGGTTCTTATAAAACTGCATAGTATTGACTGCTTAGCTGTTAATGTTGATGTTAAGGAAAAGTGTCATTTGCTGATTAAGAAATAGACAAATATATTGTAAGCTATAGAGTTCTTCTCCAAGTTGAAAGGCTTCTAATCAAAATTAGAAGAAACAAATTAAGTGTTCGTTTCTCTCCATATCAAGGCATAACTAAAAATTATTTAAATAAATGTCCAGACCCAATTTGGTGTCTCCGTATAAAATGACATAAAAGCAGAAATTATTGAAGTCAGAGGGATGCCTCTTCCTTGAAGGACTAAGAAGCAAAAAAGAGACTCAGTACCTCTCTTCCTTATAGTTTCTCATGTGTAAATGCTACTCTTATTTTAGTCTGATTTGTGTGAGGGCCGAAGAAGGTTTGAATATAACATAATGTGGCTCTTCTTTTGCCCTTCTCCCTCTCCTTGGCTTTTCTGCCAGTAGATCTTAGCCAACAGAACGGTGTACTAACAGATGGTTGAAATCAGATTGAGCCCCCAGTGGTACAATGGATTAAACCCTTGTGTCAGCAGAACTGCTGACTGAAAGGTCAGAGGTTCGAATCCGGGGAGAGTGGGTGAGCTCCCTCTGTCAGCTCCAACTCCCCATGCAGGGACATGAGAGAAGCCTTCCACAAGGATGGTAAAACATCAAAACATTTGGGCATCCCCTGGGCAATGTCCTTGCAGAAGGCCAATTCTCTCACACTAGAAGCGACTTGCAGTTTCTCAAGTCACTTCTGACATGGAAAAAAAGATGGTTGGTGGTACTTGTGCCTAATCTTAATCCTGCCAACCCATTTATCTTTTAATTAAGACTGCACTTCCCATCTTGAACTGGCTCTTCCACAAGTGTTGTTCTTCTGCATTAGAAGAATCCACTTGTTCCCTGCACTGTACTTCTATTTCAGTATAATCACACACAAGCTCATAAAATAATAAACTAGTACCACCAACTGACTAAGCTAGTTTCAAATAACAAAATTAAATAATACAACAATTTACCCAAGCTTTTATGACAGCTTTGTTCCATCTTCAGGTTAGCTACACTAGGAAAGGGAAAAATAACATAAATATTTTAATCAGTGTGTTACTGGAACAAATCTGGTGAGATAGTACACTAATCAGTGTTTATTTAGCAGATAAAATTTTAGGAGAGCTGCCATATTGTCTGTTGCTGCAAAAACTGCAAAGAAGCCTGTGACATCTTAGAAAAATAGCCAGAGTGAGCTTTCATAGGGACAGCAAACTGAGAAACTGACTCAGAATAAAACTTTTATTCAATAATGTAAATTATACTTTAAAAGGTTAAATTGATTAATTTTATCACACCACTCACTAATTGCTAATCACTTATCACACTAAAACCTTTTCATTGATTGCATAGATTGGCTCTCTCCCTCAATTAGTCATGGCTCTGTAACTTCCCTTGCAACCCCTCCAAAACTGATTTTTCCTGCTTCTGTTGACTGCAAAACAATGATGGATTGGGTCCAGATTAAGCTAATTGTGCTATACTCCCATGGAAATTAATGAGTCTTAAATTAGCCCTGATCCCATTATTTTGAATACAAGGGTGGCAGCATTCAGCTTCAAAGAAGCTTTTTCTCCTGTACCGAAAGGAATGCCACTTTGAATATGCATAAGTGTCATCCAAGAATAAGTAGTTTTATGAGGACTATTATTCATTTTTAAATAACTGATCAAAATTTGATATAATGTTGTGTGTGAGATATGTCATGCAAACTGTCCATTACCCTGCAAGAGTTGGGTATCCTAGATAGGTATTCATCTATGTTCAATTTCTTGAACTGGAATGCCTTGCAAATTTATTTATACGTGGTATATTTTTTGCGAGTTTGTGATCGTACTATAGTCATATCTTGCACCATACACACATCCACACACAGAGTATGCCCACCATCTTCACTTTCCCCTTAATGCATCAGATGATTCAGCCTCTTTTGTGTCTGAACTCATGCCATGATGTCTTATTAGTTTTTCCGGTGGCACAATATTGTTAATTTAGCAAAGGCATTGTAAGTTTGTGTTCTTAAAAACATTTTATACTTAAAATTAGTTCTTCAATAGTTAACTGAGTTTAATTTCCTCTTGAGAATTTCAGCAATTATGCCCTATCTAAAATAGAGTTTTAAAGAGCAAAAAAAAAAAAAAACCTCAATAGTATTTAATTGGACAATTCATGCTTTGAATCTTCAAAATATTATCCAGAGGCCATTGATTCTCGGAAGTCAGGAGTTCTGATCTTACTTGAATCATATTGACTTTAACTAATTTTTTGTGAATGAGCTCTATTGCGTTTATCAGTAACCCCTCATATTTTTTTAAAGGAAGGGCTCCAGTACAGTGGGCCCTTGCTATCCACGGAGGTTTCGTTCCAGGACCTTCTCTGGGTACCTAAATCCGTGGATGCTCAAGTCCCATTATATACAATGGTATATTAAAAGGGTGTCTCTTACATATAGCAAAATGGCAAAAAGCAAGTTTTGCTTTTTGGAACTATTTGTGGTTGAATTCACAAATGCATATCTGTGGATATGGCTGGCTGGATGTATTTATGTATGAACACGTTTTTTGTAAGAGCACCATTGTTTTAAACAATAAGATTATTGTCCTTAGATATGGATCCAGGTTAAAATTATAATACAGTATTGTCTAAATTTGATTATCTCTGTTTATATACATCAGAATCTGTTTTTGGTGGTCTACCCCCCCCCCGCCCCCCCCCCCCCAAACAGCAAGAAAAAGATTGTGAAGACAGATATTACACTTTTCAGGCTGTTGGGATAAAGTTTAGTGGTGTTTGTATTGCTAAGCTGTGCCGGAGCATAATGTGAAATGTTAGCTTCGAATTACTTTCTTTAGATCACATAACTTTTCATTTTCAGTGCCTACATGCAAGTCAAGTGAAAAGCAGGCCACGTCAGTAGGTTTTCAAAAACTGGAGCAAACATAGTCAGAAGAAAGAGTCATTTCTGTCTTCTAAGGATTCATTTGGGAGGCCCTGAGGGAGTTTGAGCTGGAGGTGGGAAGCAAAACTAAAGTCATTGTGTGGAGGAAGAAGTTGCACTCTTCCTGTTTTGACAGGAAATGGAGACAAATGTGCTTCCTGACCACTTGTTCAGTAGGGAATGAAATATTCTCTGACCTTTACCTTATGGACATTTTAGCTTTGTTTCAAGTAATAAACATGTTTTCAACCCAAACATGTATTTGTATTTGCCAAAGGAGTCTTACTATAATGCAGCCAAAACATCCAGCTTATTGTTTATTATTGTGCACCATGCAAAATCATACACAGTGCCTGTATAATACTGGATAAAATAAATAAAGAGAGAGAGAGTGCAAAGGATATATAGCAAATAAAATGTTTTTCTTAGAACATCATATTTTATGTTTCTGGTACTCTTCCGTAAACAATTCGCATTCAGTCCTGCATTCTTCTTGACCACCTTTCCCATTCAAGCACAAAAAATAGCATGCTGGCATGTTGTAAAGTTTCTGTGCAAATATATGAAGTGAAAGAAAATGACAAAATGTACCCTAAGCGCTCACATTGTGATGCAAAGCTGCTGTTTTAGTTCATTTCCATCTATCCAACATGTAGAGAGAAAGAACAGTGTTAGAATATGTGAGAAAAGCAATGCTGTATCCTGCCAAAATGTATACTTTTTCAGTTTTTGGAACACCAGTTAATTATCATTGAGCTAAACCTTCCTGCTCTTATTTCTGAAGGCAATGTCATAACAGAAGCCAACAATCCTGTATCTGAAAAATTAAGAAATTGCTTCTTGAAAAGTTTGGTTAACTCTTTCCTCTTTTCTCGGTTACTATTCTCACAAAAAAATAGAAGAAAAAGAATGAGGAGTATTGGAATCATAACCAGGATGTTCTAAACAAAAAAAACCCCTCTATTTACTCATCCATCTCTTATTTGACATATTTATTATTAAACCTATTCATGTTTACTGAAATCAGTATTGCATAATCAACATACACCTTAATATTTCCAATTTAAATGACCTTCCTTTTGCCCCAGGGAGACAATGGAATATGTTGTACATTGCATCCACAGCTTTGGAGCATCTTTCTAGTAGTACTTTCTACCACCGTTGTGGATGAGTGTGCTTATGTGAAGGACAATGGTTTCCTTTGCAACCTCTCTCTGTGCTGTCTTGTCCCTGTGAATTATACTGAAGGATTATAAGAGCATAGCAGCAGGCTGATGAAGTGTCCCTGACTGCTCTTTTTAAAGGTCCTTTCATTTAGTGGGTCCTCCTGCTCGGTCACTGCACAAAGGGGGATTTGTTAAGGGAGAATCCTTTAGTGATGTTTCAGCCTGTGGTGCTGAATGTAATCGTACAGTTGGATGCAAAAGAGCCTTTGTTAGAATGAGGCTTAAAAGCGCACACACACATATGTCCCCCTCATGTGGAGATACAAGGCTCAGTGACTTTTTTATTCTTCCAAAAAACTGTGTAATTTTTTATGTAATACTAATTTTATATAAGTCTCTTGGATGCTGTCCTAGCAAAAACACTCAAAAATTTTGTGACTTGGAATAAAGAACCCTTTTGCACTGAAATAGCTAGAAATATGAAAGAAATGGAGAAAGAGTAATGAATTGAGTCCGGATAGTATTTTTTGCCTATAGATCTCATTGTAAACAATGGGAAATACTAGTCATGATTAACATGACCCACTGATTTAAGTGGGAACCAAGTACTGTATCTAATATTTGAAACCAATTGAATACTTTAAGAAGTTTTGAAAACAGCATTTAACAGTACTACTCTGTTAAATTTCTTCTTCGGGTTTCATGATTATGAAATCATTTTTAAATCAAGAAAGGTTATGTAGCATATATTAAATAAACACAGTTTATCTAAATAAATACAGAGCTATCCTGGCTTCACACTGTATGATGCAAAAGAATGGAAAGGTCACAGTAAGTCTTTTGTCCTGCTATATCCTTGGCGGAAACCAACACTGTTATTATGGGATGGTCAAAATTATTCTGCCAGTTTCTTACATTTTTAAAAGAGAGACAGGAATAGTCTGGGGAAAAGGAGGGAGGGGAGGGACAACAACAACAACATGATGCCCTATATCATCACTATCACCACAAAAGTGGGTGATGTCACTGGGAGATTTGTGGCGTTTACCTTTCACCAGTAATTTTTGCTCCTACATGGAGCCATTTACAGCTAGGAGTGGTGCAGTCTTTCAGCTATAATTTTAGATAATAATAAACAATGGCTAAGTGTTGTTCTTTTTTTTGCTACCACAAATTGTCAGGATAGCTTTTAGGTGGAAGAAGATGGTTTTGTCATGTTCTGCAAAGTTCCATTATATGTGAGGACCTGTTTCGAAAATGGTCAAACTTCATTCACTACAAATGAGAATGTGAGTGCCTCCCTGTCTCCAATTAACATACAAACAGGGTCGTCATTGTAGGTTATATACAGTGTTTGTGTTTCATCCTGCAGTCAACCTTTTCACGTTCACGAGAACTGTCTTCCACTGATGGTTCACAGGATCACTCAAGCTTCTGTTTGCCTGGGCTGATGTTCACCAGCGCGACTGTGGCAAAAAAAACCATGAAAGCTGCATGTATATATTGAGCTGCCTTGAGCAAAGGAGCTCAGGCAGTTATCACCTCAGTAGTTTAAAATGCTATGAGTGCACTGCCTACAAAGAGGCCATATGTACTTAGTTCAGTACATAAGGCATTGCATTGGTTAGCTTTCCCATGTCTAGCATGTGGCCAGACATTAACCAAATAATGCCTCATCAGCAACGGGCCATGACCTCTTTGGTCACCAGATTCTGATGCAGAAGTCTTTACAGACAGTACTGGTTCTGTGGGCTGGGGGTTGGAGAATGCATATTGACACTAGAAAGATCTAATCTGTTGTTGGACCATTTTCTCATCGAGTTCTCCTCTTCCTCCTCCCCTTAATAACTTTAGTTTTGCTTCCTCCCTCCTTGCTTTAATGCAATAAAACAAAACAGTCTGGGTAGCCATGAAGACATGTCACAGATAGTTTAGGGAAAACTTCAAGTTCCTACAACTTTTCAAATTCAAGTTCTCCCTCTTCTGCTCTTCCTCTTTCAGGTTCCAAGCATGTACCTGCAAACACAGCTATGCATTTGGAACCAGGCAGGAAAAAATGAGTAAGGGAAAATTTGGTATAGAAAAGTTATAGGTGGGAGGGGAAATTTTATCTATTTCCACTGCTGTTTCTCAGCTTCCAATTGCCTCTTCTGGTTTAATCTCTTTTTTTAAAGGCATACAGGTTCTTTTATAGCTATTTCTATGCCACATAGAGCTAGTTCTTTATTTGAGGGGATTTACTTTCATTCACATAATGCTATTTCAGTTGTAGTATTAAAAGTCTAAAGGTGAATTCTTAGCTAGCTAAAGTCTGAAGTGATAAATGCAATAATTGATGGATGATGTGAACATGCTCTGAATGTTCCAGAGCTAGTGGACTGTGAAGTTTCAGCTGTCTTTTCTGTTTCTCTGTGCCTAGTGGCATGACAGGACAAATTTCTATCTTGGGACACAGCTGAAAGTCACTAGTGCTCGACATACTTGTTGGTTATCTGGCACGAAGTTGGCTGTTCATATGCCTATAGGAGGAAGTGATTACACTCACCATAGTTGCAGCATCTTGTTGTTACTTGGATCCTTTTGACTGCACAAAGAGTTTTTATGTCAGTGCCAGATGTTTGGAGAAACACCTATTTCTTATGTGGAAAATCTGAACGAAATTCTGAGGATTTGAGTGGAAAGTCATGCTAGACAATGTAACTGTTGTTATGGTAGTCAGCACATGGAAGCGTTCTGCCTCAAGCAAAATATATAATGTGTAAACTGGTTTTACTTTTGAATTCTGGAATAAGTGCTTCCTCCTTTTTCCTTAGCATAGCCTTTTTAAGTGCACCAAATATATAGGACTATATAACTATATATAGTCCTCTATATTTTAGAAATGTGAGTTTAAGCAGAGATAGAACAGGAAAGATCTAGTTAAGCAAACAACTAGTAAGTCCTCAGTTGAATGTGTGCTCTCCATTTGAAAGGGTAGACCTCTGCCTCATCTCCCCACTTTTTGCTTGTTCTCTCAAATATTCATTCCTGGGAAGTGGGAATCATGTTTTTCAAATCCACTATGCACTCATTTCCTTAACTCAGAATATCTGAACAAGTTGTCCAGGAACACCTGGCCACTCTAAACGAATTCAAGTTGCCAGGGCCAGATCAACTACATCCAAGAGTACTGAAGGAACTAGCGGAAGTTATTTCAGAACCACTGGCGATCATATTTGAGAGTTCTTGGAGAACGGGAGAAGTCCCAGCAGATTGGAGGAGGGCAAATGTGGTCCCTATCTTCAAGAAGGGAAAAAAGAACGACCCAAACAATTACCGTCTGGTCAGCCTCACGTCGATACCAGGCAAGATTCTGGAAAAGATCATTAAGGAAGTGGTCTGCGAACACTTAGAAACAGATGCAGTCATTGCTAATAGTCAACACGGATTTACCAAAAACAAGTCATGCCAGACTAATCTGATCTCTTTTTTCGACAGAGTTACGAGTTGGGTCGATACAGGGAATGCCGTAGATGTAGCGTACCTGGATTTCAGTAAGGCCTTCGACAAAGTCCCCCACGACCTTCTGGCAAACAAACTAGTAAAATGTGGGCTAGACAAAACTACAGTTAGGTGGATCTGTAATTGGCTAAGCGAACGAACCCAAAGGGTGCTCACCAATGCGTCGTCTTCATCTTGGAAAGAAGTCACGAGTGGAGTGCCGCAGGGTTCTGTCCTGGGCCCGGTTCTGTTCAACATCTTTGTTAATGACTTAGACGAAGGGTTAGAAGGCACGATCATCAAGTTTGCAGATGACACCAAACTGGGAGGGATAGCCAACACTCCAGAAGAAAGGAGCAGAATTCAAAACGATCTTGACAGACTAGAGAGATGGGCCGAAACTAACAAAATGAAGTTCAACAGGGACAAATGCAAGATACTTCACTTCGGCAGAAGAAATGGAAATCAAAGATACAGAATGGGGGACACCTGGCTAGACAGCAGTACATGTGAAAAAGATCTTGGAGTCCAACAAGTTAAACATGAGCCAGCAATGTGATGCGGCTGCTAAGAAAGCCAACGGGATTTTGGCCTGCATCAATAGGGGAATAGCGTCTAGATCCAGGGAAGTCATGCTACCCCTCTATTCTGCCTTGGTCAGACCACACCTGGAATACTGTGTCCAATTTTGGGCACCGCAGTTGAAGGGAGATGTTGACAAGCTGGAAAGCGTCCAGAGGAGGGCGACTAAAATGATTAAGTGTGATGAACCATGGGCCTTGTAGTCCTGCTCAGGACATTGTAATCCCTGATGAAGATGAAAACTTGGGTTTTTTACCTTCCCAGTCTGAACTGGATTCCTCTCAGCCAGATCCTTCCCAGGCAGATCTGGAAACCTTGCACCTGCAAGAAAGTTGTGCCCCAGAAGTATGTCAAACAACCCCAGAGCCTACTTCTCCCGTGTTCTTGCGCCGGGAGTTTTGTAAACAACAGAGAAGTTTGGATTCAGCTTCGCGCAGGAGTGCGAGGATAGCAGCTAAGAATGTTGCCAATTAACATTGGTTCTCGTGAGAATCTTTAAGGAGTTTAACATCTGGTCTCAGAGTTTAGCTTTCGTTTCTGATTCCCAGAGAACCGCTTTGGTGAGAAAGTTGGACTCTATATAGGTGTTTTGCCCGCGTAGCAACTTCGCGGAGTCAATTCGTCAGCCTACGGAGCGAGTTGTGTCTGGACAGCGCGCTCCGATTCAAGCCTCGCTTCAGCTCAAGCCTTGCCTTGCTATCCAGCCTTCGCCTTGCTTCCCAGCCTTTGTTTACCTACGGACTTTGCCTTGTTTCCCAGGACTAATCCTTGCCTTGTTTCACGGATTTTACCAAGTTATTCCACGGACCTTGTTCTTGTTCTTAGTTACCTTGTTCCACGTTCAAGCCTTGTTTCAAGTATCAAGTTATTTCCTAGCCACGCTCAAGTTTTATGGACTAAGGACCTTGTCATCTCCCCTCACTTTGCTTGGCAAAGTGAGTGTTTCGGTTATTGGATTACAACTTTGGACCATAATATTTCTTATTGGACATTGCTTTTTTGGACTAATTCTGACCTTTCCTGAAGGGTCTAATTCTGGACTATTTTCTATACTTGTTTTTATTAACTT
The DNA here is from genome assembly GCF_035594765.1 of Anolis carolinensis. Classification (NCBI taxonomy): domain Eukaryota; kingdom Metazoa; phylum Chordata; class Lepidosauria; order Squamata; family Anolidae; genus Anolis; species Anolis carolinensis. The sequence goes on from NC_085842.1 coordinate 281,174,967, forward strand.
TATATATTCCTTCAATAAAGATATTAGTTAGATTCTGGCCTCTGTGTATGGTTATTGGTGCCTCTGCCGCCTGGGTCGTGACATTAAGGGTCTGGAGAACAAGCCCTATGAGGAGAGGCTTAAAGAACTGGGCATGTTTAGCCTGCAGAAGAGAAGGCTGAGAGGAGACATGATAGCCATGTACAAATATGTGAGGGGAAGCCATAGGGAGGAGGGAGCAAGCTTGTTTTCTGCTGCCCTGCAGACTAGGACACGGAACAATGGCTTCAAACTACAGGAAAGGAGATTCCACCTGAACATCAGGAAGAACTTCCTCACTGTGAGGGCTGTTCGGCAGTGGAACTCTCTCCCCCAGACTGTGGTGGAGGCTCCTTCTTTGGAGGCTTTTAAACAGAGGCTGGATGGCCATCTGTCGGGGGTGCTTTGAATGCAATTTCCTGCTTCTTGGCAGGGGGTTGGACTAGATGGCCCATGAGGTCTCTTCCAACTCTACTATTCTATGATTCTATGATTCAAAGATGTACACCTCTTTTTGATTACTCTGTACTTTTTAAAAATGTAAGTGGTAGAATAGCATAATGTAGAAATGCTTGAACATAGTTAGGGAAGAGGCAGTGATTTTCACTGCAGACACACTAGTTGTTTCCAGACTCCTTCCTCTCCTGTGAGTTCAATGCCCAGCTTGAAGTCCCCAGCTCTGCCTCTTGAATATTTCCAAGGAAGTTTCCTTGTTGTATGGACTGTTCATGCAAAGTAGATTCTGCAAGTCTCTACATGTTTTTCAGATATTTTGAAAACTGGTTTTCAGGTACTCTTAGACCAGAGCTTTCCAAACATTCCATGTTGATGACACACTTCTTAGACAGACATGCTTCATTTCATGACACAGTAATTCAGTTTTACTGGTAAACCGGCGGTTAAATTAATCCCTTATAAGAGATACATAATACATAAATTGTAAAAATGAAATATATGATGACACAATATATTTCATACAATCTTTCATTTATATATTTTAAAATATATGATTTGCAAGAGAATAACAGTAGTATCAGGCAAAGATAATAACAGCAGTATCAATCAACGTACCATAGCCATTTCCAGCTTGTTCTTCTTAATTAATAATGTTTGCCATTTTGACCATACTCTTATGTTGTTTGGCTGATTAGGTCCTGGTTTTCCCATGGGTCCTTGGTCCTATGAAATGTCATGTGAAATGTTGGAGATAATGCACAGAATTAATATCCATGGATTCAACCATCCATGGCTCCAAAATATCCCCCCCCCCAAAAAAAAAAAAATCCAAAAAGCAGACATTGATATAAGGGGCACCATTTTACTATGCCATTGTATATAATTTTAGTATCCACAAAAGGTCCTGGAACCAAGCCCCAGCAGATATCAAGGGCGCACTGTATTTTTAAAGTGGGACAGCTAAGGATGAATAAGGACTGTGCCTGCCAAGTTGAGACAGTTAGGGGGCATGTAATATGGCATTTTTCTATCTGCTGATTATTTCAGTAAATAATATTTTCTTTCATGAGTACAAACTTAGATATTTGGGAATCAATATAACTTGGGACTAAAACAAAGAGATATAATGTTTAAATAATTTAAATATTTATTTATTTTGTTGTCTTTCCTACTCAGCAGATTTGCTGAGCTAAACATCATGTCTGCTATCTCAATCAATGCTTGTCTGCTCATTCTGATTAGTAGGATGCTAATAGAGCAGACTGAGGACTAATTGTATAGTTATTAAAATGCAATTTTTAAAAAACAATATATTACTCATATACATTAAACAATAATATATTTCTATTTAATGTATGAATAATGCAAAAGAAATTTCATTCTTAAATACCTTTCACATATAATTTCTATAATTTCTGATGTTCCTAAACTTCCAGCCATCACTAAAAGATTTGATTGTATGACAGGTTATTGTAAAAGTATGAGATGTTAATCATTTATGATGATATTGTGCTAAGTGGAGAGAAAAAAACAGTGACTTTTTAGCAATAAGTGCCGTATTTTAAAAGAATGCTGAAATTTCTCTTTCCCTGTGGAAACGGTGATGTATAAACCCAGTTCTTTTCACTCTGAGTGAACAATGGAAACGTAGTTACATAAAGCATTCAGGGCAGATGTTAATGAATCAAATTCTGAGCAATTAGGATTACATTTCAAATTTTTACAAAGTAAACTCTTAGTCTTCCATTATTATCGTTTGCAAAGTATTGGAAAGAAATCATTTGAAATGGTCTGGGACGAGCCATATGAAAATTAGTATGTGCTGGGTAGTATATTTATGTGGTCTCCCTAAATGTTCGGGAGCACCTCACTGTAAACACAAACAGTGGTCTTAAAGATATTTTTATCCCAAAGTGTACTTTGATGGTGAGAAGCTGTAGCATGTTAAATACTGAGGTTTTTCTGCAACAGAAACCATACTATATACAGACACTCCTCCTCCAGTACTGTGGTCTGTAAGTCTGCTTGAAAATAGCTTTTTCTACAGCACCGTATGTGGGGTTCGTGCATCCTACCCATCCTATGTCCTAGATTGCTTAACCTCTACTGAAAAGGGAAAAGATTAGTGATGTACTCAGGTCACTTGAAAACGTATTGCCATTTCCTACAAAACAAGAAACCATATTGAAAAAGCTTTAAATAATCCAGTGATTCCAGAGCAGACTATACACATACGTGTGCATGTACACTTGTGTATTTGAACCATTCTAGTGGGGCTAGCCAGTTTTACTTCAGGAGTTTGGCTTCTTTTTGAAGGTAGATGGTCCATAATCAAGATCAATTAATACGGATTTTTGAATCATTTATACCATGCTTTTGCAATTTTGTCCTCCCAACCCTGCTCTATGCCTGCGAAACGTGGACGATCTACAGACGTCACACTCAACTCCTGGAGCGTTTCCATCAGTGTTGCCTCTGAAAAATCCTGCAAATCTCTTGGGAAGACAGGCGGACAAATGTCAGCGTGCTGGAAGAAGCAAAGACAACCAGCATTGAAGCGATGCTCCTACGCCATCAACTCCGCTGGACTGGCCACATTGTCCGAATGCCCGATCACCGTCTCCCAAAGCAGCTGCTCTACTCCGAACTCAAGAACGGGAAACGTAATGTTGGTGGGCAGGAAAAGAGATTTAAAGATGGGCTTAAAGCCAACCTTAAAAACGGTGGCATAGACAATGAGAACTGGGAAGCCCTGGCCCTTGAGCGCTCTAATTGCAGCAGAGTTCGAAGAGGCACAAATGGAGGGCTTAAGGGAGAAACGTGCCAAGAGGAAGGAGCGTCAAGCCAACCCTGACCGGGACCACCTGGGGGAGAACATGCAGATCAAGAATAGGTCTCTTCAGCCATCTATGGACACCCCCCCCCCCCAAGATGGAAGACAATCGTCCTCGAACTATGAGGGATTGCCTAAGCAAGCTTTTGCAATATAGTGATTAAATCATTATAGAAGGACAAGGCATTTCCTATCCTATTCTGTCAATTAGTGCAACGAGATTTATAATCAGTCGGGTTTCAGTTGGAAGATCAAGTCCCAAAGATGGTTCATGCTTAAGTGGATTACACTGAAGAAAACCCCAACATCTTTTTTTTTTCACTACTGTTGGAAGAAAAAAAGATGCAAAAGAGAAACAAGACTCAGTTTTCATGTGGAGAAGCGTTTCTCCTGCATCTTCTCTCTTCTACACATCTGTCTGTCAAAGGTTCAGCAGCTACCCCACTTGCATCCAGACATTTCAGAGAGAGAGATAAAAGAAAGCATATTCTACACATACAGAAACTCCATTTTAACTGGATTAGGGTGGAATTAAAGGTAGGCTGTGATTCTGATATGTTTGAAGATGGCCTTTCTAATCTGTAATAAAGAATATGAAGGGTCATAATTCTTCTAGACTGAAAGAATGAGAGGGATGGGATTCCTTGGATTATCGTCCAGTACAACCAGTGGCAGAGACTTTACCTTCCCTTGATCCCTGAGCTTTTCTGTAATTGAAGGTACGGAGATATAATAGAATGAATGATAGGCAATTACCATGGGGACATATTAGTTTTTCCTTGTTTCGTCTACCCCAGCAATCCCCATCATTTTGAAGCACAATATTTATCTGTTTGGCCACTTAGAGATGGAGACCAAAGTTCTCCTGAATACACTATGAATAATCTTTGCTTTAGCACATTCTAGCAGCTACAGGGACTTTGTTGGAATAGTATAATTCATATCCATGTAATGTATTTGTGTGACTCTTCAAAAAGATTTGGGGAAACCCCTTGGAACTAAGGAAATAGAAAGCAAGATTTGTGGAGAAAAACAGTTCAGTTGGAAATCATTGATGTTGTTTTCTAGTGTTCTATGAATGAAATGGAATGGAGAATCAGTTATTGAGGTAGGACAGAGATGTAAGCAAATGGATACTGGTTTCATTAAGACCTAACATATTTCCAAAGAGATCTGTTGAAACGAGGTACTTCACACTAGGAACTTACTGTCACTGATATCAATTATTCCAACATATTCTCACATCATATCCTCCTGGACTTGAATACTGCTGTATGCATTTTAGCTTATAGTTCATAGTTATCATATAATGTGGCCCCAAAGATTTGTGGAATAAAATGAACCCCTTACCTAATGGCTGGAAGCTGCATTAAATCCAACTATTTTGCATCAAGTAAATAGTAGATCTGTCTGCCTCGAAAAGCAGGAAGGGGGGGGGGATAAAATGCAGTTGCAATCTATGAAACTGACTTGCAAAAAAAATATTAAGTTTAGATTTGTGGTGCACTTCTTTGGGAAAATATATTTTTGTAATGGAAAAAAAGATTGACATGGTGGCATTATGGAAAATAAATGTGCAGAGAATTGGCAACCAGCCGTGTTTCTTTGAAATGGACTAGATGGTGGGATTAGACAGACTTAATGTCACGTTTCCCATGGCCTGACCAGCCGAGATTTCATGGCAGGCTGGGCTTGCAGTTAGCATTAGCCTGCATTAGGCAGGTAAGAAGATAAAACAACAGCTTTATGAGCAATGTACATTGGAGTACTTTGTGCCTTGAAGAGAGATCTGTGCAAAGAGATAGTTTGCCTTATACCATTAAAGAGCTGATATTAGCAGTGAACTAATTAAATTGCTTTATACTATGTGTACTGTTGTCCAAGTCATAGTACCATATAAGCTTCACAGCACTATGTACATAGTTTTGCTTTGGCTACTAAGTGGTTTCAAATCCAGGAGTGCTCATTATTCACAAGCAGTACTATATAGGGAAAAGGTGCCATTGGTGCACTGACATTGAGAGCTAGTGTAGGTGATTAAAGCATTGGACTGGGAATTGAGATGGAATCCTCACTGAGCTATGAAATCACTGGATGACATGGGGTCAATTATTCGCTCTCAGCCTGACTTACCTTACAATGTTGTGTGGAGCCTAAAACACTGAGATGAAAAGCCATGCAGTACCACCTTTGTTTTCGCTCGCTAAAGACAAAATGAGATATAAACTTAACAAATAAATAAAATTCAGAAGCTGGAATCCTGTTGGTGACTTACAAAGGCTACATTCAGTTTGCAACCTGGCCCCCCTCCATAGTTGCCTTTCTATTGGTTGGCTCTGAGTGTATGTGTGTATGTTCCAGCACCAAGAAGCTAAGGGAAGGGCTCAGAGAGAGAACTAGGTTGTGTCTCATTTAACATTTCCCTATACTAGTAGTATTGTGATATAGGATATGCCCTATCCTTGTTTTTGGAGATGGGCTTATAACATGAAGATTCTAAATCTTAGGGTGCTTAGTTTTATTTGAGCACTATCAGTTTAAACCAGACAGCAAAGTTATCTAGTTTGGATGTACAGATCATCCTTGCACTGAGTATCCATGATAAAGTTGTCTAGTAAAACCTCAGATATAATATTGTCTGATAAACATTAAACTTGAAGTTGTCTACTGAAGCCTTGAACATTTTAACACATAACGAATTGCAGTTGTCATATATCTTTCATGGGCACTGCTGCCATGTATTCCACTGAGTAAACCGTGTGTATCCACTGCTGTGATGACTGTGTTTTCTGTACATGCATACAAAATGGAGTTTGAGAAATCATCCCCACAAGGGATCCTTGTATTTATGAATAGAATCCCAGTCTGTTAAGAGAACCACATCAAACTTAATAATAAAAGATAATATTCTTTTATCCTGTCTTGATCATTTTGCTCAATGTTTTTAGCTTATCATAACAAGTAAATTATTATCCTTGTGCTTGTTTTCATCATCCTGGGGAGATATGGAAAGAGGGAGGAAAGTCTGGAAGGGCAATAATAGAAGAGATGTATATGTTTGTAGGATAAAAACCCTCGTTCCATTTTAATTTACTATTGCGCTTCAGTGTAGAAATCTGCAAAAGTAATTGGTTTCTTGGTGAATACGTTACCTTCTTCCTTCTTAATTAATCCCCTGCTGACACTGAATGGCATGAAGTGAAATGAACTTTGAGTATTATCATTTGTATTGCTGATGAATTTGTAAAGCCCAAAGAGACAATGACACGAATGAAAGGGACATTTTAGTGGCAAGGCACATATCCAATAGGAATATTAGGATATGTGTCATATCATTAGCACTCCAATCAGGATAAAAGAATCAGCAGCTTTTCTGTGGTGGCCCCATACTTAAGTTTGAGATTGCTTTTAATTGAATGTGGGATTGTTTTATACTGTGTCATTTTTATTTGGTATTGTATCTAGAATATAATAGTATAGCTTTATTGTCATTGTATATTCCAAATATTTTGTGGTGTTTAATGAAGTGTGCTGTTTTATATTTTGTTAACAATTGTATTACAGTGTTGTAACTTGTTCTGTGCAGTCTTCAAGAAACTTCACCTTTAAGGACTGCAGACATATGTAACAAATAAATGAATAAATGATGAGCAAAAGCATTGTTTTACCTCTTTCCTGAATTTGCAAAAATCAAGAACTTATAGCAACTATAAAGCAATACCTCATGAAAAGCCAGAAATAGACCTGATGTCTGCCTTTGTTTTTAATTTTTAGGTGACATTTACGAAGAGGAAATTTGGGTTAATGAAGAAGGCTTATGAGTTGAGTGTTCTGTGTGACTGTGAGATTGCTCTAATAATCTTCAATAGCACCAACAAACTGTTCCAGTATGCCAGCACTGATATGGACAAGGTGTTGCTGAAGTATACAGAGTACAATGAGCCACACGAGAGTCGAACGAATTCAGATATTGTTGAGGTAAGAACAATCTCTTGATATTTTTTCCCTCTATACTTGCTATTCAAATCTGAAATGAACTTTTTTCTATAGTTATTACTTGAAGAATCTTTGTGCATGTTCATTCTACATATGCCAAAATATTCATTTCAAGTTCAAACTTACCAGGGTTGCTTGTTTTTCTTAATTACACTTACTTTTGATTTGCTTTGCAAAGGTTTTACTTCTTCTCTCTAATGCAGACATCTTCTCTGACTGTTTCTATACTAGCCACTAAAACCAAGACCAGTCTAGAGCATTATTTATTTACATCATTTTTACCCCCGCCTTTCTCCCCGGGGGACTCATTACATTCTGAACTGGCACCAGAGCAACCATGATGGTGGCCCCATGCACCAGGCCAAATCCTCTGCAATGCCACATCTGTATCCAGATGATCCAGCTGGGCCAAGATTGCATTACCCCTGCTATCCCATTCTCAAGTTGCTACTGCCACTTTTCTCTGGTGAACTTCCCTATAAGAGCCTGACCATTTTAGTCATATCTACTGTGATCAACAAGGAGAGTGCAGAATGACACTCTTCTTCTTCTTGATCCTATGGGTGACCCTTTCTGATCTTAGCAAACATGACTGCAATAGTCAGGCTCTCACACGAAGCATTTTGGCCTGCAAAGAGGAATGGCAGCAACACACTGATGACTAACCCCTTCCCTGTGCTGATCTCAGGGGAAGGGTGATGGTAGTGTGTGTGTGTCTGTTCACATAATACAAAACCCCAGAGTTTCCTGCAGACTTTGTTGTATTCTGTGATTTGCCTACTGTGGAACAAGGTTGGGTTAAGGGTTAAAAGGTCCAGATTTTTATCGGAAATGATAGTGTGTTCTGAAGACTATCAGCACTGGTTTTGGGGAGAAAATGTGTTTTTCACAGCCTTACATGGAATCAAATTTAAAGGCTTCCTCTTTACCACCCAAGTCATTTTTGTAATGTGGCTGCAAGTTGAGCTTACTTTATAGGTCTAGCCTGGTAGCAGGAAAAATTAAGCAAATCCTTCATACACTTTCCCAGATTATAAATAGGAGGTTAGGTTACCCATTGGAACAATTTCTAAATCTGTGTAAGTGATATGTCATTATTAAGCTAACCAAAACATTTGTGTCAGCTTTTGAAATAGCCAGATCTGTTTATCAGGTAAGCTGTTACAAAGTGCAAAGTAGCTCTGCAGGGATGAGGGCAGGGAAGGAAACAAACTGACTGACAGATTGACTTGCTATTAAAGTCATTGTGTCCTTGAGGTATTTGTTCAATATATTTTGAAATAAATATTTTGCTGCTTTGCAGAGAGTAATAGAGGAGCATTGATTCCCAGATGCTTTGTAGTTCTTGGTTGGTGTCATCGATTTACTCTGTGATCTTAAGGCAAGAAAAAGATGTAAGCAGATAGTTGAGTCACCTCAGCCAGCCTTAACGTTCTTCAACAAATACTTATTTCACTATAATGATCTCAGGGATTTCGCTGCTGATTTCAGTGGAGCCAGAATTTAAGTGCCTGTCTGCCTGGTTGCTTCCTGTGGTTCTGGCTCTATGCTTTAATGCAAATCCAGCACTGTACAAAGTAGTGTCACCAAAATAAAAAAAAAGTTTATTTTCCTCCCTGAAATGCCACCCATGTTGATACTTCGTTTGTTTCACTGTTAACTCACAGTGTTATGTAATTGCATGGGTTTTGAAAGGTTTGAAAGGTTTGGACTTTGCATTTGAGCTTTCCAAAATATTTAAGATAAATGCAAACTGATGTAATACTTTTTGTTCCTACTGAACTACTGTATGAGAAAATGTTCAAGCACAGCATTTAAAATGTAAGTTTTATTTTGGCCTTAATACTGACATTGACAATTAACTTAGAAGTACTTTTATCTTCCTCTCTCTCTCTCTTTTCTTACATATTATCTTAAAAATGAGAAAAAGTTCTGTTTGTGGAATTCATTACCATTTTTGACAGAGTTTGAAAACATTTAATGGCAAGGAACAAATTCTCACCACCCATACTGGTTGGAGAATTCTGTTATTCGTAGTCAAAAAAGTTACTTCTCCAAACTGTTTTCTGTGCCCTAGGCAAATCAGTGAAGCGATGGTGACACTCTGTCTGATATCTTTGAGCTCTCAAACATACCACTCCTTCTTGCCCATCCAGAATTTTTCTCTGGCTTGGCATGCCCTAATATGGACACCTTCACAAACGTACATCAGCTTGACATTCCCTTCCCCTGCATTTGTGTCATGGCCTTGTTAGAGATGTACTTTTTCACAAATATTTTTATGGCACTGTGAAGAAGCAGAATCATTTCCCAAAACATTAAAAAGCAAGCCTAAGGGCAAAGACCCTGAGAAAAAAGTACTCCACCCTTGGATGCTGTGATTATGTATACAGGATATAGATCTATAGTCAACATGGAAAATCTTGCAGTTTTTAGATTTTTTTTAAAAGAGACTTAGAATTCTCTGATGTGAGAACTCTAGTATAACCATATAGCTGGAGAGCTCTCTAGAAGAAAATTTTAAGTCATTTACAAGGCTACAAATTCTACAATGTTGTAGAATGGAGCCATGTCAGTTAACATGGTATCACGCTGCTGTGGTTGTGTTCTATAATCATGTAGTGTATATACGCTTTCTGTTTCATCAAAAGCCCTTCCAGACTCTTGCTTACGGAGTGGAATTATTAGCAGAACTGGGGGCTTAGTAGCTTTTACTTTCCATGGTACTTATTTTCAACTTGATTGAAATCTCCTTCTCATGACAACCAGTAGGAAATAATGGAGTTAGTTAATTCCAACCTGTGTCTAAACTTTCCTTTGTCCTGGACTGTGATCAGGAATGAGAGGGCTTTGGGACCAGGGCATCCAGATCTTCTTGTCCTCCCCGCTCTGTATTCTCCTTTTTTGCCACTCTATAAAGTCTGTTGTCCTGATTCCAGCAAAAGCAGGAATCCAATGTCAGATCTTTCCGTCAGATGTTAGAAATGTGTCAGTATCATGGAACGAGAGGTGTTCCATCCTATAGACCCTGTGACACAATCCTATGGGAATGCAGAGCTAATGGAATACCAGCTTCATTGTTATGTCTTTTGGTTTAAAGATGGATATAAAGAATGCTCACAAACTGTTGTATATTTGTGTTGTCGAAGGCTTTCATGGCCGGAATCACAGGGTTGTTGTGTGTTTTCTGGGCTGTATGGCCTGGAAAAACATATAACAACCCTGTTGTGTCTTTTAAAATTAAAAAAAAATGCTTGAAATCATCCAAAGCCATGGTCAACCACCATGGTCAACCAACATATTTTTCACATGTTCAGACTTGTTGACAAAACATTGATTTGTGTGAAATTGTTAGTTGTTTCCATAAAATTTATTATTTTCCAGGGGAAAGGTTTTCAGACCTTTCCTACGAGAGGGAGGGGAAGCCATAGCCATATTGGGAATTGCTTTCAAATATAGGAATGGTTAAGCAACATTCACAAAAAAAGATAAACAAAATGCTTTGAGTATTGCTTCTTCCCATATGGTGTACTAGCTGCTAAAATAGGTTACAAACATGAAAGGGTGTGATTTTCTATATTCAGACTGAAGTATGGAGTGCAGAGGTCATTCCAAATTCAGCTCAGTTTTGGGGTCAGAGGAAGTGGTTCAGCAGTGTGTGTGTAGGAGTCTGAAGTGAAGGGATCTTTAGCCAAAAACAATTCTTGGTGTAATTATATTATTTTACTTGGTAATTAGCATCCTTGTTGCCAGTAGAACGAATCAAGAAAACAAAAGCTGAACAGGCAGCAGCTTTGTACACAGCAAGTGACTAAAGTACTTTGTCTTGGTGCAGAATAATTTCCCTCTTTTAAAACCTTAAGCATATCAGTTATATTTTTAAAAAGCATAGCCTATTGAAATCATAGGTATAGACTTAAGGTACATCCACACTGTAGAATTAATACAGTTTGACACCACTTTAAGTGCTGTGGCTCAATAATATGGAATCATGGTAGTTGTACTTTTACAAAGTCTTTAGCCTTCTCTGCAAAAGAGAGTTGCTCCCTCACTAAACTACATCTCCCAGGATTCCATAGCATTGAGTCATGGCAATTAAAGTGGTGTCAAACTGAATTAATTCTACAGTGTGGATGCTCCCTAAACTAGCCTGCTACCTTCTCTGTGGTAGCAAACTCTAAAACGCTTGGCCAATTGCCAGTTTTGCACTAAGATTTTAGTTCCCACTTGTGATTTATATGAATCAATATATGCATTTTCATCTTCTATTTTATCCTCATCAGATTACACACAAAAAATCTAAAGGCAATTAACTACTTTTTCAAAATTCTCAAGTGAAATGGATTTGCTCTGTAAAGATTTACCATCTGGTATGTTGGCCTTTTAATCAATCTAAGATTAGGTGTTATCACTCAGTACTATCAGAGATGTTATCACTCAAGGTTTTGTTCTTTCATTTTTTTTGTCTCTCACTCATGTTTGTGATGTTTTCTATACTGTTGATACACATGCAAGCACTTCCTCTGTTGGAGCCTTCAAACATCTTGTTCTTGTTTTCTTCCCTAATTACACCCGCCTCCTCAATTCCCACCCCTAGTTATACAAAGAGTATGGTCACAAATCTTCCAGACCCTGTGCATCAGTCTTTCAGATTCTGCATTTCCATTGTCTCCCCTTCTTCACATAAATCACACTTCTCTCTGCTTTCTCAACGTAGCCCTTTTTGTTAAATCCAGTTCATCGATCTTCTACTTCTCTGTTGTCAGCAATGGCTCAAAGTTTTATTTCCTCACAAACCCACTCTTTTCTATTAAGTTGAATCCATGATTGCAATGCCACAATCCAGATTCCCTACTTTTCTCCAGCTCTTACTTTTCTCCCTTTCGGAGTTTGGAAACTACCCTTTTCACACACACACACACACACTTCACACATACACACAACCACACAAAGCCTCACTTCAAATGCTTGGATAAATACAGTAACACTACTGGATAAATACATATGTTTGTTGTTTAATGGTCAAATGTTTCTCCACCGTATTTATTTATTTATTTCCAATTATACCCTGCCTTTCTCCCAACAATGCAGCTTACAAAAATGTAAATGGAAGTTGGCTAAAATGTATATTACAAAAGTTAAAAACCATTTAATCAACAATACTATTAAAAATGATAGTTCAAAACAGTTTAAATTGCATTACAAAAATATAATTAATAATTAAAAACAAATAGCATAAAATCACATCATCCCACTATCAACACTGTTTTTATATGATTTTGAAATTAGTCAGAATCCAGCCTAAATAAGAATGTCTTAAGCTTCTGGCAGAAAGAAAAATGGGGAGGCTAATTGTGCCTCTCAGGGAATGAGAAGACTATCTCCCATGTACTAACCAGCTGTATCTGTGAAGGTGGTGGGTCCAAGAAAAAGCTCCCCCAAAGATCTTAGAACTCTAGTTACAGTTTTTGGATAGTTTGGGCTCAAGCTATCCAGGACTTCAAAAGTCAAAACTAGCACTTTGACTTCCTCCCATAAATGGAAATAATGCCTAACTGTCATTGGGTACCATTACTTATATCTTCATTTCCACAGTGATCTAGGTCTGGGTACCCAGATGTTTTTGGCCTGCAACTCCCAGAAATCCCAACCAGTTTACCAACTGTTAGGATTTCTGGGAGCTGAAGGCCAAAAACATCTGGGGACCCCAGGTTGAGAACCACTGATCTAGGTATTCATTACATAGTCTTGTCTTTCACCTATTCTTCTATTTCTTTTTGCTTCTCTGCTTACATTTCAGGGGGACACTATCCAGCTAACTAATTTTCTCACTAACTGAATAGCTATTGAGAAGTGATGAACATTTCCAGTTTGCCAACAAGGAAAACATTTTGAGATTAGAGTTTGAAAAAGTCCCAGATTAGTCTCACCATCCTGTCTGGGGGATTATGAGAGTTACAGTCCAAAATGGAGACGTTCCCAAGATCCATATGTACTGCTTTCCTACAATTGGCTATCTCCCCCCCCCCCCCCCCACTCCCCTAGATGCACTGGAAGTTGGAAGGAGTTGTAGTGCCTACCAGAGTTGAGAAGGTTGACTAGTGTGTACAAAGTTACAAAATGTACTGTGTTTGGGACAGAGCCTGGAAGTTTAGAGAATAAAATGTAGAAGGTTAGAGAGGTGGAGTTTGGTGAAGGTGAAGAAAGAGGATGGCATATAGTGATTTAAGGGATCAGAGTTCCAATGGCTCAGGATGGAGCGTGATAAAAAAGAATGAAGTTAACAGCATAATCTTGGGAGAAGAAAACTTTTTATTCTATCTCCTTCCCTACGTCAGGCCCTGAAAAGAAGGCTAACACTTAGGCAGTTGAGGTTACATTCAAATAATTACAATATCATAGCATTTCAGTGAGATAATAAGAGCTTCTAATGCAGCTCTTTGTTGCTACAGTCTGCCCCATTGAAATCAGTGGCTTGCATTCTATCTGTAGAAAATGTTACAATATGAGAACTAGCTTACTACATTAGTAGTGTGTAAAGTAGATAGTTTGTGTCCAGCTACAGAAGTGGTACATTACCTTTGAAGAAAACCTCATCTTTGTCAATTTGTCTTACTGCAGCTCTTTCGTGCTGTAGAGCCCATAGAATATCTAAGATTAGCTACCTGGTAGGAGGTTCTGCAAGTGATGAAGGTGAAGACAAAATCCCCTTTGTCAATTATTTCTAAAGGTCACAGAGCTAATGACTAGCTGAGAGGTTAATTAGATTCCAAAAGCCTTTTCATGTCAATTAAGATTTTTATCTGTATATCCACAGTAAATAAGCACCTCTCACTATTTAAAGTTGTGAACTTTTGTCCCGTTTACCCAGAGTGGACTTGAACATGTTGGACAACTGTAGACACAGAGAAGGTAGAAACATGAACTTCACAGGAGACTTGCATTTCTGTTCATATTGCTTCTTAGTATATGAAACAGAGCATACAGTGAGATGTGCAAACAGTCCCAGAAACATGTACATCTTGCATAGTTTTAAACATAATAATCAAACAAAATGGACTATGGATGAAATAGACCACTATCAGTGTATTCGGAAGAACACCATTGGACTGAATAGAGCTATTCTTCAGGAACTAGATTCTAAATTTAAGGATAATTTCAGAAATGATCGAATATAAAAGCCCTGTGAATCAGATCAAATACTATCTGGTTCAATATTCTGTTTCCAACAGTGGCTAACTAGTTGACTTTGGGAAGCTAATCTGCACACATAAGGAAAACATCCCATTTATGAACACTGGATAGGAAATGGGAAAGACCCCAAAGCAAACAAATGTAGTTTTTATATTACAATTAATGAAATGGAGAATGCCAAAACTGATTTAAGCATTGTTTGTAGAAACAATATAGGACTATGTGTTATGCTTCTAACAGAATAATGGAACATAGGAAGGATCCACCCTCAAAAATCTTCTCTGGGAGAGGGGTATTGGATGGGCTCTAGAGCATTTTAGGAGCTGAAAAGGGCTGCACTGAGAAGGCCAAGAAGCTGAAGCAGAACCTTCTGAAGACCTAGAGTTCCCCAAATGGCTCATTACATTCCTGTTCTAAGGCTCAAGCATTTTAAGCTAAGATACACTGCATTTGGGTTTACCTCTTTGCTTTCGGCCTCACTTGCCACTGCCAGAGCAACTGCCAAGAACTTTGATGAAATCAAATTCAGCTCCAAGCTAAAATGGGCTCTTCCCCCTTATGCTTTGGAAGTTTGTTCCTGAGACTTCAGTGCAATTTACATATGAATACAAAGTTGTTGTAATGCAACTTACTGATTCATTAACTGTGAAATACAAATATATGATGTGTTGTCGAAGGCTTTCATGGCCGGGATCACAGGATTGTTGTATATCTTTCAGGCTGTGTGGCCATGTTCCAGAAGTATTCTCTTCTGACGTTTCGCCCACATCTATGGCAGGCATCCTCCATGCCTCACCAACTTCTGAGGATGCCTGCCATAGATTTGGGCGAAACGTCAGGAGAGAATACTTCTGGAACATGGCCACACAACCCGAAAAACATACAACAACCCAACTATATGATGGACTAGATTATGTGTTAGCTGTTGATTCCCATGAAAATGAACAACAAATCCAGATTTTAATGCAGATGTTCTAGAGTGGCTGATTTCTAGCCTTAAAATAGGTTCAGCACTTTTTATAGCTCCTTTAAAGTTTGGACTAAAACCCAGAGCTGATCCACTGTTTCTCTGAGAAGGGACCCACCTGTTTCCACTGACTAAGCTTTAGAATCATTGAGCCAAAAGCAAATTTGCAGGTGTCTATTGGACATTTCCAACCACTGAAAAAAAAAGCTATGGAGTATATTGTTTTGGATGGCAGCCAATGTTGATTGAGCACATTTAATTTTCTCTGAAGTGTAACTGGTTTGATTTTAAGCATGCTAATAAAGTACGGAGCAAACTGGGAGTACTTCTAGGCAGGTTGCATAAGCTTTGAAGAGGAGTAAATCTGGTCAACTAGTTATGAAATCACTGTAGAAGAAAGCATAAATATGGCCTGAGGCAGTGTGCAATGAAAGAAGAGAACATGTGGCCCTGCCTATGTGGTCTTACTGCATCTCGCTTCATCAGGAGCCAACGTATCCAAAGGTCAGGAATGATGGTATGATGGCAGTAGCATTCCAACAGTATCTAGTGGTCTAACAATAGCTACACCTTCCCTAATGCATGGAAAACCTTACTGTTAACTAAGGAACACTCTCTAATATAATAGCTATTCATATGTACATTCAGTAGTGGTACAATCTGTGTATATGTGTACAGACATTGATGATCTGTTCATTTGTATCAAGATTCATAGACAGCATGTATACATATATACAATTTGCTGATCTGTACATGCCAGCAACCTCTGCACACATGTACACAGACTGTATTATTATTTTATTGTATGACACAGCAAACAAGATAGATATGCCGGATTTCGTATCACAAAATCACAAGTCGAACACTTCCCAAGTGTCTAGGACTGTGTGATGTATTTTCAGATGATGCTTGCAGATCCCAGTAGGGTGGCCTTTTGCAGTTGGAAGATCGTAATTTTGTCAATGTCTATTGTTTCCAAATGCCAGCTGAGATCTTTTGGCACGGCACCCAGTGTGCCCATCATCACCGGGACCACCTGCACTGGTTTCTGCCAGAGTCTTTGAAATTCAATCTTGAGGTCCTGATAGCATCTGAGTTTTTCCTGTTGTTTTTCGTCAATGCGACTATCACCTGGGATGGCAACATCAATGATCCAAACCTTTTTCTTTTCCACAACTGTGATGTCTGGTGTGTTGTGTTCCAGAACTTTGTCAGTCTGGATTCGGAAATCCCACAGTTATTATTATTATTATTATTATTATTATTATTATTATTATTATTATTTGATGCACAAGATTAAAGCAGCCCCTGATGGCACAGCGGGTTTAACCACTGAACAGCTGAACTTGCTGACCAAAAGATTGGTGGTTCAAATCCGGGGAGCAGAGTGAGCTCCCGCTATTAGCCCCAGCTTCTCCCAATCTAGTAGTTCAAAAACCCTATGGACAATGTTGGCTCTTCAGCTTAGAAATGGAGATGACCAACAACCCCAGAGTCAGACACGACTAGACTTAATGACAGGGGAAAACCTTTACCTTTACACAAGATTAGTACACAGCAAACAAGATCAATATGTTAGCTTTTGTACTGGCTCACACATCGGACATTTCCCAAGTGTCTAGGACTATGTGATGTATTGGCAAATAATGTGTGCAGATCCAAGTAGGGTGTCCTTTTGCAGCTGACAGATAGTTATTATTATTATTATTATTATTATTATTTATACCCCACTTTTTCCCTCCACAAAGGGGACTCAAAGCAGCTTACATTTAAAGCATTTCAGTACCATTTAAAATCCAAAAATATACAAACATTGCAATAGAATTAAACAGCAACGCTATTAATTCAAAATTAACAGTTAAAATCCTTAGAATATGATAGCCATAATATGTGAAAAAATGCCATAAGGAAAAGGCAGCAGGCTTGTTTTCTGCTGCCCTGGAAACTAGGACTCAGAGCAATGGGGTCAAATTGCAGGAAAGGAGATTCCACCTGAACATTAGGAAGAATTTCCTGACTGTGAGAGCTGTTCAGCAGTGGAACTCTCTGCCCCAAAGTGTGGTGAAGGCTTTGGAGGCTTTTAAACAAAGGCTGGATGGCCGTCTGTCAGGGGTGCTTTGATTGTACTTTTCCTGCCTGGCAGGGTGGCTGGACTAGATGGCCCATGTGATCTCTTCCAGCTCTATTATTCTATGATTCTGTGTGATTAAAAACATACTCAAAGTTAGAACCACAGCATTGCCTGACTTGAGCTTTAAAACCTCTTATTTAAAAGCCTAATTGAATAAAAAAAAGCTTGAGCCTGCCATCAGAAGGACAGCAGAGAGGGAGCTGTATCAGGCACAGACTATACCAGTGTTGTGTGAAAACCCTTAAACGGTATGGTTAAATAACCACCAGATAGGGTGAAGGAAGGCGACTGGAAGTAGCTCCCCCCATTTTAATGAAAGGAGAGCTACTTATAGAGCTTCGAAAAGTTATTTTTGGGAATGGCAGCTTCCAGGATTCCACATGATAAGTGGCCATGCTGGCTAAGGAACTCTGAGAGTTGTCATTAAAAAAGAAAACCTCCTCATCTCTGTCATCTTCCTATTATGTGACAGGCCCAACTTCAATTCTGCTGACCTTTCTGTTCATGGTAACCACCACTGTTATGTTACATTATGTTTGACGAGACCAAAAACGTGTGCAGAGGGTGAGTGCTTAAAAACAAGCTCACAGCAAAGTGCTTTAAAACTGGCACACCGTATGGTTTTAATATAAAAAGGAGGTCTTGAAATTTGTATTGCGGACTGTGTGTTCTTCACAGATAAGTGTTTCTTCGTCGAGGCATAAGATGTCTGGCTCAGAAGCTGGAGGAGGGCAATCTTACATATCTATGTAACATTCTTAGAACCGAATGGCTCTGCTGTTGTGTTCTGCCTTCCTCCCCACTCCCTCCTAATCTAACCATTGGATAAGCTTCCTTGTTTTTGCAGTCCCCGTTTCACATAGTAACAGCTTGTTGTGTTTTGGTCTGTTTGCCAGAGGCTAGGTTTATTTTTAAATCCTTGAACTTTTGCATTTTTCCCTTTTCTTTTTTCCAAGATTGGAAGCAGCTGAAATGCCTAGAGTTACAGGTTGAAAAGCTTATTTTACAATATGAGCAAGGAAGGCAGCGTAGTTTTCCCGGTCCCCCTTTTGTGCTGCTGCTTCTTTTCTTCTCCTTTTTTTTAAATTTTCCCTAACAAATGTCTCTAACTGGTAGTTGCCTAAAAATAGAAAACCACCTAACTAAAAATAGCTTGGCTCTCAGTCTTGCCAAGGAAAATGGAGAGGAATGGGCGTGGACTGGGAGGCTGAGTAATCCGGTTCTATTCATTCAGAGATGCCTTTGAGAATGCAGCCGATGATAAAATGCCCTCCAAGAGGGGGGAAAGGAGGGGGGCCCACAGGCCTCACTTGCTCTCTTCAGACTCCTAGGTGCCAATAAACATTTTAGCCCAAGGATATATTTTTTCCCCCTCAAAGTCGTAAACATTTTATGAAAGACAAGGCTTTGTTTCACAGGAGCTAACTTGCTGTCAAAAATAGCTGCCTTTTCCTAAAGGCTTCCTCCTTCTCCCTCCAGCCTTTCTCCTACTTTCCACAGGGTTTTAAAACTAACCCCCCCCTCCAACTCTTTAGATACATACTGGGAGTTTGTCCGATGAAGATACAACCTAACGTTTTGCAAAACTAATAACATATTGACTGTAGACTTGTTTAGGTCCTGCTTTCAGCACTCACCCAACTAAGAAATGGCATTTCTTTGGAGTTGTCAAGCTGTTGCCCTGACTTCCTAAATTAGCCTGTCCCAAATTTGAAATATTATGCTTCTACATTGTAGATTTAAAGCAGGTTAACACCACTTTAATGATCATGGCTCAATTCAGTGGAATTTTGGGAATTGTAGTTTGCTGAGACACCAGCACTCTTTGGCCCCATCGACACTGCCATTTTAATGCAGAATGAACTGGATTATGTGGCAGTGTAGACTCATATGACCCAGTTCAATGTAGTTCAGTCTTCATTATATGAGTCTATGCTGATCATATAATCCAGTTCAAACTGCACAATGAAAGAACTTGTAAAACAACAACTCCAGGATTCAATATTGACCCATGGCCATTAAAGTAGTGTCAAACTGCATTACTTCTACAGTGTAGATGAACCCTGGGTCTGAGGAATCTTTTTATAGAATAGCATAAAATGAAAGTTAGCAACCCATGCCTTCAACACTGTTTCTCTTGTACTTTGGAATAAAAGTTATTACTTTAATTTTCAAAAAACATTAGGCAGCCCAGTTACATAGCAACTGGGTAAGTCTTATTGAGGCAATCTCGTATCCTAATCACATTTTGATGGGTTTTTTAAAATCCTGAAAAAAACTAGCAAGTTAGACGACATGTGTGGGAAAACTATCTGTTTCAAAACACCTTGGTTGATTTATTTCACTTCTGATAACAAAAAATCAATATGATATTGATGCACAGAGTGTTGAAGACACATTAATCAATAAACCATGTTTTGAGGATGGATTGAAAGAGGGGACTTATGTTCAGGTTTATGGATGACATGTTGTTATACGGGGTGATTTCAAATTGTTTTGCTGAAACGTCTGCTTTTTTGGACTTATTTTTAATCAAATAAAGAAATATATCAACTGGGTGTGTAGAAAAGTCAGCAGAGTTCGAGAGGTTATTTTCCCCTCAGTATTGTTATATCCAGTTCCTGTGTAATGCTGCTAGTGATAAGACCCTGACGACAAAGGACAATCATTGATGAGAGAGGACTTAAATCACCTCAGAAGAATCAGAGCCCTTGTATTTCTCCCCATTAACTCTTCTGGTCTCCTTCCTTCTTAGGAGGAATCTTGTCTTGTTGCATGCTACAGCCCATTCCCCTAGCAACTGGGTTTTTACATGTGTGGTCGGATGGAGACAGGCCACAAGTGATCCCTTTATGCAGTAAACAGGGTGTGATTGTGTCCATGTGGTGTATTAGTAATTACTAGGGCTGAATTCTCATATTGTATCTTTAAAGCTTCTATGGAAAAATGAGATTCACATCCCTGGTCAACAGTTTCCAAACTAGATAGTGGTCTCCCAACAGTTTTAGGAGCAAAGGCATTTTATTTTATTCTTGTTTGTTATTAAGACATTTGTCTTTTTCATGATAAATACCAAAAATACTTGTTTATATGAAGCCTTTTTACACAACTGATCATTGGCATACTGGTAAAATTGCTTGTGGGCATGGAAATTAGCAATATTTTTATATATATATATATATGAAAGGTAGGAGAATTGTGTGACCCCTAAAGTATTGTTGAACTGCCGCTCCATCACTCCCTACCATTAGCTATGTTGGTTAGAGTTCATTAAAAGAGAAGTTCAATAGCAATTTTCACCCCTTATGTTGAGTATATATTTGGGGATCTAGAGATCACAATGTCTAGTGCAGGTGTAATGTTAAAGAAAATTTCCAGAACATATATAAGCTGTATTTGCACTTCTTGAACAATAATAATAATAATAATAATAATAAAACTTTATTTATATACCGCCCTATCTCCCGGATGGGACTCAGGGCGGTTTACAGTCATAAAAGCAACACAACATTACATAACGACATAACACACATTATTAAACAAGGTAAAATAGTACAATTATAATGATAAATCACACTTACATGACCATTCCCTTCCTCCTCTACTCTACTGGAAGTATGTAATTCATATTTTAGCACTAATTCCTCTTAGCAGGAACTTGGATTCAGTTGTAAATATGAGGCATAATCATTTATAAACCAAAAAGGAGCACACATCCTGAAAGAGAAGTGTAGCTTTGAGTACACTTAGTTCTTAGAATTAATTGGATATTAAAGACAATAATCTTAAAACTGTAGAATTCCCACACATACATCTCATACAGAGAGATATTCTTCATTGAAATAAAATTGGTTTAAATTTATTGAAATTCATAAGATTGCATATTTCAGGGATCAGTGCAGCTGTCAATATCCCTGTACGTCTGAGAAAGTGGGCTAATAAGACTTATTTTTAAAGTTTTACTGCTTTGGATGGTGCTCCATGAACTAGTGCCAGTCCATGAGCCAATAACTGCCAGTTCCTGGCAAATTTCTTGGAAAGAAATAAAAAATAGGTAGGCAATGGAATCAAATAAAGTATGAATTCCAGTCATATTGGGGGAAAACTTGCTAATCATCAGATATGTTGATTTACAGCATATTCCAGATTTTAATGGGGCGGGGATTTACAATCAGATGGAACATCAGAAATAATATATTTTATTTAATTTCTGCTCTATCTCCCTGAAAGGACTCAGAGCGGATTACAGTTACATATATGGCAAACATTCAATGCCGTTATACAATTGACAAAGATGTTACAATTGATAAATATCTGGCATATTCCAGATTTGAGGGAGTGGGGGAAATAATCAATCAGATGGAACCATCAGAAATAATGAACAAAATGCAAGTAGCTTGTCTGTACACAGGCTCTGTGCAACATTGGTAGTAACCATGTTGGTAGGACTTTGGGAGATCTTGGTGTAATGTCTCCCTCTTCATACTAGAAATTGGTTAATTGTGTATCTCAGAAATTTCAGTATTCATCTTTCTTTGTGCTTTTCTAGAAGGCTTGTTGACAATAGAGATGGAATGACAGGATAAAGGACAATAATGTTGCCTCATGAAAGAAAGTATGGCAATCGAGGTTAGCTAGGGTTAGAGTATGCCATGGAGCAAGGATGATGAACCCTAAAAAAGTCAAGACAAAACTATGTATGCATGTATATGGAGGAGATTCACATCTGTAGTTGGGCATTGCTTCATTTTTTTCTCTCTTTCAGTTTGTACTGCTCAATGTAAAATTCACTGTACCAGTTCGAAACACAAGTTTCTGGTAGTGGTTACCATTCTAAAGAACAGAGAATACAAAACTCCAGTTGCTCGTACAATTCTTTCTCAGAAATGCAGTCCCTTGGATTTTGGCCCAAGGTACATTTTTTTCATTCTTCAGAAGGTACACTGAGTGCCCTATCAAGGTTTTCTCCCCAAACATAAGGCCTGGTGATTTAAAAGAAGAGCGAGCTCTGGCGATAAAATGTGGCCCCAGAAATTCTTCCAATGTTGTCTAGTGTTAATGCAGTAGGAAGGGCCAAAATACTGCACTGTGTTTCTTCAAATGTAACCTTGATCACCAGTTTCCTTAATTGTTGTTGCCTTAAATACAGTATCATGCTTGCCAACATTTAAAAGAATGATGGAAATTTCTTCCCTTTCCCCTCAAGACACACACAAGCCTTGAAGCACTCTACACTGGCCCAAAACCTACTCTGATGGTTTTAGAAAGCACGTGTGGACCATAAGAAAGAAGAACTTTTACTCATTTTCTAGCTGCACTGCTGTTGTTGGATTTTATCCATTGCAAATAATTTGATCCAGAGTTTCCTTCATTTTGTTTGTTTTGTATTTGGAGAAAATTTTCAGTTAAACTTCAAATTCTGCTGACTTGTCTTTTTATTACAGTAAACAAATGTTAATTATTTATTTGTGTTCTGTATAATTTGCATCCGTACTTTATGTATTAAGTAGATGCTATTGATTGGACTCCATTTGCCTTCTCAGAGGTCTCTAAACATGGATGACATGGTTTCCCTAAAACTTGAAATGAAGAGAGTTACCAAATATACAGTCACATAAAACTGTTACATTTGCTTTCTTAAGCCAGCTCTTTAATAATCATAAAGTCAAAGACCAATCTTGAATTGCATTCACAATAAGCAATTGTACATTATTGTTAATGCTTACATATTAATTGCTTAATGCTGTTTAAGTATATAACAATGATTTGAAGTGGCATTTTCTAGATGTTTTATTGGCTTAGCAAGTCAGTCTGGTATTTTTCTTAATGCTCAGCAATTAATGATCAAGTAAATGTACCAGTAAAAGAAGTCCACACAAGTTTTATTTTGAATAATTTAATGCCTTTGCAATGGAAGCTGGCATTAAGAGTAAAATCTTTGATGTATTGGATATGCATGCATTATAAAAAGTCTCAAACCTACTTATTTACATCATCCTGTGCAATCTATAGACAACTATAATTACATTTTATAGAGCCCTATTATATATATTAAAAAGTGCATGCACTTTACTTTAGGGTTGTTAAAGCATAGGTTTATTTCTTTGATCAAGCATTACAGCTCATAGGTTATTCAAAGAAAATAAATTATAGAATAGTCAATACAAGTATTTTAAACAACAGTTGCTATACATTGACTCAAAGGATATCAAAATCCTGAAAAGAAGTAAATCCTGATGGACTATATGCATGTAGATATGCAGACAGACACAATAGGACCATATGCACATGACCAAAGTTTTAAAAGGGATATAATGCATATTTCAAGGCCTATAATTGAGGAGCTTGATATAGGTTATTACATGGCATTTATGTTTTCAATCTATCAGCAAAATGGCAGAAATAAGCTTCATATTCTGCTCAGGGGATTTTAAGTATATGTGTTTACTAAGGAACTTTTTAAAAGTGGTATTTAAAACTGGCATGGATTCTTAAAAGATATAGTTACTAAAACACACCTAGCAAAAAAACCCCTCCAAGCTCACCCTGCAAGGATTTTTACTGCCATTTGTGGATTTATTTTATGTGGTATCTTTGGTTTCCTTTCCTTCTGCTGAGTTGAAAGGCGTGTATGTGTTTTACATTATAAGGACCTTTGATTTCATAAAGCAGGAAAAATCATGTCATGGGATGCCCCTGTCTAGGCCTTCCACTATTGTAAACACTATGCAAACCCCAGAAGACTAAGCATTTCTATTGCTCTGGTTTGGCCTTGGGGGTCTGTGTATATCTAGTGCATAGCTACCACGGACCGTGTCTAGATTGCAAAGGCTGCAGGATAATGCTGATAAACATATTATTTTAGTTGACAATCTCAAGAATTGCAGCTTTTATTCAAAATGGCTAGACAATTTGTTTTCCTCCAGATGTTGTTGGACTTTGGTGATTCCTCAGCTATTCTGCCTATGTCTGATGGAAGCCAGAAACATCACGAGGATCACAAGTTGCCCAACCTGCTCACAGCCAACACCAAGGCAGAGGTAGAAGTCAGTGAATAGTAGGCATTTCCAGAGCAGATTTCACTGCTAAACAATATCTACATTTTTGCATTGTGGCATTTGAAAGAAGGGATGTCACAAATTATTGTGACATTGCTCACACTGATTTAAAACCTGATTCCTATTGCTGTGTATAGTGGCATGCCTTGTCACTATTTCATGTGTATTTCCTAATGGCATTTAAGTTAGTTATCATGACAGTCGTTTAATCGACTTGGCTGGAGGAGTCTGCGTTACATTTGAAAAACGCAGAAACCAACCCATTGTCTCAAATGACAATTGTGTTTGTGAATTTGGCTTTGAGTACTGTAATATGATATTTCTCCTAGAGGAATTGTATTTGTTGATATTTTTTTAAAAGAAATTCAATTCTAGTTCTGTGAAAATTGGGGGAGCTAGAGGACATAAGTGCACTTGACAGGAACAACTAAATCAAGAGGATGGGAAGTGAGAAACTGAGTGGGGAAGGAGCCCAAGTTGTCAGAAAGCTAAAGAATGGGGACTTCAAGAGGCTGGGTGGCTCGAGGCCAAGTTAGCCTAGTTTGAGCACAATAGATATGATACAAAGAGAGGGAGGAAGCAGATGGGTAAAGAACATTAAGAGAAGGTGGAATTTGGAGGGACGTATGAGCCAATGAGGAATGGGAGCATGTTGGCAGAACACTCCAAAAGACTTACGCAATTGAGCCCTTGAAAGATTTTTTACAGGATAAGCAAGGTGGTATTTGGACTTGGATCTTAGAAACATTTTTATTTAGCCATGAACTTTCTGATCCAGCTTTTTTAAATTCTTTAGCTCTCCACCTAATTTTTCTTCACAAAAAATATAATATATAATAACCAACTTCACTATTAATCTCAAAACGAGCAACCACATATATACATCAAAATACTAATCTCCTAGTTACTCAAATACCAGCTCTCACCAGAACCAGCCAGGGCTTACAATGCAGCATGTGCCCTTACATGTTGCACAGAACTCATCCTTGGGAACTCATCCATTTTATTTTCTGAAATTTATCTGAGGGTTGTAAATGCATTTCTCTTCCCCCTCCAGGTGCTTTCATTTATAGCTTATAAAATGCTGTCAGGTATAAATGGTTTCACCTAATTGTCTTCATTAGCAAAGGCCTTGAACTGCCAGGGCCCCCTGTAGATAACAAGATTTAACAGTGTTTGACTAGAAGCTACAACTTCATGAATGAATAGCATTGAAGTAAAAGCAGCTGAGTAAGGTGCCCGTAAACATAAGGGCTGTGGAGCCATTTCTTTTTCCCCAGTCATAACTTAAACAGAAGTTCAGACCTTTTTATGACCTGCATGGTGCTTATTTTGATGCAATTTCATATAGATTCTTGAAGATGTTTGTGCCCTCTCACATCCTTACTGGATATGGTTTTGCATTGCAATAGCCTTTGGAGCCAGATCACCTCTTTACATTACTGGTTATTTGATTCTTCTGGTTCCTTTTTACAACACAGAAGCACTAGGGAAGGAGGAGAATTGTTTGTGCTGCTTCTACAGCAGAAGCAGCTACCATTTGGCCCATTTCTCTATGCCAGTGCTTCCCAGAATATTTGATATTAGCAACTGGCTGTTATTTTTCCCTGGTGTGGTGTGGCATGTTACCTTATTTATGTTCAATGACTACATCTTCATTCATTCTTAAAATAATTACCTGCAGCCGATGGACCATGCCAAGAAGACAATCAAAACTTATAAGGGAAGCGTTGGATAATTTTTTAAAAAAAGCTTTTACAAATGTAAAGCAGCAACAACAGCAGCAGCAGAAGTATAGCAAATCAGCAGCTTATTGAGCATAGCAGTAGAGCAAATGAGCTTCAGCAATAAAAGAGCAGAGTCAGGCTTTAAAAGTTAAGAACTACATTACTACATAGGAAAGTTAGGGCCTTGCTATTTAACTATTTAAGGCCGCTTCCACACAACCCTTTAATCCGCACCCAATCGGGTTTAAGAAACTCATTGTTTGGGTTAAGGTAAAAGCACGGGAGCTTGCACATTTTGTGAGCTGTCTGGATGCTCCCTAACTCTCTGAAACAGACATCTTGTCTCTCTCCATGTTCACAGGAGAAGAACAAAATGGAGGTCTCAAGGGCTTCCCATGTGGCTTGTTACTTTGAATAAAAAGAGGTGTGTCCGTGAGAAGTATCAATCAAACAAACTGGAGAGAAAGAGACAGACAAAGAGAGCAATGGGAGAAGAGCTTTCCCTGGCAGCTAACTCAGCTGCCTCCCTGTCTCCTTCTTGAGGGCTATAAACATGGCCAGGATGTGGTTGAGTTCCAACAGGTTTGTGGCAGTAACCCCATCAAAATTGTTTTGTAAAGTGTTGTCTGAATGAACAGAAGCAAAAATAAAATTTGCAATTATTTGTCTTCCCTCTTTGAGTAGTACTGTCTTATGCTATTTCCCTAGCCAGAATGGCTATTTATTCCCAGTTCCTCGTTTCTCCAGGACAGATAATTTTATCAGAAACGTTGGGCACACTTTTTGGAATCCCAGCCATATATATGGCAGAAAACCACCATAGTTAACATTTGGTTTATGAGTACATATGGTTGAGGTAGTATAGGAGAGCTGTTTCTTTGCTGTGCAGTTTGTTTATCTCACTTGCTCACAGAAAAATTCTTGTAAGGGTTGCAGCTGACTTTGTCAGTCATATCATATCATGGTGAGGATGAAGACTTTGCACAACACAACGTAACTTAAGTAGCAGGGTGTGTCACTTCTATGACCCTGTGCATTCCTACTCAAAAGGAAGGTCTACTGAAATGATTAATGCTGATTCAAATGTTACAGCCTTCACTTAGAAACTTACCCAAAGTTGTTTCTGTTTAATATCACTCCATGTGGATGGACCTATGATTGATTAACTGATTGCCTTTCTAGAATAACCATCATGTAGGAAGTCTCTGAGTTGAATCATGTATATAATGTATAACATCAAGGACTCCTACATATGGACTAAGCCACCAAATATGTGCAAGAGCAATATTACCATCGGACAATAGCAAATATAGAACTTACACACTATGTATCTGTTAATGTTGTTTCTTAATATTTATTTGGTACTGAAATTTTGTTTCTGCTGCTTCAAATGGAACCTGCCCTTTTCAAAGTCAGAGCAGTGTTGAAACAAGGGCAGATTTTGTAAATTCTCATCATACCGTGTTTCCCCGAAAATAAGACCTCCCCAAAGAATAAGACCTAGCAGGGGTTTGGGGGGATTGCCAAATATAAGGCCTCCCCTGAAAGTAAGACCTAGCAACTAAGGCTGCAGCAGAGTTCCATTGGGAAGCATGGCTGCAGGGCTAAAGCAGCACTCCTCATACACACACCGGAGGGAGGGAGGGAGGGAGGGAGGGAAAGTGCTTGCTTTCTGTGCCTCCCTCCCTCCCTCCCTCCCTGCCTTGCCTTGCCTTGCCTGTCCCCCAGCCGAGGCTTGAAGAACCTTCCGTGGCTGCTGCAGTTTCTTCCTTCCTTCCGTCTCCCTCCTGGCCATGCCGCCTTGCTTCCCAGAGGCTTCTGATTGGCTCCTGGAGCCAGGGCGAGGGAGGGAAGGAAGAGGGCTTTCATCCTGCTGGTTTGTTCCTTAAAGGTACAGGACGCATTGGGATTCTCCTCTCATCTTCCTATCCTATGCCATGAAACTGATTATTTTATACTATTATTCTATTGCCATATTATTATCATCATATTCTGTTACTATTATTATATCCCATTATTATATTATCCTATTAATATATTTTAAATCATTATATTATATTTTTCTATTATTATTATATCATTATATTATTTTTCTATTATTATTCTATTATATTTTCATATTATTATATTATTATTCTGTTATTATTAAATTCCATTTTATATTACCCTATTAATATATTTTATATCATATTCTATACTATTATTCTATTATATTATATTATTATTTTATTATTATTAGCATATTCTGTTATTATTATTATATTCCATTTTATATTATCCTATTAATATATTTATATCATTCTATTCCATTCTATTATTCTATTCTATTATCCTATTATTATATTATTATGCTATTCTGTTATTATATCCCATTATTATATTATCCTATTAATACCATATTATTATCATATTCTGTTATTATTATATCCTATATTATATTATCTCATTAATATATTGTATATCATTATATTATTATTATATTATCATATTATTATTATAGTATATTATATTATTCATCATTCATGACTACATTGAAACTAGAATAGAGAGAAATCAGCGTGGAAACCTTGTGAAACCTAAATTGCAAGAGGTACCATAGATTGTTGTACATGTAAATAATGGTAGTAACAAGAAATTCTTGATAGGATTCATAGTTTGTCTGGTTATGCTGGTTTGTGATGACAACTACTTTACAGTATATAATAAATGTTCATTTTGTTGTTCAACAATAAATGTGAGCTCTTCTTCATGGAAAAATAAGACATCCCCTGAAAATAAGACCTAGTGCACCTTTGGGAGCAAAAATTAATATAAGACCCTGTCTTATTTTCGGGGAAACAGGGTAAAAGGGTTGAAGCTAACCTCAGTCTCTGTCTTATTGGGCAGAGGGAGATATATTGGATTTATCATTTCATGAATATCTTCAATGGTGGATAAACTGTTTCAATTTCTGTGTTTGAAGTGCATTAGTTTCATGCACTACTGTCTCCCCTTCCCTCTGTAAGGAATAACCCATTAGTTATTCCAACGTTGTAGGGGGTTTGTTGTGCTCTTAAAGTTTCCTGGGACTGCCATACTCCTTATGAGCTTTATTTCTGAAAAATTACTCAATGCAAGTAACCAGGACTGCCAGTTAAGGCAAATTACACACAATCACATATATTTCTGATGCTGATGTGCCTGTTCTTTATAGTTGCATTATATGAGTATGATTTCAAGCAGCTTAGAATCGCTACATTTTTTCTCTCTCATGGAACAGATTGATTTTCTTTTTCCTTTGCTTTCTCAACTAGCTGCAAACATGTGCCAGTTAAGCTGATTCTTAACTTCTGTACAGCTGCCCCAAGAGTTCTGAATAACAGTAATGTAATTGTCCAAAATCTTGTTAATTTCACTTGGCAGTGGCTTAACAAAACTGTGGGAGGTAGCAGGCAGAACTGAAGTTGTATTTCTGTAAGACTTGGGAAATCTGCAGAACTACAACTTTCCTTACCTGCTCAAAACCTTGGCTTGCATCCTATCTTCCTTTCCATGAATAAATGATTGTTCAAATTTCCTGGAAGGGCATTTCCCTCCTCCCTTTTTCCTATCCACTCCTTTGCAAGTAAATATCTACTCCTGGAGTTGGAGTAGAAGGGGGTGGGAACCACCTAGCTCTTCAGAGGATGTTGGGCTGCAATGCCTACCAAACTAGCCTGCATAACCAACGGCAAGGAATTTGGAAATAGCCATCCAAGTACATCATGAGATGCACGTGACTTCCATCCCTGGAGTGGTGTGTGTGTGTGTGTGTGTGTGTGTGTGTGTGTGGGTATGCTGCAGGGCAGTGCACATGGAGACACTATTAGTGGAAGTTACCACGGTTTGTTTTCACATAAATAGAAGCAACACCCATAGGATTTACATCATTAACATTTTCATTAATAAGCTTTCATCTCAGGGAGCGCCATTGCATCACAGGCACATTTAGTGATGACACAAGGGAGAGCTTTCTCAGTAGTTGCTCCTAGGCTGCAAAAGTCCTCCCCATAAGAAATTTAGTTGGCCCCTTAAAACAGTACAAATTACAATTTAAAATCTAGAACATATATAAACATTAACATAGAATTAAACATAGTATTGTTAAACAAATAGTTAAAATGTCAGAGACAGAACGCCACCAAATAGGATACAACACAGTTTATTGAGGTTACAGAACTAAAAATTGCCCGTAGGAAACAAAAGACTAGGCAAACACTTGACTTCAGTGTGAAAAGTAACAAAAATAACTTCGTTTGAGTTTAAACAGTTCAAAAGAATAAACCGGATTAAACAGAAGTTTAATCCGGGTTAAATCAAAAGTGCTTACTTCAGCCTGGCAATTAAACAAACAAAAACTGGTAAACAAAAGGTCAAAACGAACACAAAACCTAGCAGCAGATTCCCCTCTGCTACTCAAGAGCTACAGATGAGTAACTCAAGCTGTTTACTCCTCCGTGCAACGAGCGAAATCCAGGTCCAGGCACATCAATCAGGGTAACGGCGGTCAGCAGGGTCCCAATCCGGTCCGAGGTCGAAAGCCAAGCGCAGACATCTAAGGTTCCACAAGTTCCACCGATAGCCACAGAAGGGATAGTCCAGAGTCGTAGTCAGTCAGTCCAGCGTCAATCCAGAGTAGGCAAATAATGTCCGTCAAAAAGACGACGGAGGTCCAAGCTATCAAGATTAAACACAAGTTGCACAGAAAAACCCCACACAGTTCCTCCCGCCGTCTATGCCCAGTGTCCTTGGTAACTTACGTATCCAGCAACGAATCACACCCACCTTCAGGAAGTTCCCCAACAAGAGCCCAAGCGTTCGTCCAGATTACCTTGCCCAACACAATTAGCCATTGATCCTAAACCCCATTTTATGCCAGTTCATAACTCCTCATCGCTGTCAGCTGCTATCCTAATTCCAGGTGCCTCCTCATCATCATCCTCATCAGAGCTAAAACACCTTTGACTACGCCCCACAGCATCCCCAGCTGTGGATCCCGCTCCATCCCTCCAGCCCGTCCATGGGTCCGATCCTGCAACCCGCCAGTCGCCTCCCATGCTATCATTGCCGGTGACACCCAAATCCTCCCTCCCACGAGTCCATTCCATAT
The DNA here is from genome assembly GCF_035594765.1 of Anolis carolinensis. Lineage (NCBI taxonomy): Eukaryota > Metazoa > Chordata > Lepidosauria > Squamata > Anolidae > Anolis > Anolis carolinensis. Next base: position 281,206,475 of record NC_085842.1, read on the forward strand.
CATCCTCCTCTGAGCTAACCATCTCTTCCTCCATTCCCTCGGTAAAACCCTCAAAGGAGTCTTCGTCTGTTGGTTCTGCAAATAAGTCTCGGAGCCGTTTCCTTTCGCGCTCCTCAAAAGAGTCTGACTCTCGAGGAGTCTTACGACCTCGTCTCCTAGTATCTGAGCCAGAAGGCTCAACCATAACATAAAATTACCTAAAGCAATTAAACACTATAAAAATGATTAAAACACTACCCTGCACTCCCTGATTTGTTATTAATAACGTTCTTCTTTAAGATCCTGCCTGAATAGCCACATAACCTTGGAGGTGTCTATGAACAATGCTGGCTCTTCGGCTTAGAAATGGCAATTAGCACCAACCCCAAGGGTTGGACACAACTAGACTTAATGTCAGGGGAAACCCTTTACCTTTACTAAGCCTCCTTGGGTCCTATGGGAAGAGAAAGATGGGATATAAATATAATTTATTATTAATAAATACTGAATCAGACCATTAAGCTTCTAGGCAGCAGTGACTTTCTGGATTATTCAAAGACATAATAGTCTGAATCAGTATGCACAGGAGTTTTGTCATGCCTTTGAGACTAATTGAGAGAAAGAGGTTGGTAGCATCAACCTCTCCATTTCAAACAGGTACAGGAGGAAACACAATGTGGATGGAAAGACAGACTTTGCCACAAATCTAGATGCCAGCTCTGTCCTTGAATCCACTCAGGAAGGCATCATTCACGTTTCACTTGTTCATCTATTAATGTGAATGTGCCATCCTTTGTCAATGCCCTACAGCACTCGATATTGGGTGAACAGGCCAGTCTCTCTGCCAGAGTATGAATGGGCACAAATCAGTAAGAATGGGAATACACACAAAAAACAGATGCCTAACACTTCCTTCTTCTGGGGCATTCCATCTCAGACCTCAGAACAGCAAAAAGAGAAAGATTAGTAAGAGACACAGAGGAATTGGTATATATCTACAAACTCCAGTCCACTGACACTGGGTAGAAGAGAGATAATGGTTTTCCTGGCATGTTGCACATATTGTACCACTATTTAACATCCCATCCTCATGAGTGCTCTCTTGGCCAGTTTGTCACAGTCACTTTCTGGTTCCCAGACAGCATCACATCATGTTTTAGGCAACATCCTTTCTTTTGCCCCCCATTGACCAACATTAAAACTGAACTTGTCACCATATCCACACATTTTGCATTTCTCTTGCTAGACATACATTCAATCTGCTTCTAAAGGTCTATTCCTAGGCACTTCACTCCATGTCTCTGATGAAATAGGCTTAAGTCTATGAAAGTTTGTGCTGCCACAGAGTCAAAGGTACTGCAAGTTCCCTTTGTTTTCTGAATTGCTGTTGTTGCTGTTAAAATAATTAACAGTCTCTCTCTTGAGATACCCAATGCAGTTTACAGGCAAAAATATTAAAATATATGGGTACATATAACAGAAAATGAGAAAGTTACAGTTTTCGACTACCCACTCCCAACAAGATTAGCAGAGATTTTAGCTAGAGGATATGAACTTTGTAGTCCAAAAATCCAGAGGCTAGCCTCAAGATGTAATGGGGACAATAAATCAAATTCTATCAATCTATCTATCTATCTATCTATCTATCTATCTATCTATCTACTGTTGAATTTTTTAAAGTATTTGTGTGATATCTAAGCACTGCCAGACAGAGATCCATTCTGAACTTGCAAAGCTAGAAGTTCCACAGTGTGGGCACTAGAATTGAGAAGGTCTTCTCTTTTATTGTACCACTAGCTGAAGAGTCAGAAATAGCCTCCCTCTGTGAGCCTTGAGAACAAGCAGTTTCATGGTGGAAGAGACAGACCTTCAAGTATCTGGAAATTCTGTACTAAATATGTTTCATGACAATAATTAATACTTTAAACTGTTCCCATAAACATCAGAAGCTGACACAGATATATAGTAGTATGCTTATGTGTTACACAACTCTTATGTGTTACATGATTTTCTTTAAGTAGAGGTGTCAGGGATGAAATCACTATACTATAGAATGTATATTTCTAGGTGTCCTTTGCCTGTAAGCTATATATAGATTTTCTACATGGTCCCTGAAGGAGGTATATAACCAAAGGATGTTAAATGAGATTGCATTGTTGTTGTGTAATGCGTGGCTATAAATCCCACCTTTTTCTGATGTGGAGTTATCTCTGTCCTGCTTATCTCCACCATAATACACATTTAATTGAAAATTATAAATGTTTCAATTTGCAATATTTGGATTTTGAGTTAAGCTCTCTGCTGGGAATTTCTCTGTGGAGCAGACCCATTGTAAACTAAAGACATTCTAATGAGCAAATAAAATGCCTTCAGCTGTTAATGGCTGTTTAAAGACGAGGCCTGTGATCTTACGCACAGGTTTTCTTATAAGTGCTTAGATCGTATTAGATATATTCATGGCAGTAAAAGAGTTTTGCAATTTACTGGAACTGTTTCTGCAGCTTAATTTACTGGTGAAATCTCTGAAAAAGCAAAGAGAGAGAAAGTCAATTGTATCTCTGAGGCTCAAAGTGCATATTACAAGCAAACACGTGTAAGAAATTTTTCTTTTTTTTTCTTTCCAACAGTAGGAGGTCCCATTTTTGCCGTAGGGACATTTGAAACAAAGAATGGTGTTTACCCCTAATATCCAGATAGGTAGTAGGTGGTGTAAATCTTAAAAGATCTGTCAAAGAAAGGCCAGGTGCTGCTGAAAGTGGTTTTAGCATCACTGTTGGTGGCATGCTCTCTGCTTAGTTAGCCCTGCAGTTTCTACCTAAGAGCTATCTCTGAAAATATAGACATTTAGCTAAAATGGAGAACTACAATGCTGGTCACTTAGGATTCTACAGCCTGTTGCACAAGAATGACTGTATTGGTTCCAAAGCAAAAAGTCTTAGGCAAAAAAAAAGTCTGACTCCAGTAATTATATTCTGCCATTGAGTTTCTGCTGGCTGCATCACACATCATTTCCTTCCCTAAAAATAGTTACTGGCAAAGGATAATTCTGATGTTTCCACCCTAGAGGTGGCCACAGTTTAAGAGAGAAAAATAAGCTCAGGAACATGGTGGGGTAATTTAGATATATGCACATGCAAAATAGAACACATTGTTGTTCTTAATTGTAAGCTTAAGAACTGTAGTTCTTATTAGGGTAAAAATAAGGGATCTAAACAATGACCTAAAAATAAAAAACCTCACCTACCGAAAAGCATCACTATTCAGGTCTATACAGTAGAGTCTCACTTATCCAAGCTAAATGGGCCGGCAGAAGCTTGAATAAGTGAATATCTTGGATAATAAGGAGGGATTAAGGAAAAGCCTATTAAACATCAAATTAGGTTATGATTTTACAAATTAAGCACCAAAACATCATGTTATACAACAAATTTGACAGAAAAAAGTAGTTCAATATGTAGTAATGTTATGTTGTAATTACTGTATTTACGAATTTAGCACCATAATATCACGATATATTGAAAACACTGACTACAAAAAAGGCTTGGATTATCCAGAAGCTTGGATAAGCGAGGCTTGGATAAGCAAGACTCTACTGTATATTCAAAGGCTTATTGAGTGCAGGGAGTCCCTAAGTTACAAACGTTCGACTTATGAATGACTCATAGTTAAGAATGGGGGCAAGAAAACAGAAAGTGAGTGAAATCTACCCCTCGGAAGGGAAATTCATTCTTGAAAGCATTTTCATGGGGAAAAGGTGTCTCCACAAGCTTTATCACCAATCTTTGTTTCCACAACAAGCCAATTTTTTCAAAATCCAATTCTCACAGGGACAGAAAGTGAGGTGAAATCTTCTGAAGTGGGGCACAAACAGGAAAACAAAAGCCACAAGGGTGTTAACCCTTCCCTATGCTATCCAAACACACACACACACATACACACACACGTGTGTGTGGGGGGGAGTACACTTTTAAAATGTGCCTGTTCCGACTTACATACAAATTCAATTTGTTCGTAACTTGGGGACTGCCTGATTAGCTGTTCCTACTGGCTAGTATACAACTTTCCTTAATTTATCATAGCTATAGTTTTCAATTAGGAAACAATTTCAGCCAAATTTTATTTTTTTAAAATGTATGTGCTATTTTACTTTTCTCTTTAGCCTCTTTTTCAGTTTGGCTTTTTGTAAACCCAGTGCCATGTAGCCAGTAAAATGTACACCCATTACAGTCTGGCTACCGCATTTTGCACTAGTTGCAACTTCCTAACATATCTCAATGGGGTTGAGATAGAGCAGGGTAAAAATACAGTAAATAAATAAATTTTCAAGAACCTACCCGCATAGAACACATTGCAGTAGTCTAATACGTAAATAATTAAGGCATAAACAGCTGTGGATGGATTTTCTCTTCCAGCTGACTTGCCAGTTGAATCTGGGCAAATGTGCTCCTGGTTCTAAGGAACAGCTTTAGGTCCAAGAATACCCCAAACTACAAACATGATCTTTCAAAGGGGGTGCAACTCCACCCAGAACAGACTGTAACTTCATCCCTGATATAGGTTTCCAACTTAACAACAAAACTTCTATCTTGTCTGAGTTAAGACTCAGTTTATTCACTCACATGCAATCTTTAACTTCATCTAACCATGAGTCATTACTTCCACCATCTCCTTGGCATCCCCTTTCAAAGAGTGAGATAAACCTGGGTGCCATCAGCAGACTGATGATACCCAGCCCCAAAAGCTGAAAGTTAATATTCAAACGCAAGCTCCCACAAGCTAATGACTAGAAGACTAAACAACAGTTCACCAGCACCATCTTCTGGGAAGATTGCCCCTAAGTCCCATATCAGCCAATGACTCAAAAGTTTATCATATTAAATTATATCAAATGCTGCAAAGAGGTCCAGTTTGTTGTATTTAAGGCTGTTTCCATCACATGACCAGATTGTAATATAACCAGGTCATGCATTCCATCTATGAGGTTTTGCTACTGCCACCTTACTTTAAAGATGGATTAGAAACTGATCAATCATTATCTAAGATAGAGAGATACAGTGATGGTCTTTTTAACAATGATCTGATAGAGGTGCTGGTAGAGAGCCTTCTTTCAAAGAATGTATAACCTCCATATAATTAGCCAGATCTCCTCTGGCAACTATTCAGCCAGAATGGACAAAAAGTATTTGATTTCACTTTTTCAGACCACTACACAGGTTGAACATATTGAAACTCATCAATCAAAACTGAACAACCATGTGCCCCAAATACTTCTCCAGGCTCTACTGTCAATGTCAAATCCAAGTCCTAATTAATCTGAATGATTTTTGACACAAAATGTTTGGTAAATTCATCACAGTGTATTTTTGAAATCTTTTCCCCAGAAGTCTGAGGCTTAGAATATACTAGCATCTTGAATGCACAAAGCAAAAATGCTAGAGAAGATTACACCAATGTAATAGAGGCAACAAAGAGTTATTGTCCTCATTTCTGTGGAGTAGGCTCTAAAATGGACTATGTACAGTACTTGATCAGATTCATCCAGAGGTTTTCTTTACTTTTGCTCTAGTTGTCTACACCATTGCTCTGAGTATCTCAGAAAAATATGTATTGTACTCAAGTAGGAGTGATTCTTTTGATTGCCCAGCATACCTATTTCACAAATCAGCCCGGACATCAATAGGATCAGCCTTAGAAACTGGTAAAATCCTAAGCGCATGCAGGAATACTTTTGAATCCATTAATTGCTGAGGGCAGAATATTTTAGTGAGTTCTTCACCCCTGAAGAAGTTAGGCATCCAAGAAAATCTAAACTCTATTACTTATCCTTGACAATAGAGTTCTTTTGAACTCTCCTATACTCACAGATCACTCTCATCCTAGTTGGCATGTACTAACTTGAGAATGAATCTAGCAGCTACATGTGTAAGGGCAGATATTAATTGAGATAGCTCTCTGCTTGGCATTGAAGCTGTACAATCCTGATCCATTGCCAGTGAGGAGCTTCAATTTGGATGTTAAAATTCTCTAGCATAATATGCTTGAGGGGATAAATACCAAGACTCAAACAAGGGGACATTCGGGCAATGGGGTGGACAATACACTAATTTATTTGAATCCTGCTTCCTTATCCTATTTCCATGTATACACACTGAAACCTTGTAGTTTGTCAGGCAAAATACTTCAGTGGGAAGATGGACTCACAAAATATCATTGTGCTTTTATCTCCCTGCTAATCAGATCTAGCCTATTGATACACCTAGAAAACTGGTGTGCACAGCTAGGTCATGTTGACATAGATAGCCCTCTTCAGTTATACAAACAAGATCAATTTCCTCTCCAAAATCAAGTCAAGTCTTCCCAGACAGCAACACTTTTGATGCAATGGAGCTCCATTAGAGCAGCTAGGAATCTATTGGTCTGCTGGCAAACCTTGCCACTTTGTCCCCATTGGTCTGTTACACCTTCACTACCATACCTCTCTTTGCCCATTCTGAATGAAATTGCAGCAGCCATTTAACTTAACCCACACATTTTCAACCTGATATAAAATACATTTAAATGAGATGTATTGGGAATCACAGGTATTTCCAGGAAATGGTAAAAAGAGTTCTGCTTGAAACTACCAGTCACTGTTGACCATTCTAAGTTGGGTGGACCAGTTATCTCAATATAAAACTGTTTCCTACATACAGAAGAATTTTCTACTATCACTGCATCTAAAATATGCTAGATTGTGATACTTGAATTTCTGACTGTCCCACAACTATTAAAGGTAATGGGGAATTTCCTCAAGTTGTTGTCTTAAATAGAATGATTACATTTACTTTGATTGTGCAGCAGCAGAAACAATACTAAAGCACTACCCAAATGTTTTCTGACCTACTTTGAAATAAAGAGACCAGACACAGATATGGATCCAATTAGGCTGCTGTTAAACTAAGATCTGTTCGGTGCAGTCTCTGGCTAGATTCAGGGTCCTACCTGCCTCCTCCTTAATCAGCCAAAGCATAAGAAGACTTCAACTCCTATTGGGAGCCATAAAATACAGTTTTCGACCATAGAGGCTTCCCAAGCGACCTCTTCCTTCATGCCCCATATCTTAGAGATATACCCCCAAAGTAGTCTCAATTGCCACCTCCAGGCCCTTGATCTGAGGAGCTGGGTTGGATACACCATTTTAACCTGGTGAGATATCTTCTAGGATAATTATCCATTAACATTTTTTTGCATTCTTCAATGGACCATTCAGTCATCCCACTACTAATCAAAAGCAGTGCTGTGTACAAGAAAATGCTACCCTCCTCCTGACCAGGGAAGGGGTCAGATTTTTACCTCACCCCAAAGGCAGCCAATTCAAAATCTTCTCCTTTTCCCAGCACCCAAGTACTTAGTTCTTGAAGGCACAGATTATATTCCTGTTCCTTTGGGTTCACAAAAGCCATGTGTGTGCCTCAATTTCAATCAGTGTGGTTCACAGGACCATATTTATATAGGTGGTATTTGTGATAATAGATCCCCCAGTGACTCAGCGTGTTAAAGCACTGAGCTGCTGAACTTGCAGACCGAAAGGTCACAGGTTCGAATCCGGGGAGCGGAGTGAGTGCCCGCTGTTAGCTCCAGCTTCTGCCAACCTAGCAGTTCAAAAACATGCCAATGTGAGTAGATCAATAGGTACCGCTCCAGTGGGAAGGTAACGGTGCTCCATGCAGTCAAGCCAGCCACATGACTTTGGAGGTGTCTACGGACAACACCGGCTCTTTGGCTTAGAAATGGAGATGAGTACCAACCCCCAGAGTCGGACACGACTGGACTTAACATCAGGAGAAACCTTTACCTTTACCCTATATGTGATAATATCTGTATTATTGGTAGTAGCAGCAGTGTCTAAGAACAGCAAAACAGAAAACTAGGGAAGCAGCTGCCACAAAACCTAAAACAGAATGAAATGCTCATATCTCATATAGCTAGATCTACAAATGTTCTTTTCCTCAGCCCTATATTCTATATGATTTTTTCTTCTCCAAAGGCAGTGAGAGTGATACTAAGCCATCTATGATCTGGTGTTGCAACAGAAGTGAGAGGACAAGACATGAGCTTTCCTCTGACTAAAGCTTCGTTCACACTTGTTTGTTGATCACCCGTTAACTTGCATATGTGAATGATAAATCACAGATTAGTCACAGAAGATTAGTCACAGAAAATAGAACATCCATATCACCCAGTGTCAGTTCAGACAAAGACGGTTCACACATTCAGCTGAATACTGTCAAGTGCTAAATAAGTGCTGATGGGCAATCAAGTGGTGTGCATCACTTCTGAATCATCCATAATTTGTTTAAAAAGAAGAAAAGAAAAAAAATCTGTGTTACACAATGGGCTAAGATGCGGTCTTGGAATTGTTATCAGAGCTACCACCAGGTGTTAGGTAACAGTATTGTCAAAGTTGTTTTATTAATCAAATGATCTTGAATGGGTTTTGTACTCTTATGTGTGAGGAATTCACATGTCAAATGTGGAAAATATGGAGGTGGGAGTCTAAAATTTAGCCACTCACACTGTTCTCAGGATTTATTATTTAAGAGAAAACATGGAAGGCTAAACCCAAACAACCTTGAACAGAAGAAATAGTTAGCAGGCATGTAGGATACACTCTTGTACAAAAGCTTGCTCAAGAATTTCCATAATAATGCAGTCGTCTAAATCAGACAGTGTAAGGTCTTGCAAATGTAGACTGCAGTTCCCAAAGCCATAGCCAGTGGTAAAAAAAATACTGAGAGATATAGTCCATTAATATCTGGAGGCCACATGATTCCCACTTTGCTCTAAATCCAATTTTTAATTCAGTTTAGAGTAGGCCCTTTGAATAAATGGAAAACACATTATTGTTTACTTACGTAATCTTATTGTTCACAGGCTCTACATTATTAACAATAGTTTGTTTTCTAGAACTTGTGCTTCTATTCATCCAAGACACAGCAAAAAACTTTGGATTTAGCATCAGCTTTCTCACACTGCATCCTGGAGCAAGGTTGAAAAAAAGAATGGCAAATGCCTTCCTCACAAAGATCAATAACTTTGGATCCAAACCAAATTTACAATGCCAACATGTCTTTGATTTGTCATGTATATTATCTTTAACTGTAATTACAATTATCTAACTTTGCCCACTTTTTTTACACATAGAAATCTGGGCTGATCTTTTAAAAGAAGATATATTCATCCAAATGAAAACAGCCACATCTTTATTGCACTTCAGAAAAGGAAAATCTGGACTCATGTCTGAACAAATTTCAAATATGTTTGAGAGCTTTTATAAGGAGCCTGTACAACATGAATATGTTAAGAATAACACATTCTTAAACACTTAACACAGTGAAGAGCTGAAAATTGTGACAACATTGCAAGTACAAAAAGCAGACTGCTGAAATCCACAGAGATTAGCAGCCGCAGTCTGTAGAGACGCAATTGAGAAAAGCCATCTATGGCCATGTTGCAGCAGAGACAGCTACGATTGGCTGCTGTCAGTTGGTCTTTGCCAGAGTAGACAACAGGTGCAGAGTCGCTGACAGGTGTGGATGTCTAGGATAAGTAAAATTGCTGATGCCTAGTGATGTAGCCTTATGTCAGATTGTAAACTGCTGAGCTCTCATGGAACAGGGAGCCAACTTGCATGTTTTCAGATCAGTTGATGTGCACTCACTCATTCCCACTGGCCCACAGCGACTCTTGGTGAATGCCTGAATGACTAAACTCAAACCCTGCCAGTGCCCCAGGATGTTTGTATGTCCGTGGGCATAAGCCATCAGAAATTTATCCTACATTCCTCCCCTGCAATGGATAGAAGAGTTACGTATCTCACATACAATTCATAGGGATTTCTGCAAATGAATTTGTTCTGTGGAAAGACCTTATGTCCTTCCATGTTTGTCCTATGTAATTTTACCAAGAATTACAAGTTATGTATTGGATATTTCCAATTTTATCAGTATATTGACAATTAGAATCATAGACTCATAGAGTTGTAAGAGATCACAAGGGCCATCCAATCCAACCCCATGTCATGTAGGAACAGAGAATCAAAGCACCCTGACAGATGATCCATCCAGCCTCTGTTTAAAAACCTCCAGAGAAGGAGATTCCATGATCCCGAAAGGCAGAATATTCCACTGATGAACAGCTTTTACTGCCAGGAAGTTCTTCCTAATGTTTAGATGAAATCTTTGTGTCCCAGTCTCCAGAGCAGCAGAAAATAAGCTTGCTCCCTCCTCAATGTGACATCCTTTCAAATATTTAAACATGGCTATCATATTCCCTCTCAGCCTTCTTTTCCACAAACTAAACATATCCAGCTTAGGGAACCATTCCTCATAGGGAATGTATCCAAACCTTTGGTCATTTTGGTTACCTTTCTCTGGACACGTTCTAGGTTGTTAATATACTTACTTAACCATAAGGTTGAAAATTTAAGAACATTCATTCTGAGACTTGAAATTAATTGGGAAATAATTTTGAGGGTTAATAAGTACAGACAGAGATTAGTGCTTAATAAAGATCCCTAAGGAAATTATGTTCCCTTGACTGGTACAGTTTGGCCTTCCAATAAATACACTAGGAAAATAAGCAATATTTGGAGAGAGTGATGGTAGAAATAGGAACAGAAACAATAACGGTGATGTTAGCTGAGACAAAAAAAACCCATATCTGTCCTAGGGGTTTGTTCCTGTTGTTAGTGTTAGTTTACCAAATGCTCACAACCAGACCATCCTCCCATTTCTTTCCCCTAGCAAATGGTATTAGATCTGTTGATTTGCTCTTAGCAATCTAATTTAAGGATACAGGAAGCCCTAGACATTCCACCCTTTCCTCAAAGTGACCCTCACTTAAAACTAGTTGGAATAAAGACAAATGGAAAAACTGACACAACTCTTCCTTTCCTAGTTGCAATTTGAAGCTGTCTTTGGCGTAGAAGATATCAAATGATCAGCTTACGATGTGAACAAAATTTGCTCTTGCTTGAATAATTAAATATTTGGTTATAAAATGTGAGTCCACTGGGTTGTCTGGTGTGCATCTTGTAAAAAGGAAATCCTGAATGTTTACAGTCTCTTTAAAAAGGAGAAAACAATATTCCATTAAAAAGGCACCAAATCTTTAAACTGCACTTTAAGTAAGAGCTAAAACTCAGAAATGCTATCTAACACCTTTATTGAACTTTCTGCATTACCAAATACAGTGGCAACCTCTGTACTCACAGTATGGGTGAACTGGGAATATCCAGCACAGATTTCTGCCTCCTTGAGTTACTCGAGACATAAATCTTCCTAATGGGAGCAAGGAGCGTAAGACCTGGCTGGCCTTCAATGACAGAGAAAAACATTTCAGATCCACAGCAAGGAGCAGTGACTGACAGAAACTGGCTTCTCACCACTGCTGGAGGATTTATACCCTTTCAGCACCCTAAGTCAGTCAGAAGCATTTTTATAAGAGTTACACTTTTCAATCTTGTTGTATTAGTTATTCAGACTGCAAAAGAATGAACAGGGACATCCCTTAGATAAATAAAGCAACTTTTCAGATATTGCTCAAAACATCTAATTTTAGGATTACAATTCCCAGCGTCTCCTAGTCAACATGCCCTTCCCTGCCAGTGATAATGGTTTGGGTTGACATTTGCTTTCCTGTACTGTTTGCATCTTAGTAACATTGAGATTTATACAGGTTTGATTACAGTGAGCCTCACATCAGTGCATATGTGTTTTTGAAATTTTAGCATAGGTTTGAAGAAATGTTTTGTAGTGGAGGAGTGCCCACCCAAACCATTAATCACAAATGCTCCAAGTTAACACTATATTTTTAAAGATAAGACCTAACCCTATAATTCTAATCAGCTGGTCCAGAAGAGGAAAGAAGTGTCCCTATTGCTTGCATGCCCACATTATCTCAAAAGTGCCTCTTCTTTCTTAAAATCATTATGGCTCTTCTTTAGTTCTGGTGATCCTCCCCAATATACATATGTCTGTTTTCAGACAACCTACTTTCATACTTTTGACTACTATTAAAGCATCCAAGGAGGAAGGTTTCAGCAGTGACATTTCCCTTCTTTCTAGATGTGATATGGCCACTAGAACTGCTGCCACAGTATTCCTTTTTCCTTCCCCTTCCATCTTCTGTGACAGGGATTTGGAGAAGAGGATAGCTAACCCTGATTGTCCGATCTGTGTGCCTGATATTTCCATATCTGAAATGGGAATATTTTATTTGCTCAGAACAGGGAACTAAAATGTCACATATAATTTAGAAACCTATTTTTCTTACCTGAAATTAATGACATGGTTGGCTTTCAGGTGAAGAATTGTGCTGAAGGATGTAGAAAATGTTTAGAAAGGTGTCCCCTCTAGGCATTTTCTAGTCATCCAGTGTAATTATTATTATTATTATTATTATTATTATTATTATTATTATTATTATCATCATCATCATCAATAAGGCTATCAACAACTAGTAATAACACTCAAAAAGCTTTATTTATGTCCCACCCCCTCTCCCCAAGGGGACTCGGGAGACTTACAAATCCCCACCAACCTCGCTTGTGAAAGAGATGGGACTGTGAGAAGCACCTCCCCGGTGCACCTCAGGGTCTGAGTAGGTTCATGGGGGAGATAAGGTCATGCAAATAGACTGGACCCGAACCATGTAGGGCTTGGTAGGTAATAACCTGCTCTTTAAATTGGACCCTGAAACACATAGGCAGCCAATGGAGCTGTTTTAACTGGGGGGGGGGGGGTATGTTCCCTGTAATTAGCTCCTGTTAATAATCTGTCCGTTGCTCTTTGCACTAATTGTAGTTTCCAAGCAGTCTTCAGAGACAGCCCCATGTAGAGTGCATTGCAATAATCCATTTGCGATGTAACTAAGACATAGACCATCATGGCCAGATCTTGCTTTTCAAGGTACAGGCACAGCTGATACATAAGCTTTAATAGTGCAAAGGCCACTGCCAAAATCTGGGCTTCAAGTGTCAGCACTGAATCCAGGAGGACCCCTAAGCTGCAGACCTGCATCCTTAGGAGGAGTGTTACCTCGTCCAGCACAGGTTGCCACCCTATACCCCAATCGGCCTCCTGACTGACCAGGGAGAACTCTGTCTTGTCTAGATTAAGCTTCAGTTTGTTAGTCCTCATCCAGTCCATCACAGCTGCCAGACATTGGTTCAGGATCCAGGCAGCTTCCTTGGTTTTAGGTGGAAATGAGTAATAGAGTTGTGTGTTGTCTGCGTACAGATGACTCCGAATTCCAAAACTCCATATGACCTCCCCATGTGGTTTCATGTAGATGTTAAATAGCATGTGGCATAAAATTGAGCCTTGTGGGACTCCACAAGCCAGTGGCCAGGGGTCCGAGCAAGGTAATTGGTTTCATCCAAAAATTGCTAGAATTAAGAGGTGACCACTGGGGAGGGAAGATTGGAAATAACACAAAGGGATCCAGAAATGTTTTTTTTTCAGAATTGGTCTTACAACCACTATTTTAAGGCAGGTTGGGATTTTTCCCTGTCACAGTGAGGCATTCACAATCCTCATGATCCATTCAGCCAAACCCCTCTCTGGCTTGTTTAATAAGGCAGGAAGGGCAAGGGTCTAGAGCGCATGTGGTCACCCTCACCGCTCCAAGAATCATGTCCACATCATCAAGCTGACCAAACTAAAACGAATCCATTAAAATAGGGCAGACAGGTGTCTTGGGTACATCTACTGGTACTGCATCAATGCTGCTGTCCAAATCAGAGTGAATTTAGCTGCAAAATGGTGGACAAAATCGCCACACTGAGCCTCCAAGTGGTCAGGGGTCCCACTATGAGAGCTAGGGTGAAGAAACCCTCTGACCATATAGAATAGCTCTGCTGGTATATTAGTTGCAGATGCGAGTAGGATTTCTTGGTTGCCTTCATTGCCACGGAGTAGGCCCTAAGAGAGGCTCTAGCCCATGCTCGGTCAGGGTTATCCCAAGGTTTCCACCAGCGGCATTCTTGTTTCATGACTGCTAGCTCCCTGGTAAAACAAGGAACCGGTTTGGGTCTGTTAAGCAAGAGGGAACATTTAGAGGCCATTGTGTCAACTACCCTGGTTGTCTCCTTGTTCCAGAGGTCCATCAAAGCTTCAACAGGAATGTCTGCCACCATGACAGGGAAGTGTTGGGAATCTATTGAGCGGTTAGACTCAAAAATAATCTTCTTTTGGGGGTGATTCCTCAAAAATACAGCAGAGTGGCAGAACCACATTTCATAAGCAGCAGAAACTTACGTGTGGTGAGCTTGGAGAGGCCTTTGTTTCTCAGGATGGCAAAGGATTGCAAAGTCTCCTTAAAAGTTCAAAAATCATTTATTGAGGTAAAAAGAAATCCATTGTAGATAGAAAAGGTTCTTGGAGCTAACTAGCTCTCTAGGCTAGCTACTAAGGAAGGTAAGCAGGTAAAAATAACAAAATATCTAAATAGCTACATTTTGCCAGGAGAGAGGGCAAAATGTGACCTTCTCAGGTCGGAAACAAAGGAGGAAGAGAGATGGCTGACCGCATGGTCCAAGCCTTTGGGGCAATTAACATTCCAATTAGATAGAGGAAGTTACCTCATCTCTAAAAGGTTCACATTACTATAACAACAAGGTGAGGAAGTGGATGTAAACAGGAAAGCAAGAGAGGGAAAACAGCAAAGACCTATCTAGGCATGCTTGGGAATACAGAGTCTAATCCTATCCACTACATAACTAGTTGAGATTTCTGCAGTCCAGAATGACAAACAACAGGAAGTCCCCAAGAGCCATAAGGAATCCATCCAGATCTATAAGTCTCTTGGGGCAGACCATCTTAATTGGTCCCCCACTCCTGCAGAGGTTAGAAGTCTCATCTCAGTCAGTCTAAACCTGATCAGGTAGTGGTCATCCATGACAACAGAACGATGGGAAGTTCCTCCACCCTACCAACACTCTTGTTCCCTCCCGCATTAAAAACCAAGTCCAACGTGTGTCCAGCTACATGAGTGGGCCCAGATATAATTTGAGACAGCGCTATAATTGTCATGGCGGTCATTAATTCTATGTTATGCTTCTGCCGGAAGTTGACCAGGACAGCTCTTTGTCTAGGCCTATGTAACACAAACTTGCATTGTATGCAGACATACTGTAAAGTAAGATATAATGAAGTAGAAAACAAATGCATAATTGTCCCTTCCCAATTCATCACTGTAACAAAGATCCATCAGGGAAGGGAATTATGCCAACAACTGGAGTCTGTTGATGTTTTTGTGCTCCAACAGCCTCCAATCACTAAACTTTGGGGTGTGTGGTGGGATTTCTCCCCCTTTTCACAGTTTTAGATTGACAATGTATTCTTGGAATCCTCTGGGATGTGCAATTTTATAAAAAGAAGGGTTGTGATTTTCATACAACACGATATCCAGTTTTTAAAAAACACCCATATCTTTCTGGCAAACTGAAGCAATGTTTTCCACTTCTGGTTGTCATTGTAACACCATGAGGTGGGGGTGGCTAACATCCGTATCTATACAAAACAAACAAACAGACTACTGGAATCACAAAAGTTTCTCATTCTTGATACGTATTATATGTAATATGTGTGCATAGTTGTGGAGAAGTGAAGCACAGATTGTGCTGAGCTGCTCTAGTTCTTGGAAAAATCACATGTGACCCATAAACAGAGACATTGTTTACTCTGTTGATTTTACATTTCCGTTTTTGTGTGAAAGGAAAGAATCTGGGTCTGAGGAATTCCACACTTTTTTATGGCATCCTTTTGACATCATTCTAGACAGAAAAATGGACACTATGTTCATATAGACATAGATATAAAAAATAAGGCTCCTCCTTATGTTCAGATTTTGGCATGGGAGGGAGATTGCTGTGTTGACTACAAAATTCAAGATGGGTACTGCTGTGTATCCTAACTTCAAATTCTTCCATTCAGTTGTGTTAATGAGAGGTGGCAGGCAGGGGAAAGGTGTCTGTTGATTAATCCAAGAACCCTGACAGGCTTAATCTACTCTACCTTGAAAGCAGCAGTGTTGTCCCTCGGATTGTCGTTGCACTCACAAAAGAGTTGCTGGCAGCTCCCTGTCTGATCAAATGCATTACCCTTCCTATGTGTTAAAAACTGTGAACGGTGAAATTTTTAACTTGCTGATGCTTTTCTTGTAGGAAAAGGCATAAATGATAGCAGAGGCATTTTATTAGATTGTGCTCCCTCTTTCTCTTTCTCTTTTTCTCTCTCTCTCCATTTATTGACTGAATCCAGATTCAGAAGAGGTCACAGTGACTCTCTCTTTGCCGCTGGTAACGAGAGCTGCAGTTCATTGACCTAATGCATCTCTCTCCTCTTTCTCTCCCTTATGTAATATGTAACAGCCTTCAACCGCCAGGCAGCCTGAATGATGCTAAAGGCCCTGGATCTCTCTTGCAGCCTATGTCAAGGCTTGAACTTTCCAAATTATGTATTTCAGACGTTGAGAAAGAAAGGACTTAATGGCTGTGACAGTCCAGACCCTGATGCAGACGATTCAGTAGGTCACAGCCCTGAGTCTGAGGACAAGTACAGGAAAATTAATGAAGATATTGATCTAATGATCAGCAGACAAAGATTATGTGTAAGTACCCTGAGTTTCTTTTCATTTTTTTTACGCTCTGATATTTCTCTGAACCTGGCAGGCATTGAACAAGAAAGAAAACAAAGGCTGTGAAAGCCCCGATCCTGACTCCTCTTATGCCCTCACCCCACGCACTGAAGAAAAATACAAAAAAATTAATGAAGAATTTGATAATATGATCAAGAGCCATAAAATTCCTGTAAGTACCCAAGGTTAGATGGCTGTCTGCTGATAACTGCTGCAGTAACCCACCCTAACCCTTTCAGTTCTGGTTTCTTACAAGAAAGCACATTCAGCAAGGGACATGTTTTGACAGCTCCCATTAAAACTAAATTGCGTGTAGGAAAATACCACACCACTATGTATTTTTGCTCTTGAGGTGTGCAAAGTGCCTTAATGAGATGGATATGACAAACAAGAGGCAAAACCTGAAGAAGGAAGTTTTGAAAACGTACGTTACATACAGTGGATTTTCAGAATTCTGGTTTACCACAGTAGCTACCTCAAAATGTATTTTCAGAACATCTGTACAACTTGTCGTGGGCAACTTAACATGCTCACAGACAGCTTTCTGTGGATCCAATAGAAAAAAGAGAAAATGGCACTGAGTTGAACTGTGCCTTCATGCCATACATGAAAGAATGTGAGTTTTGCTACCACCATTATTAAATGCCACTTCAAATTCAGTTACCACGCTGAAGGGTTATGTAGCTAATTGCTAGTTGCAGGAAAACAGACTGCATGAGAGCCTAATGGTAGAATTCAGTCACGTTTGTGTGTTGAAGGTTTTACAGCTTTATCAGAAGATTTGCTTTGACTCCATCGGCATTCCTCTTAATGCTTTAACGAGCGCTAAATTTTGTTTTAACCAAGACAGAATTTCTAACAGTCATATGCCTTGCCAGATACTTAAGAGAAATAACTGCATGTAGCTATTTTGTTTGCACAGACATAAAGGAGGGGGAACTTCATATGAATACTACAAGTGTTGCATAAGTACAATTAGTACCATTCATGTGTTTTGGGTGACAAATTGCAGGGGATATGTATGCTATACAGACCAAAAAAGCAAAGAGTCTTTTGGTACCTAAAAATCTTAACGAATGCATCATGTTATAATTTTTTTCAGTAAATGAGGCTTTGGTCTCTTAGAACTTTTCTCATAGTAAATGCATTCATTTTTAGGCATTATAGGGATTCTTTGTTCTACTCAGCATTATTATGTTCATACTGTTAAATTTAAATAGGAGCTTAGTGTTATCTTTTCTTAATTAATTCATCTTGTGATGGCTAATTTCAGTTACTTCATGAAAACTCAGGATCATTACGTACTTTATGTTAGGCAGTTTCCTAATATTGCAGATCAAATAGGAAAGGAAGGAACTGTACTTACCATCATTGTCTATGGCACAAAACTTGAAGGAAGTTAGTTTTTCTATAACTCTTAAAATCCCCCAGTTTTATGACCAGTATCCATGCAGAATTATCAGAATTGTACATGAAGAAGTAAATTTTCCCAGCTCTGTTAACCCACTCTTCTATTATTTATTTATTTATTTATTTTTAAAATATTTATATCCCACCCTATATCCAAAGTTCTCAGGACAGCATACTGGTCCTTAAAGTTTATACAATATACCTCTAGTTTACTGTAGATCAAAGGCAATGAAGCAGCAAATCAATGTAGATGCAGTAAGTGCTGGAACTAACACTGTTCCAACTGCATTTTTAAAGACACCAGAGCAGATCTGTGTGGACAGAAACTTACCTACCCCAGACTCAGGTAATATGCTTGCTGCATTTAGATTGGGTTGATTTGCCCACCTATTTCCCAGTCCCCTGTCTTTTCAAGATCTGCTTTTATTCACGGATGGAGGATTTCACCCTCTGCTTTGTTTTTTGCACATTTGTGCTAATCTGCAGTATGAACTTGTACAATGCCTCCTTGGTGTCCACTGGGCGTGCCAAAGTGGTCAATGATATAAGATTACCCTTCTGGAAGTAAAGAGACAATCGTTTGCACAAACTAAACACTTGCAAGTTACAGGTTTTTGTGGAAGCCCTCCATCTACAAAATAGACCCAACCACATATGCATATGACCAGTTGTACGGTAAAGAGCAGCCAACTAG